>NW_006921621.1:17055099-17109567 GCF_000298275.1 Orycteropus afer afer
AACTGATTTTTGGATGTTGATCTTATATCCTGCCACGATGCTAAATCTCTCAATTAGTTCCAGTAGATTTTTGACTGAGTGGTTTGAGGATTTCTTACAGAGGGACATGGCCTTTGCCATGGGCAATAACAAATGGGGAGGATCCCTTATTTGATCTGTGGTATATCTATTTGTGGGTTTTATCAAAAAGACTAGGCCAGAAAGGGCATGTGGAAAAACCAACTAAAGGAACTACTCAGTTGTGTGTTGGATTTAGAACTTTTCTGGATGACGCTGTAATTGTGGAACTGCATTTGCTCACAGAAATGGAAAGAAAAGCAGAAGAAATGGAGGTATCAGAAATTCACTTTATAACAGGAAGTACCTTTAACCTACTGCCACTGAGTTGATTCCAACTCATAGTGACCCTACAGGACAGAGTAAACTGCCCCATAGGGTTTCCAAGGCTCTGGTAGCATAGTGCCTAAGGCACTTGACTGCTAACCAGAAGGCTGGCGGTTCAAACCCATCAGCCACTCCTCGGAAGGAAGGTTGGGCAATCTACTTCTGTAGTGATACTGCCTCGGAAACGGTTCAAACCCATCAGCCACTCCTCGGAAGGAAGGTTGGGCAATCTACTTCTGTAGTGATACTGCCTCAGAAACCCAAGGAGGGGTTGCTATGAGTCGGGGCCAACTCGACGGCACATAACAACAACAAGAACAAATCTTTACAGAAGCAGGCTGCTTCATCTTTCTCCCACAGAGCGGGTGTTGGGTTCCAACCACCAGCCTTTTGGTTAGCAGCCCAATGCTTTAACCACAGCACCACCAGAGCTCCTCTGGAATTACCTTTAGGGAATTTTAAATCCCAGTATATATATTTAAACACCTACTGGGTTCCAAAGAATAACAGGTTTTCTTTTAGGTTTCCGAGGGCTGTACTTAGACTCCGGATGCCACCTCACAAGTAGGAGCTGTTGTATTCCCCTTCTCTTATGTCCTGCTGTTACCAATAAAAACTGTTCACACCATAAAGAAAAAAAAAAAATTCTTTTAAAATAGTTGCCTAGCTTCCTACCCTTGAAGAAATTGCCCATGAGGTTTTCTGAGGAAACATTGAAGAAGCAATGTTAGGAAGAAGAAGATGGAAAAACACTAAGTGTGTTACCACGTTGTAAAAAAACTTTTTCACATATTTCATCTGAAAGATTCGTTACTTTTATCTTTGGTGTTGGTAATTTTGTTAAATATATTATTCCAGTACCCACTCCACCTCTTGTCCTAAGAGTTAGATTTATCTATTTCCTTACTTATATATCCCTTCAGTAAAAAGAATGAACATTTTTCTACCCTTTCTACAATATGTAAATATTCTTTTCAAAAGGACATGTGACAGATGTTATTCAGATTGAAGCTTGTGGTCTGCCTCCTTAGCTAGGTCCTTTGGGCTCAATAAAAACAATACTCTGTGTTGCAGAGGACTTTCTTTTATCTTTAATTATCCAGTTATTTCTGCTTTGAAATACATTAAAACTGACCTAAGGTTGTCTTTTTATTCGTGGCTGTCTATCACTCCTACTGGCATTTGAAAGGCCATCTATGTCTTTTTGCTCTTCTCTTTCTTCTCCCCTGTTCCTTTCTCCATGCACCCAGGATCTTGATCAGTAATGAGATATAGAAGCTTTTACTTTTAGGACATCATCAGTTCTGAGATGGTTCCAAATACAGGATTCTTTCCCTTAGTAATCAGTTGGATGCATGGTGATTTTCTAAGGAGACTAAATCGGCCTCACATAAAAATTAAATGATATTTAAGAATTAAAATGGGTTTAGCAAATGTAAAGTTTCAAAATGTTGCTAAGAGAAAAGCCCCATATATTTCATGATCTGTCCTTTTTAAAGAACTTAACTGCCCTTCTGTTACTCTTAAGCAGCTTTGGTCCCACGATGGTTGAAGCATCCAGCTGCTAACTAAAAGGTCAGCTGTTCAAATCCACCAGCTGTTCCTTGGGGGAGAAATGAGGCAATCTGCTTCTGTAAAGATGTACAGCCTTGGAACCCCTATGGGGCAGTTCTACTCTGTCCTGTAGGATCGCTATGAGTTGGAATCAACTAGATGGCATTGGGTTTCGGTTCTGTCTTTACACCAAATTTGCTGTTTTTGTTTTTAGCCTTTTTTCAAAGGAACTAATTTTGATTGAAAACCAATGAGTCTTGAGTGGAAAATGCCAGCTGCAAACCTTTTTCTTGAAAAATGTTTGCTGAAAGTTCTTTTTTACTTTTCTGTGGCCCTGTCCTGCTAGGTTAAAAGAGTGGCGCCTTCTGTAAGACATGGATAGATGCAAACATGTAGGGCGGTTGCGGCTGGCCCAGGACCACTCCATCCTGAACCCTCAGAAGTGGTGCTGCATGGAGTGCTCCACCACGGAGTCGGTGTGGGCTTGTCTGAAGTGCTCCCATGTGGCCTGCGGCAGGTACATTGAGGACCACTCTCTGAAACACTTTGAAGAGACTGGACACCCGCTAGCCATGGAAGTCCGGGATCTCTACGTGTTCTGCTATCTGTGCAAGGACTACGTACTCAATGATAACCCCGAGGGGGACCTGAAGCTGCTGAGAAGCTCCCTCTTGGCAGTCAGGGGTCAGAAGCAGGACCAGCTGGTGAAACATGGGCGGACACTGCGGTCCATGGCTTCGGGCGAGGACCTTGTCCAGCTGCAGCGCACTCCTCAGGGACAGCCGCAGATGCTGACGGCTCTGTGGTACCGGCGCCAGAACCTGCTGGCAAAGACGCTGCGGATCTGGTTTGAGAAGAGCTCCCGGGGCCAGGCGAAGCTGGAGCAGCGGCGGCAAAAGGAGGCGCTAGAGCGTAAGAAGGAGGCGGCGCGACAGCGGCGACTCGAGGTGAAGCGGCGGCTGCTTGAAGAGCTAGCCAATGCCCCTCCGCGCAAGAGTGCACGGCTGCTGCTGCACGCACCCCGCGACACGTCCAAGGCCATGGCCGAGAGGCGCCCTGCCACTCTCCCTACCTCAAGGAAAGCTCCCGGAGGCAAACTCAAGCAGCATCGCAAGCCGGCCATGGCCCCGGGTGTCACGGGCCTGCGGAACCTGGGGAACACCTGCTACATGAACTCCATCCTCCAGGTCCTCAGCCACCTCCAGAAGTTCCGAGAATGTTTTTTGAACCTTGACCCTTCCAAAACAGAACAACTGTTTCCCAAAGCGACCAACGGGAAGCCTCAGCTATCCAGCAGGCCTGCCAGCAGCTCAGCCACTGAGGTGTCAGCAAGGAGCGACAAGGCTGAGTCATGTGACCGGGAGGGCCTCTGTTTGAATGGTGGGGCCTCCATCAGCAGGAGCCTAGAACTCATCCAGAACAAGGAGCCAAGCTCGAAGCACATTTCCCTCTGTCACGAACTGCACACCCTTTTCCGAGTCATGTGGTCAGGGAAGTGGGCCCTGGTGTCGCCCTTCGCAATGCTTCACTCGGTATGGAGCCTGATCCCTGCCTTCCGTGGCTACGACCAGCAGGATGCACAGGAATTTCTCTGTGAGCTGCTGCACAAAGTGCAGCAGGAACTCGAGTCAGAAGGGACCACACACCGGATCCTCATCCCCTTCTCCCAGAGGAAGCTCACCAAGCAGGTCTTAAAAGTGGTGAATACCATATTTCATGGGCAGCTACTCAGTCAGGTAGGTGTGTGCCCCATCTTAACCCCAACTCTGTCATCACAAAGGAGGGAGGTTTGTATGCTAGTGCTTGGGCTTCCTCTGAGTGGCCCCCAGATGACTGGTCCAATTAGAAAAAACCATTGCTGTTAATTCTGACTCATAGTGACCTTATGGGAGCTCTGGTGGCATAGTGCCTAAGGCATTTGATTGGGCAATCTGCTTCTGTAGAGATACTGCCTCAGAAACCCAAGGAGGCGTTGCCATGAGTCGAATTGACTCGACAGCAGTGAGTTTGGTTTTTCGGTTTTAGTGACCCTATAGGACACAGTAGAACTGCCCCACAGGGTTTCCAAGGGGAACTCTGGTAGCATAGTGGCTAAGACACTTGACTGCTAACCAGAAGGCTGGCGGTTCAAACCCACCAGCCACTACTCAGAAGAAAGATGGGGTAATCTACTTCTGTAGTGATACTGCCTCGGAAACACAAGGCGGGGTCGCTATGAGTTGGGTCCAACTCAATGGCACGTAACAACAACCTTTACAAAAGCAGACTGCCATGTTTTTCCCATGAAGGAGCTAGTGGGTTCAAACTGCTGACCTTTTGATCAGCAGCCAAGCACTTAAGCACTGTGCCACTAGGCCTTCTTGGACTAATTAGGATAGCCAATATGTCTTTAATTATCTGTATATGAGGGTGGCCATCGTACTTTTCATTGCACTGTATACACTGTGATGGCATTGTTGGTGAACTTGTCTCCTGTCTTTTTCTGGTTAGCTTTTTAGTTTAATTTGCCATGTCACTTCATTTTCAGTGCATGTTTTTACCCTTTAAAGATGATATGGGTAATATGATATTTTCATTGTTATAACTAAGTACCTATTGTTGGCATGCCATCCTTTGATCAGTTTTTGGAAACTGGACAGAGTTTGATTATAACCCTCTTCCAAAGTAGTTTGGCATCTTCCTTCCCAGGTCTTTGCAGACATTCTTTACATACAAGGAAGGGAAATGGCTGGGAGGATGCCAAAGGCCTGAGCAAGCAAGCTTCCTTTCTGTTCCCCCTCTACCCTTCCATTCCGGGATCTTTCACCATCTAGGGACATAAGTGAAGATACATAGATAAGTCTGTGTGAATATGCAGAAAAAAATTTTCATTGTGAAAAAAGCAGATGCAACTTTTTCAGGCAAAACCTCTATACTATATTGAGGTTTTGTGTCTTGGTTTTTAAAGGGTTTTAATAAAGAATGGGATGGGATGGGAAGGGGAATTTTATTTCAGACTTTGTTTTTTAGCATGTGAAAGGAGAGTAAATTAATTAGCACTTTCCATACTTCAGAAGGTCCTTAGGGAGGTGAAAAGGTTATAGTGGGAAAGGAGGTCATTATGGCCCAGTCTTTTGAGGTGCTGATAGAGAAGGAAGGGCAAAAAGAGAGACCAGGTGAACTAGATGGAAGCCCCAAAGTCAAGGGAAGGAGTACATGGGTGAGGGAAGCAGTGACCTGCCAGTCTCCATCTCCAACTGATTCTTTGCATGACTCCACCATCACGTGCAGTCGGTACTATTGCAGCACTGAAGGGGAGAGCATGCTTTGGGAAGGGAACAAAAGAGAGAAAGCAGTAGGTAATAATCTCTGTGTTGTGTGGTTTCCAATTCCAGCCAACATCAGATAGCTAGAAATATCTGGCAGAGGTAATGTGTTTTAATTTTTTTAATAAAAGTTATACTTAGTATATTAATATTACAATTAATTTTTTAAAAAACTATGTATGTAGTGTTGCTCAAGTTACATGTAAATGGATGTGGGAAGCATGGAAATCATATCACCTGTAAATAAATCTTTTCATTCTAGGTCACATGTATAGCATGCAATTACAAATCCAATACCATTGAGCCCTTTTGGGATCTGTCCCTGGAATTCCCTGAACGCTACCACTGCATAGAAAAGGGGTTTGTCCCTTTGAATCAGACAGAGTGCCTGCTCACTGAGATGCTGGCCAAGTTCACAGAGACAGAGGCCCTGGAAGGGAGAATCTACGCTTGTGACCAGTGTAACAGTGAGTGTTGTGTGGAGGATGGGGTGGGGGTGCGACTGGAATATCAGTGTAAGGTGCTTATTTTGCCCCTTTAGTGAATAAAACACTGATGATATTGAGTGCTTCTAAGGCATCTTTTAAAGAAAGTCTTTTTCTCCCAGTTTAGTGAAAATAAGCTGAAATAAGTGGACATTATATCTGTTTTTAAAAAAACAAAAAACCCAAATGTAAGAGCTGTGCCTTACAGCTGTGACCGCTCCTGATTGACATAAGTTGTTACTTGGAAGGCATTTGAAAATGTGGGTCCTGAAATGGGAATCTAAGAATGTTAGTGTTTAGCATCATGGTGTTACAGGGGCCCTGCATAAATGAATGAATGTGGAGTCTGACAGTTCTTATTTAATCTAAATTCAGGTGGCATAGCCTGTTTGAGAGCTATGGTATCGCAATGCTTTTGTACTGAATTGATAGATTTTACAGTCTGGTAGAAGCAATGAGACCAAGACAGCAAATCTGAAGATGCATGTTCAGTGCAATTTCAGATATTTTGAGAGTTTTTTTTTCCCTTCATGTTCCTAAAAGGTTTGCATTTCAGAGAGGGTCATAAGGAAGTACTTTCTGTCATGGCTTTCATCTTAAAGTGAAACTCTTTCCATCGGGTTATGTGGCCATCTTATGCAGGGCCCTGTTCTGTCTTGCCACATTGAATGCTTCTGCCAACCTAGCGTGGAAAGGAAATGCAGGGTAAACACATTGGAAGCTCATGTTTGCTTTTTATAGCATAGAAAGATTTGAAAACTAAGAATATAATGGGTTGTGCAGAGAACTAGAAATCAATTTGCAACCATATAATAGTTTGGACTATAACGCTTTGAAAAAAATTTATAGTAGCACTTTTTAGTGTATTTGCAGATAGTTTTTTAAATAGTAAATTGTGGGAAACCTGTTCTGCTCTTTGAAAAATCAGGACAAAAATCAAAAGACAAGCTTTGATACCATTTTGCCATTTAAAAAAAAAAAAACTGAAATACTTTTCATGGTTAACTGTGGCCCCACCTGTCATGGTTCATAGCGAGATAGAGAGGCAGGTGAATTAAATTATTTATTAGCACAGTATTTGATTATGTTTTTAGAATAGTGATTCATAAAGCTTTTTACTTTAAAGAGCAGAAAGATGTTAACAGCTTTAACTCCATCATTCTCAGATATGACAGATTAGGGAAGAAACACATTTTTTGTAAAAAAGGATTGTTTTTCTGGTGGCCAGATGTGCTAATTTATCACGATTTCTCTAGGCAAGTGCAAATAATGGTAGGGAAGGAAAGCTATGATGAGGGGACAAGATGCATTGATTTGTTTCTTATGAAGTTTCAAAACTATCAGCCTTCTACCTCTCTGTGTTGCCAGCTTAATCAAACGGCAGCAGAACTGATCAATCTCAATTGAACCAGTAATTTCTTTTTCTTTGTGAATTTCATTTTAGGAAAACAAAGCCAGATTCTATATTGTCTTCATCTTAGCTCACACACTCCCTCTGCTGAGGGTGGCAGTCACTGCCAGGGTTCCCAGGCAGAAATGGAAAAATTTTCAAAAATCTGTTCATGAACAGGAATGCAAAATAAGGCCAAGATCCCTCTTTTGAATTTTCTTCCTATTCATATGTACCCCCACACATCACAACGTACCGCCAGCCCTGGTAAAAGCTTCTCCTATGGTACACTCATTCTGCTGTAATCTATTGTGAGAAGCAGCAGCTCCACTTCCTATTGTCACAAAAAGCTCTGTCATACGTCATCCGGCTGTGATTTGCTACCTTTCATCAGTGGTACAGGCAGGACTTGTATTCAGATGCCAAGCTCTTCAGACATTGAGACCATGATACCAACAGCTCAGAGGCAATCAGCAGGCAACACAGTGGACTACTAACTAATTTTATATTTCCAGCCATTCTCCAATTAATATAATAACAGCAGTCATCAGTAAATGATTACAGAGAAGTCTTCTGATGGAAATTAAGAGAACTTTATTTCCATTACTTATTTTCTGAAATTTAGAAATGCATTTCCTCCACAATTCCAGAGCTTTAGAAATAAAATTATAGCTTGAGCACTGGTCTTGTCTTGGACAGGGTGACTGTCAGCCTTGTCTTCCATGTTCAGCTTTTAGCCAAGAAACTTGTTTCATTTTTAGGTATACCATGAATATACAGAACTAGCGGTTTCTTTTTTAAACATTTGTATATACCACAAGCAAATCATGCTGGGGGAAAAAAATGTGTTTAAATAATCTGCCCTTTATTAATCCTGAGTCCTGTTATCTTCTTCTTAAGCCTGAAATGCATGTATTGTCTGCGTTTTACTGGTGAGGGAACAGGTTCCGAGGTTTAAATAACTTGCCCAATAGCATACAGCTGGCTATGAGCAGGAAATAGATTTAGACCTATCTGATGATTTTAAAACATGCTCTTTAAGTTCTATTATACTGTGTCATCATTGAAGTTATAAAGCCCATTTATAAAGGTATAAACTGTAATATATACTTCTACTCTAACTGCATGATGTTGCCAGTGACCTTCCATTATACAGTATTCCATTAACAAATCTTTGATGTCAGAAGTGCGTCATCCTGAACCCCTACCAACTTTGGAAGTTGGTAATGGCAAAAATTGGAAAGTATGTGCATCAGGATTAGGTTTGGTTACTTGCAACTGTCAACCAAAATAACAATGGCTTAAAATGAGATACAGTTTCATTTTTCTGTTACATAAAATGAGTCAGAAGGACATTCAGAGCCTTTCATTCAGAGCTACCAGGGACACAAGGTCGTCCTCTTTTTGCTTTATTGTCCTTCTGCATGGCTTCTATCCTCAAGGTGAGCTCATGGTCCAAGAAGAGTTCCAGCATTTGCAGACAATGGGAAGGACAAAGGATACACCTTGCAACTGAGTTAGTGTCCTTAAGCAGAAATCCCAAGAGTGCCTCACAATTATTCTGCTATCTCATTAGCTAACACTGGTATGGCCACATTTTGCAAATGTGTGAGGCTGGGAAATGCTGTCACATTGCTGCCTCAAGTAAAACTGATGTTTAAAATATTAAGAAATAAGGAGAATGCATATGAAATGGCAAGTGTTGTCTCTGCCATAGGTAGGAATGAATGAGAGTCCTGACAATCTATGTCTTATACCTTCCCAAACCATATAGGCAAACGACGAAAATCCAATCCAAAACCCCTTGTTCTGAGTGAAGCTAGAAAGCAGTTAATGATCTACAGACTACCTCAGGTCCTCCGGCTGCACCTTAAAAGATTCAGGTGAGCTTGCTAGGGGAATCCCAGGAGGCTGTGAGCTGTGGGAATAGCTGCTTCAAAGGTTTTTGTGAGGGCAGATATCTTCTTTGGTGTTGGGAGGAGAAGCCTGTTCCCTTGAGATCTTGTGCTTTCCATAGAGATTACATGTCTCACATCCATGGAGGCAAATTGATGTTGGGGCCCAGCAGGATTAGGCCTCTGCGCTTGTGTCTCTGCTTAATTGACTAGCCTGCATTGAATGTCTATGTGTGAAGATTTTCTAGCCTTGCTTGGGCTTATGTTGCTTTATCTTCAGGATAAAGTATAAGATAATCTATGAAAAGAAGAACAGGCAGTAAACTGTGAGAAAATGATTACCTGAATTGTGTGTTCAGCTTCAAAATATACTGTGAAACACTCACGGCAAATATATATGGACAGTGATTACCATGCCATTGTATCTCGATGGGAAAGCCAAAGCTGGAAGATGAGCTTTTCTCAGTTCCCTGGTTTTACCTACCTCTGCCTATGATCATATATGCCAGTTTTTACTAGTAAGAAGTTTATATCTGTGTCCTAGGTGGTCTGGCCGTAATCATCGAGAGAAGATTGGGGTCCATGTCGTCTTTGACCAGGTATTAACCATGGAACCTTACTGCTGCAGGGACATGCTCTCCTCTCTTGACAAAGAGACCTTTGCCTATGATCTCTCCGCAGTGGTCATGCATCACGGGAAAGGGTTTGGCTCAGGACACTACACAGCCTATTGCTACAACACAGAGGGAGGTGCGTGCGCTTTACTCTGTGGGGTGGGGGACACGGAAAAGGGTTGGTTTGTCCACATTTTATTGCCTTCCTTTTATTTCAATCCTGTGGTCATCTATAGGGGGAATTACATACATTAAAATCCAGTGGAAATAATAATGAAACTTGGATGCAAATGTTGAATATATCAGTTTCTAAGTAATGACATAAGGAATGAAGAGAACTGACATGTAAAGGGGCTTAGAACAGTGCCCAGCACATAGTGCTAGCTCAGTCAGTTTGGGAGATCACTGTTGTTATTAATGCTACTTTGCAGACCTCAGTGTCCTTCCTGGTGATGTGGAAACAACAGTACCTATTTAACCTCATGGAGATATTCTATATTATGAGCCTGAGCTGAGGACACTGACTGAGCACTTACTTTGTCCTGGGCACCATGGAAGGTGTAGGGCTACAGGACCCCTCCCAAGCGGCTTCCAATCCTCATATTCCAGAGGAAAACCTCCCATCCGCTTCCCTGAGGCAGGTGAGCTATGGATCCATTTTCAGCAGTGCACACATCTTGAATCCCTCAGCCCTTGTGATAGCTGGAGCCTGTGAGCAAATAATTTTCTTTAAAAAAAAAAAAAAAAACATCAAACCCACTGCCGTTGAGTCAATTCTGACTCACAGCGACCCCCATTGGGTTTCCAAGGCTATAAATCTTTACAGAAGTAGATTGCTTCATCTTCCCATGGAGCAGCTGGTGAGCTGCTAACCACTGACCTTCTGGTTAGCAGCCAAATGCTTTACCCACTATGCCACCATAATTTTGTTCCTTCTAAATTTTCCTTCACTGCTCCCCTCTATTTCCATTTTTCCTCTCCTCCTCCTCCTTCTCCCATCTCTTAGCTCCCACTCTCCTGGCTCTCTTTGTAGAAAGCCTTAATAGGCAATGAAGAAGCCTGAGTAAATCAGAACCAATATTGTAATATTATAACCAGTATTACAATATTACAGTCAATATTGTAAGCAGTATTGTAGTGGGGTTTGGTGGGAAGGGGGCTGAAATAAGTGGTTACAGAGAAGTCTTACTCTCTGTTGGTTCCATTTACTTGTCTCTTCCCCAATCAAGGGTTGGCATATTCAGAACTCCTGTGCCCCTTTCTTCCGCTCCTGGTTTTGCCTGCTGATGAAAATACAAAAGTTGGGTAGTCATTTTCTCTTTCTCTCCTTTGGTTTCCTAGGTTTTTGGGTCCACTGCAATGACTCAAAGCTGAATGTATGCAGTGTCGAGGAAGTGTGCAAAACCCAGGCCTACATCCTTTTTTACACTCAAAGAACAGTGCAGGGCAATGCAAGAATCTCAGAAACCCAACTCCAAGCTCAGGTGCAGCCCAGCAACAACGATGAGGGCAAACCTCGGACATTCCCCTGAGTGGGAGGCATGTATCAAGGACTGCTTGTTTTAAAACTATTGGTGTTCATACATCTTTCCTCTTGTAGGAAGTCAGGCTGCAGGAACAGAGTACTAGGTTTGGCTCACTGGGTCTGGAGTAGAAGGTGCCAGGTGACTCACGCCCTGTCCTAAAATTTGTAGTCACTTTCTCTTGAATGGATTTGGAAATTCCCTCCTTTCATAAAACAAATCAAAAGGAGTAACTTCTATGAAGATTCTGAATACAGAGGGACCTGGGTAGAGGAAAGAGGGTATAAATTGATCTTATGCGGCCAGGAGAGAAGCCATGTTTTCTCTCCATTATGTGATTCCCCTGCTTATCAGAGGCCCCTGGTAGCACCAGAAGAGCCCTCCTGATATGAGCAGGCCTGGACAGAGTATATGAGGTGGGGCCCTGGACTGGCAGCTGTTGGATAGGATTGGTTCAGTAGGGGGAGGTGAAGTCTAAGGATTTGTTCCCACAAAGGAAGTAACCCTCAAGGGTTGAAAACTCACAACCTTCCTTTTATAGGGGAAACTGGTTGAAGGATGGAGTGAAATACCAGAAGCACATTTCCCCATGCAAATGGGAGGTTTTTCAAGTGTCATATCCTCCCTGGCTGCTGCTGTCATTTAATCATTCCATACTTCTTCTAAGACTGGTATGAACATCCCTTCATTCTAAAGAAGGGGCAGTTCATATAGGGAAGGAACAGATTAGTTAGTATATGTTATTTGTTGCATGCTGGGCCGAAGGGCACTCCTGGCACCTATTCTGGTTCTGAAGCAAATCCCTGGTTCAGTCTAGGCCAAATACATGGTTTAAAGTGGGTCAGTTGGGGGTGAGCATGAACAGTTGGCAGTCCAGGGCTTGTCTGGCTGCCTGTTACCCATTCTTACCACGGGGCAGCCTACAGCGCTTTCCTGCATCTGGAGAGCTAGAATATTCAAGTATCACCACCAACCAGGAGAGCTTTTGTTTTCCTAGAACATGGGAATTACTTAGGAATCTGCCCCTTCCATGTCCGAACAGTTTATTGATGATAGTCCTGACCTGTTTCCTCCCAAATCTGATAATCCCTACTATTTTCCAACCACACTGAGAAAAAAATCCAGGACAAAAGCAAGAGTGCCATGACCTCTACCACAGTGCTAAAATATATCTTTGAATTGGATCAGTTTCTAAATGAAATGAAATTGCCCAGGTGGAAACCCTGCTCCCCATCAGGCACCTTCACAGTCCTTCGCTTAGACTCCCCAGTGAAAGTGAACGGCAAATCCTAACTCTCACTGTGGTGGCTGCTGCAGTGAGCCTCCGCCTGTCACTATAAATGCTCATCTTTTGACTGAGTATATCATAATATTTGCATTCAGGTAGAAGTACAGTTGTCACTTGAAGGGAGTAGATGTGGAAGGGAGTTTGGGGAGGGGAGGGAGTGGGGAAAGAGAGGCTAAAGGATGAGGGTGGTAGTAGCTTTAGCGATGTTGATGGGCCTCATTTCCTGAGCAGATCTGTAGCATTTGCTGTTGACCTCTTTTGAGATAAACTCTCCCATAGGACTTGCCAGACAGCACTGAGACATGGAGAAAATTTAGACAGAAAATGGCTCACCTTGATAGGGAAAGGAGAGTGACTTTTAAATTAAACTTGCTTTATCCAACACTGTGAGGTTTCTGTAATATTTAGCTTTTATTTGGAAGCGATAGCGTATGGCATTTTTTATGCTGTTTGGTTTATATTGTCTATTGCAGGCTTCTTTGTACAAGCTTTGCCCCAGGCTCATCCTCTCCTGGACACTGTTTTAAAGTGTCACAGCTGCCCATGCTGCCAGAGGCTCTATTGTGAAGTTATACTCTAGATCCACATTTTAAGTCAGCATGATTGGTGATGACGTTTTGTGGTGATAGAAAAACTCATTAACTGGGGGAAAAAACCTAAGGAGAGTAAAAAGGAAAGGAAAATATAAATCGTGCCTCATCTTTCATTGAATTCTATATTTATTATTCTAGAAAAAGAGAACTTACGAGATGGAAAACTAATAGAGCGTCTACTTCATCCCTCAGGCCGTGCAGGGGGAAGTTATTAATAAACATTTAATGGAAAATTATAAGATCTTCAAATTTAATTTTTAAAAATAGTTTTATACCAAATGTTATAAGGATTATTAAGCAGATTAAGGACTGTGTCAAACAAGTGCTTAATTTAGCCAAGGCCCTGTGTATCAAATTAATAACATCGTTTAAAATGAGTTGGAACAGAAACCAGTATCAAGAGTCCCCACTGAGTTCCACACTTGTGAGGGTTCCCACTGCCATCACAGACACTTCAGGTGCCCAGAGGCAGCAGCACTAAATGCTGTTGAGAAGTAACTATATGAAGGGATTTTTATTAAAGCACTCCTGCTGCAGAAGCCAGTGGCTGCTGTGAGGAAAATGTCCCTTTGCCTTTCATCTGTTTACATCTTGGAAGTAGATGAGTTTCTCAGTTGCATCTTACTTTAAATCAAATTTTTCTGAAGGGAAGAAAGTAAGATCTAAATAAAAGTTGACTAAATGCTGCCAAATCAAACCCAAGATTTCTGAACTGGAACCTTACGGGCCTGCTTCTCTCCCAGGGCAATTAGTTCATGAGTTCTGTTCCAGGAACCCTTTGTAAGTTGGCTGGCATGTTTACCTTCTGCTGTAGCCAGCCTAGACAAATGCACCCTGGCCGTCAAAAATTAGAATTTTACCTCAATCTAGCTGACCCTTATACTTGTGGTTCCCTCCAAGATGAGTATCCATGCTAAATGTAAAAATAAATAAATAAATTAGGAATGCCCTCAGAACCGAAGCTCTTAAGTGGTGGGCAGAGCTCTTGCCAGCTTTGATCCAGCCCCTCTCAGGCTGAGGGTGGGCAGTCCCACATGGTAAAGAATATCCAGATGTCTCTTACAATGTCATGAATAAAATTGGAAACTGTAGAAGTGTTAATGTGTCCTATGGACTCAAGAGCAGAGTTTATTTTTGTTTTTAACAGCAAGGCTTCCAGAGTCAGTTGATTGTATGAGTTCCCTACTCTGGCTGTGCTTGCAACTCCATCCAAGTGTAACGGAAGAACCAATGAGGTGGGCTGGCTGGCAGTGGGGCACAGCCTTGGCCATGCCCCAGTGTAAGCCCACGAGAGGTCAACAGTAGTGCAGAATGAGAACTTGGGTGGGGGTGAGGGTGGGGGTGGGTGGGATGGCAGGGAAGAGAAAAATGCAGTTTTGTTTTACTTACCGATAAAGCTTTGTGAACTAATTTTATACAATTCTGACAATTTGGTGCCTTGTACCCAATTATGGTTTGCATGGAATTGAAAAGATTAAGGGAAAGGATTCCTTCTTGTCATTTCAAGTGGCAAATGGGTCTATGTAGTGTTTAAGGGACATATGGTATCACAGACTTTTAAAAAGCATTTCCTATCTCATGTGTGTGAATGCAAATTATTCTTAACCAGCAAGTTTTGAGATTTACTGTAATGTCCAAAGTCTTTGTATTTGTGATATTCATCAAATGACTGCTTCATAAGGCAGACTTTGTACCCCATTCTTTCACACTACACCCCTCTTATGTTCCAAACATTTGCTCAGGCCTTTTCAAGTCAGGCTGGGAGAGCTACCCCTTCTTAAACAAACACATACTATCCCTATTAGGATTGTAGGGTTCTATCTTACAGAGTAGAGGGGCTGCTTTTCTAGCTCGTTGGGAGAGCACAAATATATATTTTTTTTTAAAGGCCTTTTTGTTTTATCAATACAGTGACTAACACTGGGCATCTTATGGTAGAAGTCCAACAAAGAATGGTTCTTCCTTAAATGGTAGCTCCGTTCATCTGGAAGTTTTTGCACAAATTATCAGGAAGCAGTGTAAAAACAATCCCCCATGTATGAACCTCAAGACTCTATGGCAGTTCACTGTGGAATATCTAAGGGGAAAAATGCAAAAGAGAAGACTCAAAAGACTGTCCTAGTTCCCCAGGCCCTTTCCCTGGCAGGTGTTGACTACAGTGGTGTTCCATGCCTGGAAAGGAGGTGATGAGACCCAGTCTAGGCCTGTTTATAGCGTTTCTTTTACCTTAAGGTTTCCACTGAGCTCATGAGACTTCACCAAAGGGTATTTAGATAGCTCACCATTCAAAGCACACTTGATAATTGAGTCCCTCAGCCTACTTACCTAATTAGATGAGGTTTTTATCTTTAAGGTAAAACTTCCTACGTCCATTTAGTTTTTTACTGGGTAAGTATGCATCTCCCAGGTGGTTCGGATTCTTTTAAAATTCAGCACTAAAGCTGAAAAGCGCCTTCTGAATATGACTGTGAGTTTAGTTTATATCTTACATGGTTAAATTAACCATTCTCTTGGTCTAGGGCTTTGACTTTAACCACTGTGTACTTACTTGTTCAACCCACACATGGTTCTCAATACATCACTGCTACTATAGCATTGAGGCAAGGGTCTTTTTTTGTGGCCTCTTTCCATACTTCTGCTGGCATATTTCCACTTAAAAAATAAGTAGCTAATGTAAAAAGACTTTTCTAGTATCATGGGTAAACTAGCCAGGGCTGAAAGATGATATAAAATTGACTTGCGTTGGTGAGAATGTTAAAGTGTTGGCGATGGTGAATGTCAGCCCTTTCATGTAAAGAATCAGTGATTTATCAAATTTTTAAAAACTACACATTTGGTACCTGTATCTGCTAATTTCTTGGCAATTTAAATGAAACCTTACCCAACTGTTGGGTTTAAAAAAACAACTTAAAACATTAAATTTTCAGTGAAATTTGAGTTATGCGTTCTGAAAGCTGCCATGTCTTAATTCTTGATGGATCCTAATTTTCAAATTTGCAATTTTTATCAAATAGAACCGTTTAAAATTATGAACAGTTCTGGCAGCAAACTTTAAGGATGTGACTTTCATTCCTATAAAGAACAGGAGGTGCTGGTATTTCTTGTCTTAGCAGTGGTCTGTCTGATGGGGTTTAGAATACATGCTATGGCTGAAAAGTTTTAATCACCGTTTAGGGTAGGGAGGGAAGATGGTTTCAAACCCAAGCCTTGTTCTCATGTATATGACCTTTCTTCATTATACCTAGTAAGTTATGAAACTTTGCAGAACATCTGTGGTTCCAGTGTAGACTCTAAAGGGTCTTGGCCTCATGTAAACCTAACCACAGGCCTGAATTTACACGAGCTTCTTCCACCCATGAGACACAATATGATTAACACAATAGTTTTGGTTGTTTGTTTCCAAAAAAAACTGTATTTAAAAATGTGACTCTCAAACAGCTTTCTTAATGAGATTTAAGCTGGGAAGGTCAAGAAAAGAACTGATTGTCCTGTTTACCTTTAGTGAACAGCTTGCTAGAGACATCTGTCAGCTGTAACAAAAACTCCTATTAGGCCACTGTGGTGCATTTATACTGACTCTCCTTTCCAATTCATGTCATGTCCTTCAATCACATCCTACTTCCATAGGAGACTTGGCACATACAAGCAGTATTTTTTAAAAAATGCCATGGGGTTTTAGAACCACGGACATACTCAAATTTATATCCATTTCTGAAGAGGGCAGAGAAGCTGGCATTTTGAACCAAACAGTTCTATTCATCCCCCCACCTCATGCCAGTTCCTTATATATTCCACTTCCAAAGAACCCAAAGCCCCTGGACAGTGGCACTACCATCCATGTTAGGGTCAGAAAACATCTGTTCCTTGTGAAGGAAGCACCTTCCTCAAACAGAAGTCACTTTAGTGCCCAATGCCCAGGCTTACTTAAATCTTGCCTCCATCTGCACACTACTGCCCTCTTCCTGCCACCAAATCCCACTCTTACAGCAACAATGACTCCCCGGTGCCTGGAAAACCCACCCAATGCACTAAAATGCTATGCAACACCAAAAGGCTTCTTCCTCCAGTACTGCTCATCAATGGAAATTCCTCAAGAATAAGCTTCATCCTATGTTAACATCAATGTATGGTGGTTATAGTTTCCCTTTATTTTTTTCTTTGAAAATGAAGCAAGCCACCTCCATGGCAATCCATGTTTGGGGGCTTGTTCCTGTCTCTTGAGTGTGAAATATAAATCATGTTTTTATGATTTTTGTAAATCTTGACTTTTTACACCTTGTTTTTGTAAGCAGAAGTTTCTTATTAAAAGAATAAAATGGTTGTCTTTGTGTGCATTCTTTATTTCAAGTACTTTTAAAATATGACGAATTTACTGTTCAGGACAAGAGCAGAGCTCACCCCCTGCAGAAACCTGGAAGCTATGTACACAACTTAACAGTGGGCAACACCTTAGCTGAAGCCTGACTGCTGACCAGAGAACACAGTTCTGAGTGGATCCAATGAAGAAAAGGAAACCAAGCAGAAAAGGGAAGGTGCCCATCCAAATCAAACTTCAGTTGCCATCAGGGCAAATCCCGTGGTGGTCACAGAAATGGAGGCTGTTTTTGCAAGGTTCAAGTACAGCACAGGGGTTCCATGTGTCTGCAATCAGATGACAGTGGGAGGCATTAGCAATGTAAAAGCACTGAGGGAAATTGAAGAGAGACCTAAATTCCTTGCAACATCTGGATCAACTTGGAATAGCCAAAGGATTTGCATCAAGCCTCTCCCCTATATTTCATGAACAGTTGATAAAAAATTATTGCTGCTTATGGCCGCTAGGACTCCTAAGACAAGAGCAGTGGTTAAATGCTTACCTACTGGGCTACACCCCCGGCTGAGGTGCCATTAGGTCAATATCACTCAAGTTCCTGGCCAGCCAAACTCCTGCAGCAAAAAGTCCCAAATTGAGGATCAAGTTCCTGAAAAAGGAATATAGCCCATTAATCTATAGTCACTCTATCACTTGTCTTTGGTGTACAAAAGATAAAGGTTTTCCATCACCACCCTGGGAAAACCACCTTCCTGAGGCAAAAACACTACTGTGGAATTGTGGGACGCAGCGGTGGGGGTGGAGAGGACGGTTTGATCGCCATACGGCAGGCTGCTCAAGACCTACATGGCCATTCCATTTCTGTGCCTACACAAAGGCCAACTGATAAGCACTGGTCTGGAGCAGAAAAGCCTGTTACGTCTTCACTTCCCCGGCCGGCCTGGTCATGGTGAAATTCTCTGGAACTTGCCCAGTCAAGGACCTCAACAAAGTGCTGCCTGAGCCACAAAGAGGCCACAATGTAAATGCTGACAATGTACAAAGTCCGGGGACGCCAGGCCGAGGGAAGAAAGGGATGTACAGGAACTTAGGGTCAGTGGGACCAAACGCCCCCCCCCCCCCCCCCCCCCCCCCCCCCCCCCCCGCCACGACCTCGGTTACCTCCGGAAATCATTCCTATCAGTTGCGAAGCGGTAGACGCCCCGAAGCCAATCTCCCACGTTGTCTGGGATTTCGGGAGTTTCATTGGCCGAGCCCGCAACTTTCACGCCAACCCCACTGGAAGCCATAGTGGCACCTTCGCGTTCTGCACCCTTCTGGCAGGACACACGGTATTGGCGCCTGTGAATTATGCAACTTCCGGCCCAACACTTCCGCCAGCTACTTCCCTGCAGAGGGCGCTGCCCCCCAGGCCTGGGCCCGGGAGACAGTGTTCCGGGGCTGCGCGTGCAAAAGCTCTGCAAGGGGAGGAGCGCGGCCCAGCTATATCATCCCCAGCTTGTTCCACCTCCCTCTCGCTCCAGCTGGTCACCATCACACGTGGTCTCCGAGGAATGAATTTATTGGCTCAAGAAGAGGATGCTGGGGGAAGAGGCAGTCCCGGCCTGTGGGCAGATGAGGTTCCGGGTTTCCATCAAAAGCCATAGAACGCACGGGGGTAAGGAGAGTACTCCTAGTCAGTCACCTCACCGCCTCTCCCAAGCGCGCTCCGGATTGCGTCTAGGATTTTTATTGGGGGAGGAGAGCTTCGATCTCCCGCTTTACACGCCTCCCCACACACACTCTGGCTTGCACCATTAGCAAATAATGCACGGCTTTCCGGAGGCGTCGCTGTCCCCAGCTTGGAGGCTGCCAGGGATCTTTCCTGGCCGCGGAAGGCGCTGGCCTAAGAAAAAGTCGTCGGGTTCGGAGTCAGAAGAGGAGGAGCAGGTGGGGCAGGGGGTGTCCTCCTTGGGATCAGAGGGCGTCTCCGGGTAGCCTTGCGTCCACCCGGAGCTCGGGTCCCCAGCTCGGCACGCTTCCTCAAGGCTGGGTCCAAGACACCGCCTCTGAGTGTTCGGGCAGGAGTTGGCGGCAGCTGCGAAAAGGCCTGCTTGGGAGTTGGCCACGGCGTTCAGTGAGGCGCGGTCCCCTCCTTCATTGCGGTCGAGCTTCATCCCCTCTGTTTCGGGCCAGGTCAGAAGCGCCGGGCTGAGAGTTCCGAGTGCTCCCGCCAGGACGCTCCACTGCAGCCAGCAACCGGCTGGGCTCAGCCTCCCGCCCCGCCCCCGGGTCAGGCGCGCCGCCGCCGCGGCCACGAGTTCCCTCCAGAACTCCCCACCCCTCTCCGCCTCCGCCCACCATAGGGCGGCCGCGTGCCCCGCCGGGGAGAAAGTCCTACACTGCAGCCCAGACCTTGGCGCTGGGTGGGTTCTGGAGACCCTAGGAGCGCTCTGGCCAGGGACGCGCGGTGAGAGCTGCGGGCCCCGAGGCTCGGGTCTGGGGGGTGCGGTGGGAGGCCTGGGGCGCTGCTGGAGGGACAGGTCGGCGTGGGACCAGGACGAAGTTCCCCACCTGGGAAAACCCCCTCCTCAGCCCAGCCCAAGCTGCCGCCCCCTCCCCTTTTGATCTGTACCTTCTCCCTTAGCGAGAGGCGCCTTTCCCTCCAGCGCCCGGGTCGGGTTCGAGTCCGCATCAGAGTAGCGGTTCTCGAAGCAGCTGGAGCAACAGGGGCCACCCCCCGGCAGGGCATAACGTCCCCCACCCAAGGGTCCGGCGCAGTCCAGGCAACAGAAGTGGTTCTCGTGCCAGCGCCGCCCCTCTGCCTCGGTGCAGCGCCGGGAGAAGATCAGCTGGGAGAGGAAGAGGGGAACGGTTCATTCATTCGTCATTTATTCATCCAATAACTACGCCTTACACCCAGTTAAAACACGTCTAAAGAGATTGCCATTTTATTTCCCCAAACACTCTGGGATGCAAGGAAGGCTGATTGGTTTAGCCAGATTCCAGCAGCTAGCAAGTGGCACAGCCACCTGGACTTCCAACCCTGGGCTCTCTGCTGCCTCTTATACTGAACGCTAAGGGAGCTCCTAGCTCTGATAGCCTAGTGCCTAAGGCATTTGACTGTGAACCAGAAGGCTGGAGGTTCAAACCCACCAGCCACTCCTCGGAAGGAAGACTGGGCAATCTACTTCCGTAGTGATACTGCCTCGGAAACCCAAGGAGGGGTCGCTATGAGTCGGTCCCACTCCCCTCACTGAACACCAGCATTTGCACATGAGCTGGACAGAATCTCTGCTCCAGAGAAATTCTCTGAGTCCATGAAAATTCGGGGGACTCTGCTTGAGGTGGGGGAGGGTGCAAGTAAAGGCAGCAGGTTCCACTTCCCCAGAGCTCAAGCCAAAGCATAAGGAACACAGCGGTGCAAGGCTGGTTGCTAGTTCTCCCTACCCCACTCTGAGGTACTGGGAGAGGCTTCAGCCGAGGAGGGTGTCCCCTTACATTCTGCCAGGCTGAACCTTGGAGGCTGTACCTGGTCGCAAGCCGGGCAGCGTGGCCGCAGCAGCTCAGCGTGATGACGACCGCAGTAGAGATGCCCATCGTGGTAGAAGTAGATGAGGTTTATCAGGGCCTGGCCACAGGCCTGACAGGCAAAGCAGGGCCGGTGCCAGCAGCGTCACTCCCCAGCGTGGGCTGCAAACACCCCATACTCTCCAGGCTTCAGGCGCTGCCTGCACTGCCAGGCAGGGACGCTGGGTGAGTCAGATCCGTGTCATCTGCTCATCTTCCCGGCTGCCTGCCTCAGCCTTGCCTCTGTCCCAGTCCCAGTCCCAACTTAATTTTCTCCCCTACTGCAGACTCCAGCAAGAACCTCCAAACTTGGTTTCCTTTTTCCCTAAACTTAGCTTTCTTCCCCAACCGAGTCCCAGTGCCCTTTCTGGCGAAGTGAGAGAGCAAGGAATGAAGGAAAGGAAATGTGCGTGGGGCAGAGAGACTAAGTACCTTCTCACAGGTGCGTCCTTCCAGCTTCGGAGGCAGCAGGCGGGCCACTCCCTGTCCCAGGGCCTCCCGACTCCGCTGGGCACAGAAGAGCCGCAGCTCTGCTAGCTCCTCCTCCCCAAGGGCCAGGCAGTAGCGCTCCTGCAAAAACAGGCCTCAGCCATCACTGGGAAAGCCCCATAGGCAGGACTGAGGTTTGACTGGAAGGATGTAGACCTCAGGGAGGTACAGGAGACATAGAAGGGCATTGAGAAGGAGAGCAAAAGGGGGAATAGAGCTCATGGAAGTCCATCTGAGTGTCACCTCCCCCAGGAATAGTTATCCTTCAGATAGTGACAGCCCCACAGCACTTAGTCCTATCACCTTATATTTAGGTCTTTGCTTTCAGTGAGCCAGAGTTCATTATCACTTCCTGTTCTGATATTTTTTCCAATTATTTCATACACTTCCACCAAGTGAATTGTAAGTCGTTAGGCTGGGCACATGTAGGGGTTCAATAAATATTTAACAATCACACTCTACATTTGTACATGCCATTATTGGTTTCCAAAGTCGTTCATGTCCATGTCTTCATTTGATCTTCAACTAAGCGTGGTGGTGGCAGAACAGATGCTATTTCACCCATCATGTAGATGTGGAAACAGCCTGGGGAGGGGCGTGACTCCCTCCAGTTAGTGGCAAAGTGGGCTTATATCCATGTCTCCTGACTTCTAGACCAAGGTTCTTTCCACAGTAAGTTAAAAGAGGGAGAGAGAAGGAAGATGGGAAGAGGGAGACCCACATCACTGTCCTGTGGAGGGAGCTGTTGCAGGAGGAGCCGAAGTTCAGGCCAGCTAGGAGCTGTGCTGGTGTCCCGATGAGGGGGCCCCAAGCTCAGAACCGCAGGACCCTGAGGAGACATGGCGGAAGGTGAGGAGTGAAGCTAGTTTCCCTTTCTTCCTCTTCTTTCCTCCCTTCCTCATTGCCATCTATTCTCCAATTTAGAACAATTTCCAAGTCCTCCCTCCCTCCCTTTGGAGGATCCTCCTTCAAGATAGCTGAGAGCAAGGATAGCTGGCCTACTCCCACAGTTGTGGTCTGATTTGAGAGAGATTGGGAAGGCCCCACACCCCTACAACAGCTTCTCTTCTTATGCCTGAAACTACCCTCTTCCTCTCTGGATCTGCTTTTACAACACAGAGCCCCTAGGAGGGTGCATTTCTGTGAATTAAGTCTGAAAATCTCATGTCTTGTGGGGACTGCATAGATAAGGATTCCTGAAAAGAGAAAAGGGCCACAAGAGGTTGGGCACAAAGAACCACCTCCCAGTTGATGGAAAGGGGAGGTCCAAGGGATAGAGAATCTGTGGGTCTCAGAGGAAAAGGTGGGGCTTTTACTACCTGAGCAGAGATGTCCTCTGGGTCTTTCTCTGGCAGGTGGTCTGAGTCACTGTCTGAGTTGGCTGGTGGGTCTGGCTCCCTGAGGATGGGGCTTTCCCCTTTGTGGGGCCAGTCTGAGTTCAGCACTGACATTGTTGGCAAAATCTGTGCAATGACAATTGCATTGTCCCGTTTACTGGGCCCTTAAAATGTGCCAGGTAGTGCTAAGTGCTTTACAGGCATTACCATCTCATTCAGTCCTCCCACAACCAGGTGAATTAGGTGGGATTGTCCCATTTACAGATGGCCAAACCAAAGCACAGTGAACACAGCTTATCAGTGGCAGAACCAGGTCTTTGAGACCAGGCCTTTCTGCCGTAGAGTTTCTGAAGCTCAAATTTTGGTGTCTCCCAAGATTCAGTTGGAGGACAAGAGGCCCACAGTTAAGGAGAGGGCATTTTGCCTTTCAGGTGAACTCTTGGGGTTGGCTGGCCCTTTCCTCCCCACTTCCCCAGCCTTAACTCCCACCATTCCTCATCTTGCACTCACCACTCCAGTGAGTCTGTTTCCTCGCTGCTCCCTACATGGGCCCCACTTTTCCTGCTGTAGGCTTGGGCCTACTTAAAGAACCACCTCACCAGGAAACCTTCCTCATTGTCATTGTCATCGTTGTATCTGGTCCATACTCTCTCCTTTCCCTGAGCTTCAGGAGTAAGTTCAATTGGTTCCCCCAAGATCTAGCACCTAATATTACCCTCTTTTACCTGTGTTTCTCTGAGCTCCTTGTCTGTATAAACTCAAGGGCAGAAGAAAATCTTGTGCTTCTGTCTTCAATCTATAAAAATTTCATTGGGTAATTCTAAGCACATTTCTTCTGTTCTCCTCTGGGCTAAGCCCTGATAGACCCACAGAATCTGCAAGGGGTGGGGGAGTAGACTACTGAGGTAAAGAAGAGACAGGTAATGAAACCAGGCAGAATGGGGAGCTCTGGGCAGATAAACAGTACCCTGGAATTTAAAAAATAATAACTTTTCTGTAACATTTACTTTGGACCAGGGACTATTCTAGTATTTCCCATAATACAACCTTACAACAATTCTTTGAGGTTTTAGTTAAACTAACTGAGGTTAATTAACTTGCCCAAGGGCCACAATAGAAGATAGAGGAAAGCTTTTGAGAAGGCTGCCTCTGAGAGCTAGGATGGGTTCTAACAGGCCAGTCACAAGAAGGGCCATCACCAAATCCCTGGCCTCTATAAATTCCAGCTTTGGGTTGGGGCCAGCGTTTGGACCATGACAGCTATAGTGCTTGGCAGCCCTGAGTCCTCATTAGCTCCCTTTTAGATGTCCTGTGCCACCCCTCCCTCCTTCTGTCTCCACACCCACCTGCTTCCTTCCTGTTCAGTCCCTCCAGTAGGTTTCCTGTGGAAGGGGACTGGGATGGGCTGTTGTCATTCAGGGACAGGAGTAGCCATTTCCCCTAGCAGCACTCTGCTGCTCTAGGCAGCAAGCGGCCCTTACCAGCCTAGTGAGTGGCGGGAGGGAGAGGCATCCGGAGTCCCAGAAAGTCACTTGCGCCCTCTTCCAGATTAGATCTCGTTTGCATGAAATTGTCTCACACATAAACAATGCCCTGAAATCTGTCCTCTTCCTCTCACCCTTCTATTCCCCCACCTCCCAAGGGCAACCTGACTCTACCACCGCCTAACACTTGAATCCTCTTTACTAACTTGCCATATCCCTACTTCCACAATTCCCCTCTCCCCTATAAGAGACAGGGCTCTACTCCCTCCTCCGTCCCTGCGCCAGTGTAACCTGGCTAAGGAGCTCGACCTCCCCAATCCACCCCAGTGCAGGAGGGCAGAACCCTAAAAACCAAGGGCACTAGGGTAGAGAACAGGAATGTTCCTCCGGGCAGTGGGAGGGAGGAGAGGGGAATATCCGGCCTCAACAAGTATCCTCCCCTACTCTCTCGACATATCCCCGAAGTTTTTCTTGAATTTCGAGTGGCTCAATCCGGGGCGGTGGACTCAGTGTGGTGCCCGCGTCTGCTGGGGTTCCCTGTATGGCAGCTGAGAGTTTAGAGGAGGGGGCAGGGACTATGCTGGCGTCTCACCTTCATCGCGCGCCGGTGTCTGGGTGGTTCTCGGCAGACCCCGCCGTTTGTTCCTTCACCCAGTCTCCACCCGAGGCCTCAGCGCCCGCCCCGGTAGCACGGTTCTTCCTCCCCAGCGGCCCGGGCGGTCCCGGCCCGCCCACCCCTCCAGAGTTAGAAGACAGGGGCAGTTCGGGGAGGGGCCTGGAGTTGCAAACAGGAGGGAAAGCGTTTGCGGGGTCTCGGGTGGGAAGAGTACAGGCTCCGCGGCCCCGCGCTATGGGCTTAGTGCCGGGGCCAGGCCCCCGCGGGCGCGGAGCAGACACCCCGAAACGTGTTTATATTGGGTTTTCGACCATTCACTGAATGGAAATGCCTTCCTGCGGACTCTAGACTGTAACCAGGTCCCCCAGACACGCCTTCTGGTATCCTAGCCCCGCCCCTTTCCTGAAGTTCCCCGCCCCCCAAACTGTTGTTCCCACTGGGCCTCTTCTCTTTTCCTGGGACGGTCCTCCCGGTCCTTTCTCCTTTTGTCCCTGCAGTTCACTCCCCTCTCTTTTGTTTTTCTCCCCTGCCCCACAAATTCAATCCCTTTCTCGCTCCCGGGAGAACACCTCTTACTCCAGTCTGCCCCTTTGCGCTCCGCCCCTTTCCCCAGGCTCCGCCCCTCTCCTGCCAGGCTCCAGCTGCTGGCCGGGAGCGCCCTCTGGCGTCTGCGCATGCTCCCTGTTCCTGACTGCAAAGTCCTCCAAAGGGACTTTCTAGGCTGCTTGCCTGTCGCCCCCACTTGGGTCCGCCCGCCCGCAGCGTCTCGTTGGTGCTGCCGGGTGACCTCCGACCCCGCGGCTGCGGGGCGGGGCGGGGCTGGGAAGCCTTAGCTCCGGGCGGGCGGCGGCTGCTGCAACGGGACCCGGGAGCGGGGCCCGGCGCCGCCCGGGCCGTGGGGCGATGTGAGTCGGGGCGCCGAGGGGCGGGGAAGAGGCGACTCCGCTGAGACCGCGCCGCGCCGCAGTCTCCGCTCCCACCGTAGGAAGCCCTGGGCGGGTGGGCGGCGGAGCCCCAGGGCTGGGGGCGGGGATCCAGGGTGTAATGCGCGGCCCCACCTTCCCCATTCCTTTGCGTTGTCTAGAAATTCCCCTGACTACCCTACAACCTAAGTCTTCCTCTCACTGCCCAGAAAATCACTGCAGCCCCCGGCCCCCGGCACACCTGCTCTCCATCGCACCTCTTGGAACCCCTCAGAATCCTCTCACTCCTTCTGCGCATTCCCCCGATATGCCCACAGGCCCACCATTCTCTGCTGGATGCCCCCAAGTGTTTTCACCACCCGGAAATTCCTCTGATCCTTCTTACCCCCAATTCTTACACCATGCACATATCCAAAAATCTTGCCCACGTTCCCCCAAAACCCTGCATACATCCTGAGTCTCCCTCACCCTCTTTAACTCCTGCGCTTAATCCACACTTGTCCCAGACCAGAGCCCACCCCCCCCCATCCCATTTGATGTAATCCTTCTCGTTGGGGCTGAAGATGTGTCCGGATATCCTAGAGATGAGGGACAGAAAAGGCACCCTGGAGTTAGTCCTTGGTTTCACCCCCATACACACTGTTGGTGGCTTAAACCCCAATAAATTTCCCAACCACCTGCCTTTAGACTATGTGCACTTTGCTCAGCCCGCTTCCTCCTTCCGTAGAAGAAACCATACCAAGAAGGTGGGGGGCCCTTTTCCTGGGAAATTGTCCAACAGTGCCTGGTGGAAGGGGCCCTGAGAGCTGATACTGTTTGGTCAGAGCAGGTGGGTAGGATTTCAAGGGTTTCCAGGGTCCAGCTTGTCAACATGTCTGCCTGGGACTCAGATGCCCTGAAATTTTGGTTTATTGTTACCATTATATTAAAATTTCCACCCCTTCTGGTGGCGCAGTGCCTAAGGCATTGACTGCTAACCAGAAGGCTGGCAGTTCAAACCCATCAGCTACTCCAGGGAAGGAAGACAGAGCAATCTACTTCCATAAAGATTTACCGCCTGGGAAATCCAGTGAGGGTCGCTATGAGTCAATTGACTCGACGGCGGTGGGTTTTTTTTTTTTTTTTTCCTTTCCCTCTTCTTCAGCCCTTGAGAAACAGGAAGTCTACCATGCTCCCAAATACAAGATTGAAGGAGCTTGTCCTGAAAGGAAAATGGCACTTTTACTGACACTTATCCTATTCACTTAACTTCAGAAGTTACCTAAGGCTAGAAGCTTCATGGTTTACAGGTGTTTCATATATCAAAACTAAGGCCTTGAAGTAAGAGGGGTGCATGTTGGGGATTGACTTGACAGTCTCTTGGGATACTTAGTAGCAACAACACAGACTAGAGTAATGGTTTCCTGAATCTTAAACCAGGACTTTTTCCAACACATCTGTCATTTTGAGAAAGCTCTTTTAAAGTCAGAGTTCTCTGCAAAGATTGAATGGTGTTTTGGGTATTGGTTTTAACAGGATTCAAAGGGCGGCTAGAGGTAACCTAAAAGGTCTTGGGCTGGGTCAGACTTCAAACTCACTGATGCTAGTCTCAGGGCCCCTGGAGCTTAGAGGGTGGTCCCCTTGACCTTGACCTCTTGCTCTTCAGTGGTATGTGTATCCCACTGTTAACTTTATTAACAGGGGTGAAGATGGAAGGGTTCCACTAACCTGTGGTGTCTGTCTCCTATACTAGGTGAGCCCTAGGTGTGTCCCAGAGGGATCCAGGTCACTTCTCGGCAGACTGCTTGCCATGACGCCCCACCAAGGACAGGGAGAATAAAGTGGGGGTCCTTCCCCATGCCCCTCCCATGGGCAGCTTCTCAATGGCCTGGATGAGGTAAGAGCTGTGTATAGAAGCTAGTTTTCTGGAATTTCCCACGTTAGGAGAAATGGAAGGTATGGCTCATTCAAGGAGTTCTAGAAGGATCACCAACTCAGACTCACTTCTTGGATCTGGTTGCAACCCCTTAAGTTCTGGTTGGTGTCAGTCTATATGTTTGCTTCTTCCCTTAGGTCACTCCAGGCTGGATAGGACCGCTCAGTCCTTGGCACAGGCTTGACTGTTGTCATATAATCCAAGTACCATAATCCTAGGAGGAAAAAACAAATAGTAAGGCCTCTGGTCTCCCCTTCAGACAAA
The DNA here is from genome assembly GCF_000298275.1 of Orycteropus afer afer. Lineage (NCBI taxonomy): Eukaryota > Metazoa > Chordata > Mammalia > Tubulidentata > Orycteropodidae > Orycteropus > Orycteropus afer. The sequence goes on from NW_006921621.1 coordinate 17,083,020, forward strand.
AGGGAGCAAACCCAGTATTTTTCTTTTTAATAAGGCATACCCAGTCAGTTCCAAAAATCATGCTCTGTTTTAAATGTTCAATCTTAGTTAGGACTGTGTCTTTGTGACCATAATGTAGTGGTCATTCAAACAGAATCTCAGAAAGATAAATTTGAGGTAGATGTTGGGAAGGTGATGAGGGAGGAGAAGAGTGAACTTGCATGGTGTGTAATGGGTGGAGTTAAAAAGGAGATAAGTACAAGTATAAGGTCTGAGTTCCAGGTTATAGTATCTTTGCTGAATCTGGGTGGGAGCCCCAGGCTGGCACCTAACTCCTGATACAAATCACTTCTTCTGGATCCTTACTTTGATCCATGCCTTTCCTGCTGCTCAGGTTTCCCTTCCCTGTCGCTGTTGTTATTGTTAGCTGCCATCAAGTCAGCCCCGCTAACTCATGGAAACTCCCTGCACAATTGAGCTCTGCTCATTCCTGCACCATCCCCATGGTCACTTGCCAATCAGACTATTGTGATCCATAGGGTGTTCATGGGCTGATTTTTCAAAGTAGATCACCAGGCCTTTTTTCCTAATCTGTTACAGTCTGAAAATGCGGCTGAAACCTGTTTAGCATCATAGCAACATGCAAGCCTCCATGGGTCAAATCCTACATACTTCTCAAAGTCCAAATCAAACGTGACCTCTGAGAAGCTCTCTTTGTCCTTCCCTCGATGCTAATCCTTAATACATTCTAACCTGAATTTATATTTATCCAATGTGTGTCTGGCCCTGAATTCAGGGAGTGAATTCCTTGGGAAAATGACTGTGTCGTAACAGCCCCTTGGACAGAGCAGATGATCACAGTGAGGTGGTTCTGTTGGAATTCCCCAGAGCAGACTTTTTGGAGTGGTCCTTGATGACATGCCTGAACCTTATGTTTTTCCTTAGGGTAGGCTGGCTTTTCTGACACCATGGGGAGCTGCTGCAGCTGCCTGAACAGAGATAGCATCCCAGACAACCACCCCACCAAGTTCAAGGTACCCACAGCTCTCTCTTCGTCCATGTGTTCCATTTGGCCTCCTGGGCATAGACCATGCAGTTGAGTTGCGTCAGCTTCTTTAGAGGAGGTGAAGTGGCATGCTTACATTGTAAGCTCATTCATGACTTTCTGAGTCTGGGCCTCTGAGATGGCCTGAAGAATAGAGGCCCAGGCCACCATTATTTTGCAGCTCTTGGTACTACCAAGAATGAAGAAATGCTGTAGTATGGTAACAAAATGTGGTTCTACGTGTTCATTCCTATCAGTGTATCTCTGTAATGTAAACCAATTAAACCAGCTGCCTTTGAGTTGACTCTACCTCATGGTGATCCCATGTGTGTCAGAGTAAAACTGTGTTCCATGACTTTACAGTGGCTGATTTTTTGAAAGTAGATTGCCAGACTTTTCCTCTGAAATGCCTCTGGATGGACTCTAACCTCTAACCTTTCAGTTAGCAGCCAAGCGCGTTAACCATCTCACCTCCCAGGGACTCCTCTGTAACTTTACCTATAACTTTTTGGGAGAAGACAACAAAGGTCTAAATTTGTTAGTATATGTAAAGCGTGAATGGTAGGAGTTATGGCTGGGGAGGTGGGGAGAAAGTGGTCCACCGTGCCAGAGGCTCACCAAAAATGTAACACACCCTTTCGTTGCACTGCGGATCTCCACTTTCTTCCATACTGATCTTGGGAAACCCCAGAGTTTGAGCTTCAGAAGGTCTGGAGCAGAAAGGCCTGGCCTCAAGACCTGACTCTTGTCTTTCCTAGGGTCCATTTGTGAGTTAATATATGGAAAGTACTTACACTAAGGTTTGGCATATGTTAAATATTGTATATGTGTTTGCTGTTTGCTTTGGGAAGTTAAGGCCAAGTGCAATAGACTTCTGCATCCCTCTCCCCCATACACCTCTTACCTTTCAGTAGGGGGAGCCCCTTCTTCACACCATGGCATGTCAAGGCAGAGGTTTTCTTGCCTGCCAGAAGAGGGCGCCTTCAGCGAGAACATGCAGTGGGAAGGTCTTTATCTCTGCTCTGACTTGGGCTTGATAACGCCTAAGGTCTTAAGATTTTGAATTTATAGCTGAACCCTTTTCTCTATTGGAGTCTGGTCCTTGGGTACTAAGCCTTGGACCATCTGAGGTCATCTAACTATTGGACCTTGAAGGTCATTTAATTATTCCTCCCCTTACTGCTCAAATGAGGAAAACTGAGGCCCAGTGAGAAGGGATTTGCCCAGGGAACTGCAGTTGGTTGTTGGCACTGCGTTGCACATTCCCTAGTAATCACGTGGCCTTCAGTAGAGTCTGTGGCATGGCCAGGTGAGACTCGTAGTCCCCCAGCTCCAGCCCTCCATGCATTAATAACCCTGACTCTAACTCGTTAGACTCAGCCATTGACCCACTGTCCCCTTAGGTGACGAATGTGGATGACGAAGGGGTGGAACTGGGCTCTGGGGTCATGGAGCTGACACAGAGCGAGCTGGTGCTGCACCTGCATCGGCGTGAGGCTGTCCGCTGGCCCTACCTCTGCCTGCGCCGCTATGGCTATGACTCTAACCTCTTCTCCTTTGAGAGTGGCCGCCGGTGTCAGACGGGCCAGGGTGAGTACCACCGGCTGCCCTACCCTCGGATAGGGGCTTGTGTACCTGGAGTAGGTACTGGGGCTGGAAGACACAGCTCAGCAGACTGTGGTGAAGTCTATTATGGAATTGGAGAAAGGGCCTTAACATCAAACCCAGCCCTTGGACTTGGCAGCTGTTGCCCAAGAGGAGAGGGGTCTTGATCAAAGGTACACAGCATGTCAATTGCAGATCTAAGTGGATTCCCAGGCCACTGCTTTTACTCTTCAGTCACTGCAGCTCTCGCCTGGGTCCCTTTGCACTTGGTGTTTATTGCACAGCTTGTGGGAAAGGGCCAGTGCTCCCAGGCAGGCTCCTGCCAGGCAAAAGCAAGGGACTCCTCCTCCCTCTCTTACTCCAGTTTCAAGTGTCCCTTTTGCCCTCTAAATAGAAGTCAGACACCCTGGGCCCTGTGAATAATGAAAAGTCTGGTAGAAGGCTCTGATTGCTGTGGGGCTGAGTGGCTAGGAGATGAGAGATTTGAGGAGGCAGAACTCTTAGGTCTCTTCTATACAGATTAACCCTCACGAGGTTAATCTTTGTCTTCTTTCACCTGTGGGCAGTGGGGTGTGAAGTATCCTCTCCCTCCTTTCTCTCTCTCTACAGCCAGAAGTCAGGGAGTGGTAGGGTTGTTCAATGAGGTCAAGGCTAGAGCCAGCCATGGCTTTTTAAGGGGTGGCACGGTCTGGGCTGCTTCTAGGCTCTAGAGATAAGCTCTGCCAAAGGAATCCTGCATGGGGTTGTGTTAAGTGCAGTTTGGGACTGGATATGCAGAGGTGGAATGAGCCAGCTTTTGTGACGAGGCTGCCAACAAAACAGAGTCTCTGGGGGGTGTGGATGCTGGTGGACCCTCCCCCTCCATGCATCTTATCCCTTGGAGCTTATGAGACAGAGGTAATTCATGCTGGGTGAGCAGGGGGAGGAAGAAGGCTTCCCTGCTCCTGGTGCTGTTGGAGCCACACTTGGAATCCCAGAGAGGCTGCCCTAGACCCCACCACCAACCAAAGCCAGTTGCCGTGGAGTCAGTTCTGACTCATGGAGACCCCATGTGTGTCAGGGTAGAACGGTGCTCCATAGGGTTTTCACTGGCTGAGGTTTTTGGGAAGTAGATCACCAGGCCTTTTTTCTGGTAATCTCAAAACTCCACCCTTTGGGTTAACAGACAAGTGCATTACTGTTTGTACCATCCAGGGACTGCAGGTCCCAACACAGGCTCTCTGAACACTCCAGGCTTTCCCAGCTTTTCCTAGCCCTTGACATGTCTTGCTGGGATTGCCTTTTTCCTTCCCGTGTATTTTTTCACATCCTGTTCCTGCTTCTAGCTTGGTTGTATTTCTCTTTGTTGTGGACAGGTGCACATGCATACCACAAGTATCCACCTCCACTACCAGCTCCCACTGTTGCAGGGGAGCATGCAGAATCCCATGCTGGCCCAACACCCCAAGAGCATCTTGGGCTCTCCTGAGTCACCGGTACCCAGTCCTACTGTCACCAGGGACTTTGAGGAGCTACGTCAGAGTGAGGGGCTCTAGGGGTGGCTGCATTGAGGAGCCACACGGTTGCCTTGCCACATTGTCCTTTTGCTAGTCTGCCCACCCTTTCTTCCTCTCTGTACTACAGTTGAAGCTCCAAGAGGTCAAGGACTGGGCTAAGCATTAGGGCCCTGGGTGGAGCTCACTTTTTTGCATGCAGGGCTAGGGGGCTGAGGAAGATGGAGGCAGCTTGTGGGGCTGGAATGGTCACTCAGCTAGTTCTGCCCTTTTCTGTTTGCCTTTTTTCTTCTCTTCCCCTCACCCTTCCACAGACACATTCATGTTAAAATGATTTAGCCTCAGAGGGAATATAGCTGAGTATTGGTTCTGAAGACAATGGCAATGGATAATGCAGGTGAGGGGCAGGGCCCTTGGGCTCGGCTCCCCCAGTAGCCCTGGAACTCTGAGGTGTAACTGGGAGGAGTGCTCATGAGGAGGAGAGACTGGAGTTCAGAGACATTTCCTGCGTTTGTGCATCTGTTGAGTTCCTTGGGTCCAGGCCTTCTGGACACAGGATGAGAGGGGTCTCACTTCCTCCTCTCATTTTTCAGGGATATTTGCATTCAAGTGTTCCCGGGCCGAGGAAATCTTCAACCTCCTTCAGGATCTGATGCAGTGCAACAGCATCAATGTGATGGAAGAGCCTGTCATCATCACCCGCAACAGCCACCCTGCAGATCTTGACCTCCCTCGGGCCCCCCAGCCTCCCAACAGTGAGTAGACCCCCACCCTTGGCACCTCAGTACACACGCACATGTACACACTCAGGAAGCACAAGTCTCAGGGGTGTGAGAGTCCAGTGGGCAGGCAAGGCGATGGGGGGTGAGCAGACCCTTTAGGACAGTTGTCCATCATTAGAACCACTGTTGAAGCCGGTAACTCCCGGGCTAGGCTGTTCAGGTGACTCAAGCTGTGAAGGCCTGGACCTTATATCGATGGATGGTTGGGAGTAGACAGGAAGATAGGTTTCCATGGAAACAGCAGTCTGGAGCATCTTTGCTTCCTTCCTTTGGTCTGATGGGTCATACCCACATACCTTTATGGCTGCTGGTGTACATTTCACTGGCCATGACCATCTTCTGGAGAGGTTCACATAGTATCTGTGTATTCGTTGCTTAGCCTCTGCTCTGAGTTCTGTACTCTGGGGGCTGGCCGGTGGGGGACAGAAGAACTAGAAAACATAGTCCATGCTTCTGAGGAGCTTCTTTGGAGCCCACTGGCAGAGCTAGAAATGAGGCAAAAGGGCAGTCCTGTGAACAACCGGTATGCATCAGATGTCTCAGATAAAGACGTAATAGAGAAGATGGTATTCATGCCAAGCTTTAAGGGGAAGAACATGGTTTGAAGAGCAGAGAGAAGGTGAAGGATAATGGAGGGCTGCCAGTCCATCACCCACCTTGAAGGCCTCTGATTGGAGGAGTCCCAGGATGCCACACACATGGTTGCAAGTGGCTGTCAGGTACCTTAAGTGCACCTCACCTGGGCTTGCCTTCTCTGTGCTCAGCTCTAGGCTACACCGTCTCCAGCTTTTCCAATGGCTTCCCTGGCTGTCCAGGTGAGGGCCTGCGGTTCTCAGCTCCGCGGCGCCCCTCAACAGGCAGCCTGCGACATCCCTCGCTTGGGGAAGAGTCCACCCATGCCCTAATTGCCCCAGATGAGCAGGTAAGCAAGCAGCTGCCCTGCCCTGTCCCGCTGGGCTGGGTGAAGGTGGGGCTCAGGAAATATGGCTGCCTTCCTTGTAAGGGTCATGGGGAAGGGGAGAATGTTGATAGGGTCCATTCCTGTCCCGAGAAAGGGAGGTGGCTTCCTGGAAGGATTGGAGGACCAGGAGCAGCAGAAAACTAGCTGTCCTTCGCTGTCCTTCGCTGTCTTCTGTTCTCTCATCAGTCTCTTCTGTTCTCCCCCCTCCCTGCCCTTGCATCATCTTGTTTCATCTGGACTTTTCGCCAGTCCCACACCTATGTCAACACACCCGCCAGTGATGATGACCACCGCAGGAGTCGGCACTGCCTGCAGCCCCTGCCTGAGGGGCAGGTACCCTTACCCTCACAGGCCCGGGGCCCAGACCAGCGGGACCCACAAGTCTTCTTACAGCCAGGCCAGGTGAAGTTCGTGTTGGGCCCAACCCCTTCTCGGCGGCATGTGACAAAATGCCAGGGCCTCTGCCCCGGCCTGCATGACCCTCCCCACCACAACAACAACGAGGGCCCTACCGAATGCCCTGCCCAGCCCAAATGCACCTATGAGAATATCAACGGGGGGCTGTGGCGGGGGGCCGGCTGGAGACTGAGCCCAGAAGAGCCGGGCTGGAATGCCCTTGCCCACCGCCGAGCCGCCCTGCTGCACTATGAGAACCTGCCCTCCCTGCCCCCCGTGTGGGAGAGCCAAGCCCAGCAGCTGGGGCAGGAGGCTGGGGATGATGGAGACTCAAGGGATGGGCTCACACCCTCCTCCAATGGCTTCCCTGATTGTGAGGAGGACGAGACCCCACTGCAGAAGCCCACCAGCACCCGGGCCACCACCCGCAGCCACGGCAGCTTCCCTGTGCCACTGACCCGCCGCCGCGGGTCCCCACGAGTCTTCAACTTCGATTTTCGCCGGCCAGGCCCTGAGCCCCCAAGGCAGCTCAACTACATCCAGGTGGAGCTGAAGGGCTGGGGTGGTGACCACCCCAAGGGGCCCCAGAACCCCTCGGTCCCCCACACCCCCGTGTCTACCACACACCCTGCCCGCAGCTCAGACTCCTATGCCGTGATTGACCTCAAAAAGACTGTGGCCATGTCTAACCTGCAGAGGGCTCTGCCCCGAGACGATGGCACCTCCAGGAAAACCCGGCACAACAGCACCGACCTGCCTCTGTAGGGACAGCCCAGTCCTCACCACCCTCCGCTCCGCCTCGTCCCACCTCCGCCTCACGCTCCTGTCTTCTGAACCACCCCCCAGGGTTCAGGGTTGCTTTGCAGAAGAGCATTGAGGTGGGACAGATGCTTCCCTGTGCTGGTTGGAGTCCCCAAAGATATCAGCCATTAAGTCTCCTGGTCTCCAAGTTGGGGAGAGAAGAGGGTAGCCAGGCGAGGAGGGAGCCAAGACGAAAACTGTGAAAAGGTTCCCACAGTTGCATTTAGCACCTTCCCCTTAATGTCCACTCTCCTACTATGTCTTGTCTTGTCTGTCTGTCTGTCTGTCTGTCTGTGTGTTTTTGTTGGTTTTTTTTTTTTTTGGTTGAAATATTGAAACATTTTGTACCTGTTGATTTTATTTATCAGTTTATTTTTCTATTTATTGTTTTAAATGTAATTTAACATATTTATTATTAATATTATAATTATTTTTAAATTCTGGCTCAGCGGATGATGTCGTCTTCTTATGTCTGGCAGGGCTCTATGGTAGGAGCAGGGAAGGCCCAACAGATGTTGGGGTCATTCTGGGATTTGAGGTGGTTCTGGCTTTTGTGACAGCTCTGTGTCCATTGCTTTTTCTCCTCCAGGAGGCCCTGGCCCAAAGCTTAAAGTTACCAGGGATGGATGCTTTATGGAAATAAAGTGACAAATAGGACAGCTGGAGTCCTAGATGCAGAAAAGGGACCTGTAAGAAAAGTCACTCTAATGAAATAAAACCCTGATTCTCTGAGGTGGGCAGTGGGGGCAGTAGGAGTGGTCCACAAGATCATCCTTGCTGGAATCCATCACTAATTCTCCTCTCTGCCACCTGGTGGGCCTGTGGGGAACTGCTCTTCTTTAACTCTGGCCCAAAGGTGAATCCTGGATTCCGCATTGGGGTCCCCAGCACAGCTAGGTCAAAGCTAGATCCTTTAAACAGGACTTTATTAAAAGCCCCAGGATAGAAGAGGAAAGAGCATACAATGTAAGGTATAGCTAGGTGATCTGGCTTGCAAAATGTGACTTCACCAGAGAACTAACCCCCAAGCCTCCATTCGTGGAGTGCCTCCTCTACTGCAACGGGGAGGGCCTCGCAGGGCCACATGGCAGGACATGTTGGGGGCCCAGGTTCTGCCCAGGCGTTTTGCTGTGGTGCTCCCTCTCCCTGTCCTGAGGTTCCTCTTTCCTCTTCCTCCTCTAGCCTATCTCCCTCCAAGCCTCCATTTCTGTCTCAAACCTTAGTTAATCTAAAGGAACTCTAATTTCTATGATAAGTCATTCAGGACCCAGGTGACGAGCAGGAGGGAGGTTTATCCAAGATTTAGGGGAAAGCCTTCTTTCTAGTCCCTGTCTGTGCCTAGCACCCAGCACTGTGGAGCAAACTGACCTGCCCTCCTCCTCACCACTAAACAAGCTGGGGTGGGCCTATACCTTCCTCCGCATCTCCTGCTGTCCAGGATGTCATTGCTGGGGCCTCAACTCAACGGCCAACCTTCCCTGAGTGGCGTTAGGACTGAACAGCCTCCAGGACTTCCTGGCGTTGGGTGTGGACTCTCAGGGAAATGGTCGACCAAGAATGGCCAAAACCCGTGAGAAAGGCCCTTCCTCTGGGGGCCAGCAAGGTTTCAGGGTGCACTTGCCAGAACCCAAAAGCTGGCACCAAATCCTTCTCCCCTTTTCTTTCTTTTGATCTCTGGGCCAGAGGGATCCCTCACTGCAATCAGATTCATTGCAATTTTTCCCACACTACCTTGAGGAAATGCCACAAACTCTGCAGCTTACACAGGCAGCTCAGTTCCACATTCTGATGTCCTCCTCCCACATGACTCCTGCACATCCAACTGGCCTCCACAGTCAGGAGCAGTGGTCCCTCCAAATGGGAAGGCTGAGATGGGGCCAGGTATGGCTGTGCCAGGAGCAGACCTCAGCTGGGCCATGCTTGCAATTTGTGCCTCTGCGCAGGCCCCTCCTTACTCACGGACAGATGCTGTCATGGCAAAGGCAGAGTCTTGTTTGAGTCAAAGGACCCAGATTCTGGTCCTGGCTCAGCCACTATCTTTGCTACCTTAAGCATTTGGTTACCTCAAATGGGCCTCAGTTTTTGCACCTGGAAAACATGATGCTAGCTGTGGGAAATAGCCAATGAGACGATGAACACGACACCACTTTGGAAAGCAGATGTATCTGAGCATGCTATATTAACACCCTGATTGCTCCAGAGGGAAAAAATAACCAGAAGTCAATTTTTCAGTCCCTGAGACCTCGGGCCTTCTGCTGCTCCTTTGCTGGGCAACACAAGAAGCAGTTGACTTCATTCTCTAGGGGTCACCAGATCCTGGTCTGGCCCCTGGGCTCCCCCTCTAGAGCAAGTGGTAAGGGCTTTAGTATGGGGCGTTTCCCTGGAATTGGCTTCCAGCCTAGTGTGGCCCCCAACTTCCCCTGTTCCTTCCCCAGGGCACTGCCTCTGACCCACAAAGTCGGCTACAGGAATTTTCCTCTTGCAAGGAGGGTGGGGTATGTGGGGACGGCTTTCCTGGCGGGAAGGGGCGGGTGGGAGCGACGCCCAGGATCTCAACTGCTGCTCCTGAGTGGAGTCATGGAGCCCCGGTCCTGCTGACATCAGGGTGTGGTGTGCAGATGGGATCAGTTTCCATCACCACTGTCGTCCAAAGATCATCACCAACATCAGTGCTTGTTTGCTGAGTGCTCAGTTCTTTTCTTTAGAAACAGGCCCTACCCACACTCCCAGGCTGCCCTCCGGAAAGGATGGGGCCCAGTATCCTGTCCAGGAGTGACATTTCAGGTCAGACCAGGAGGGGCCCTCTCCAAGCCCACTATAGGTAATAATAGCATTTTACAATGGTATAAACACTGTAGGCTCTTCACTGGCTATATAGACCTTTTATCTCTGTTGGGCTCACTGGGCAGGGATTGTTATCTCTGCTCCACAGAGAAGGAAACAGGCCTAGAGGTGAAGGAACTTGCCCCAGGCCATGGAGTTAATTAGTGGCTTGAGCTGGTGTTGGATGCCTGTTGGTTGGTTGGTTGGTCAGTCAGTAGTGTGACTTTCCACCACAGCTGTTCCTAGCTTGGCCAGAAGGGGTTGCACTCCCCAGTGTGGGCCGCAGGGAGAGTGTTGGGTGTCCTCCCACAGAAGGTGGTGGGGGAATGGCAGAGGTGGGTGAGAAAGCAAACCCCAGCAGGGGGCCACATTCCAGCACTCTCACTCTGTAATCTTTGAATTCCAAGCCAGGGCCCTGCTGGCTTAATAATAAGGTGAACCTGCTCTCCCTTAGGAAGATGGGGCAATCTACTTCCGTAGTGATACTGCCTCAGAAACCCAAGGAGGGGTCGCTATGAGTCGGATCCGACTGAGGGCACATAACAACAACAACAACAAGCTCTCCCTTAGGGCCTGCTGATTGCCCACCTTCCAACCCAGCCCCTTCTACCATACTCCTGTAATTCTTCAGAAATGGCTTCCATTCTGTAGGTAGGAGGGGCCAGGGCAAGTGTAGGAAGAGGGCTGCTATGGCCTCCCTCTCTTGAGGAGAATCTCAACCTCAAGGTAAACTCGGTCAGGTCGGATTGGGACTTCCTCGAGCTTTGGGGTGCTCTCTGACCTATATCTTAATATTAGAAGCCGTACTCGTATTGGGAGGGGTTTATCATGAAAGGCCATGGAGACCTGAGGTGGAAGGAGTGGTGAGGCAGGGGCAGGGAGAGCCTGTGTGGGCTCCTCTGGGCTCTGTGTTCACAGATTCCAAAGTACAGGACAGAACCTTGGAGTTGGTAGGTCAGCTAGAACCATGTGAGAATCCCTTTGACAGGATTCCTGGAGACATTTACCCAGGCACTCAGCACCTCACAAGCCCTCCCTCCACCCCAGGTCTTAGGAAGTTGCTACATTCTCTTCCCACTGAGCCCTAATTTGGCCCCTGGATTCATGCACTCTCTGTCAAGGGCGCTGTACTTTGAAACTGGGTGTCACCACTTATTAACAACGTGATCTCTTTGTGCCTCAGTTTCCTCATCTGTCACATAGAGGTGATAACAGTTCCTCCCTCATGGATTAAATAAGAGAATGCCTGCCCAGCATGTACCATGGCAACTGACCCATAATAAGAGCTCAGCAAACAGCAGCTGCTATTATTTTCACCCAAAGACTGTTCTATTTGACATAACAAGGTGTCCACCCCTCTGTGCTCTAGTTTGACCCCAGAACCGAATGCAATACCCAGGTCTGGGTGGCTACGACACTTTCTTTGTTCTAGACATCATCCTTCTGCTAATGCAGCCCCAGTTAGCATTCACTTCACTGGCTCTGCTGGCTCTCGACACCTAAAAACCCAAAAAAACAAGGCCTGTGGCTATTGAGCTGACTCTGACTTACGGCCACGTCCTGTGTTACAGAGAAGAATTCCTCCATAGGTTTTTCCTGACTGTAATCTTTACAGAAGCAGATCACCAGGCCTTTCTTCTGTGGCTCCACTGGGCGGATTCAAACCACCAACCATTATGTCAGTAGTTGAGCATGAACCGTTCACTCCACCCAAGGAAACTTGGGCCCTTAAAGCTCATCAAAGACCATCAGGTTCTTTCCACATAAACAACTGCAGGGATCCTCATGACTTTCCACCTCCATCTTATATTGGAGTCCTTGACTTTTTTAATCAAAATCCAGAAAATCATCTGGGTCTGTCCTAGAATTCAGAGGGCCCAGCTCTCACTGTGAACAGGGGGGTGGAGGACTATAGAAGTGGGTGGCTAGGGGTGTCAGAGAGAACGGTCTGGGAGGAGGTTCTCTGTTGGGAGTGGATCGTGAGGGTTCAGGCTGCAGGATCAGCCCTTCTACAAGCTTCTCTCTGAGCGCTGAGTAGTTGCTAAGAAGCCTCCCTGGTATCTGCAGTGTCTTTTCTGCCACTTGCCCTGCTCACCAGATGGCCCTCTCTCTTGTTCTCCCTGGGCCTCAGATTCCCCAGGGCTGGACATCCCTCACTTGTGGCCCCCTGTAGAGCTTCTGCTGGAGAGGCACTGGGGAGGGCAGTTATGCAAAAGCATAACTCAGGCCCTGGATGTAAGTTGTCATTATGCTCACTCTTAAGGGATTATTAATATTGTTACTGATTAATTAATTAATTTTTTTGGTGGGGTGGGGGGTTAGTCCTGCACCATCCTGGTGCCTGTTGAAGGGGGTTTCTGCAGCTGTCTCCTTCCTCCTCTGTTCTGCCCCTTAGGCTGGAGAGACATGGTCTCTGGGGGTGGGGGGGTATCCCTCCCTGTTGCCTCCTCTACCCTTCTCCTTTCATTTAGCTCAGGTGAGAAGGCCAGGTTGGGACCAGGTGTAGGGAGTGAGGAGGAAGGTAAATGAGGGGTACTGAGTCTCTCAAGAAGAGGAATATAAGTGCAATCCAGTCCTGACTCTTACTGTGATGCCTGGGCTGGGTAGAGGTTTGGGGAGGATGGGAGCAACGATAGACAAAGGGGCCAGAGGCCTCAGGCTGAGGGCTAGGGCAGATATAGAAGACTTACCAGGTGTTCTTGGAGGTTCCTTGTCCCTTTGGCCCAATGGGTTGGTGCTGGCCTTTTTCCTTATTGAGCCCCTTTCTCCCTGGGACTACAGGGCCTGAGGAACCTATCAGTGTGCTGATATGTCAGGGCGAGAGGCAGGGTACACTGTCACCCAAGTTGCTGTGAAGTCCATTCCGACTCATGGTGACCCCATGTGTCAGAGTAGAACTGTGCCCCACAGGGTTTTCAGTGGCTGATTTTTCAGAAGTAGGTCACCAAGCCTTTCTTCGGAGGTGCTTTTCAGTGGATTCAAACCTCCAACCTTTATGTTACCAGCCAAGTGCATTAACTAATTGCATCGCCTAGGAGTTCCCATGCAAGTATTAAAACAAACAAACAAACAATAAACCTTGTTGCATCAATTCTGACTCATAGCAGCCCTATCACATAGAGTAGAACTTCCCCATAAGGTTTCCAAGACTGTAAATCTTTACCAGAAGCAGATTGCCACATCTTTCTCCCATGGGGCAGCTGGTAGATTTGAACCACCGACCTTTTGGTTAACTGTTGAACACTTAACAACTGCACTACCAGGACTCCTCGATCAAGCTGTGCTAAACCTGTTGCCATCTAGTTGATTCTGACTCGTAGTGACCCTGATGAGAGTGACACACAAGTATAGTGGCCTTGATTTCCCAAGCAAATGTTGGACACAGTAGGAACAGAACAGAATAGAAAAACTATGTTGGGTAGCCTGTTCTGGTTCCTGGGAACTTACAGTCTAATTGGAAAAACAGAGCTCACAGAAGACATTTGATAACTGTGTAACCTTGGGCAGATTGCTCAACCTCTCTGAACCTGTTTCCTCATCTATTAAGTAGGATAACACTTATAATGTTGTTGTAAGAGTTAAATAAGAAAACACATAAGACATTCAATGTGTGCTTGGCACAGAGCCCACATTTAAGTTACTATGGTTGTCATAGCAACAGCTGGGTGATGTGGGAAATCTTCCTGAAGGAGGTAGACCAGGAAAGATGAGAAGGACTTGGGGAAGGAAGGGGGCATGTGGGTCAGAAGTTAGCCTGGGGATGTGTTGGGAGAGAGAAGCAGGTGAGACAAGAGAACTTAGAGGCTAGATTAAGGAGGTCGGGGAAGGTGGAAGTGATTACATATTAAGGGATGTGGAACATATTAAGGGGCAGAGTTCATGTGTGTGGATTGGAGGGGCAGGCTGAGACCTGTGAGGAGGCCTGGGGCTCAGACCAGGTGGGGGCATTCCTTTATTTCTTCATTCAACAAATATGTATGGAGCACCTGCTATGTGCTAGACACTGGGGAACACAGCAGTGATCAAGACTGACAGAGCCCCTGCCTGCAGGGATTGACATTCTACTGAGGGTGAGCTGATCAACCAGTGAATTAATAAAATTAACCAATTAATTTCAGGGAGGAGGTAACTTTGAGGAAACTGTAAAACAGGTAAAGTGATTGAGTGGTGGCTGGGATAAGCTTGTCAGGGAAGACCTCTCTGGGCAGGTGACATTGGAGCAGAGATTTGAGTGACAAGAAGAAGGCTAACAACCAAAAATTATGTGTGTGGTTATATAAACATGCATATAGGCACATATGTGTATGAGTATGAATATGTGGGCACATATGTGTACACAGATAGATGTATCTGTAGCCATATGCACATACATGTATGTGTGTTCACACTTATATAATCATATATATAATAAACCACACAGGGGACACAATTCCAGATACTTCTTGTTGTTGATGTTGTTGTTAGATGCTGTCGAGTTGATTCCGACTCATCACGACTCTCCGACTCTCTATACAACAGAACGAAACACTGCCCGGTCCTGCCCCATTCTCACAATCTTTGCTATGTTTGAGCCCATCTTGCAGCCACTGTGTCAATCCACCTTGTTAAGGGCCTTTCCTTTTTTTCTCTGACCCTCCACTTTACCAAATATGATATCCTTCTCTAAGACTGGTCCCTTCTGACCACATGACCAAAGTAGGTGAGACAAAGTCTGGCCATATTTGCTTCCAAGGAGCATTCCAGCTGCACTTCTTCCAGGATAGATTTGTTCATTCTTCTGGCAGTCTATGATATTTTCAGTGTTCTTTGCCAACACCACAATTCAAAGGCAACAATTCTCCTCAGACATAACCAAATACCTTGTGAGATTGGTTTTCTGGATTTAAAGGCTTAGGACCATAATCTTGTGGGACAACTCTGTTAATCGGTATAATAATAATAATAATAATAATAAAACTCACTGCTGTCCAGTTGGATCCAACTCCTAGCAACCTCTGCTTGGGTTTCCGAGGCGGTATCATTATGGAAGTAGATTTGCTCCGTATTTCTTCCGAGAAGTGGCTGGCGGGTTTGAACTGCCAGTCTCTGGTTAGCAGTCACATGCCTTAGGCACTACACCCCCAGAGCTCCTAATTGACATAATATAGTTCATAAAATGCATGTGTCTGTTCTACATCTCTAAGTGATGAGTAGCATCTGGGGTCTTAAAAGCTTGCAAGTGGCCATCTAAGATACAACTATTGGTCTCTACTCATGTAGAACAAAAGAGAAAAAGAAACCAAAGACTCAGAGAAGAAAGTAGCCAAATGACTAATAGTCTAAACAAACCATGGCCTCATCCATCCTGAGACCAGAACTAGATGATGGCCAGCTACTACCACCACTGACTGTTCTGGTCAGGGTCACGATAGATGGAGCCTGATAGAATGGGAAAAAAAAGGTGGAACGTAACTCAAATTCTTAGGAAGTCCAGACTTACTGGATCTGTTGAGATTAGAGGACTCCTCAAAATTATCACCCTGAGATGCTCTTTAAACCTTAAACCAAAATTACCCTTTGAGGTCACTTTTAGCTAAACAATAGATCGACTCATAAAATAAAGAATATCACCTGTGAGGCCAAATGCTGACCATTACGCTAAAGCAAAGATGAGAAAGTAATGGGGCAGGGGCGCTAGAGTACAGGAAATGGTACAACCAGAATGCAATGAATGAGATTAAGGAGACATTGTGGAAAATGTAACCCAAATCTCTGCAACATTTGTGTAGGTTAAATGGGAACCTCCTGGTTAAACAGGAACCCAATTTGCCGTGTAAACTTTCACCTTGAACACATAAAATATTATTTTTAAAAAGGAGAAAAGACTGAGGGAAGGAAGTTCCAGGTCGAGGGGACAGCATGTGCAAAGGCCCTGAAGGAAGAGTGCATTTTATGGGATTAAGGAAATGAAAAGGGGCTGGTGTGGCTAGAATGGGGTGGAGGAGGGGAGGGGGCTGGGTGGGGTGAAGGAGGACATGGAGGGCCCTGTGGGAAGCTATTGGATTTTATTTTAACAGCAATGTGAAGCTGTTGGAGGATCCTGAGCAGATCTGACTTAGGTTTTTACAGGTTGGTTCTGGAGACTGAGGAGTGGGCAGGGGGTGGGATGGGGAGTGTGTGGCAGAAGCAAGGAGACCTGTTGGGAGGCTATTGCCATCATCTAAGTGAGAGATGATGGTAGCTTGGACCCAGGTGGCGGCCGTGGAAAAGGGGAGAAGTAGACAGATTTGGGAAATATTCTGGAAGGAGGCTCAACAGGGCATTGTCAGTGGAAATGCTGGAAGAGAGGTGAATGGGAAAAGGGAAAGGAGGGATTGAGGAAGCCTCTGAGGTTTGGAAGGAGCTTCGGTAGCACAGTGCCTAAGGCATCTGACTGTTAATCAGAAGGTTGATGGTTCAAACCCACCAGCCACTCCATAGAAGAAAGACTGGGCAATCTACTACTGTAAAGATTTACCACCTCAGAAACCCAAAGGGGGTTGCTATGAGTTGGAATTGACTTGATGCCAGTGAGGTTTTTTTTTTTTTTTTTTTTTTGGTCTGAGGTTTGAAGCCTGACAGCTAGAGGGAGGGATGCCATTTACTGAGATGGAAAAGGGATATGGTGGTGGGAGAGGAACAGACTTGAGATGGAGGGCTTGGGGAATAGGCCCCTTGACACAGTGACCTCCTGGTTGGACCAGAGGCTGAAGAGCAGGAGCTGAGGTCTTCAGCACCCTCACATTCCTGGGGGTCAGCCCCAGGCTCGCGGAGGCCCCACTTGGATACTCTTGCCTGAAACTGGGCTTCTTTTCTCTGCTGGACCTATGGTCAGGGTGACTCCCATCACATCCTGAACCTGAAGTCATGTAGACAGGATGAGGTGTTAATGTCCAGAGCAAGCCTGGGAAGGTCAGCACAGAGAGCCTGGCCCATGTGAGGCAGAGACCCTTTGAGGACAAGCCCTTAGAGTCTCAGACCTAGCACTGAGCAGTGGTAACACCCTCTCTTGCAATGGGGACAAAGGTGAGACTTCAGAAATCCTTGGGAAGTCTCAAGATGGCAGCTTCTGGTTCCTGGAACCTGGAGATGGAGGGTTCCAGGGCCACTGCCAGTCAGGGAGCTGCCAAGACTGCTCCCAGACACCTCAGAATCTGCAAACAGGGATCTACAGGCAGGCAGGCAATAGGGATGGCTTTGAGACAGGCTTGAGGTCTTGGGACACTTCCCCTTCACTGTGAGGACTCCCCTGAGGTGCCACTCCACGCCTTGGTTTCCCATATTGTACACTGGGTGTGGAGACCTAGACCCTGCAGACATTGGAACTGGGAGGAGACTTGGTGTGACCACCCACACTTGCTGGGTGCTGTACCTCTTGAAGCTGCCATCACAGCTCCCTGTCCTTGGTACCTGCCCCACCTTGCCCCAGGTGTTCCCATCCAGGGGCCCTGAGCAAAGAGAGCCCTGGCAGCCAGTATGTTACCACTGGAAGGCGTACCTCTCCAAACCCAAACTCTATTGGCTGTACCTGGCCTGGGTATAACCACATCCACCTGCTACCCAACTAGGGGTGGTGTGGGGGTGAGGCCTGGAGCCTCCTAAACCCATTATCCCTGTTTGGTTTTGGGCAGCATTTCAAACTGGTTCATTCTAGGTCTACCCCCTGCTGAGAATTTGCATTTCCACCCCAGATTTACTGAATCAGAATCCATATTTTATAAGATCTGCAGGTGATTCATATGTATCTCTGGGGATCTATAAGAATTACCTGGGGATCTTGTAAAAATGTAGATTCTGATTCAGTATATCTGGGGTGGAAATGCAAATTCTCAGCAGGGAGCCAAATCAGAAATGAACCCTGGGTTGGGGTTTTGGAACAGTCTTGGTACCTGCTCCTTATCCAGGCCCTGGTGATTAGAGTCTCTGGCCTTTGATATGCCTGAGCCTGAGACAAAGGACTCCTCTCTCACCACCCAATCCCCAAATCCCCAGCACTCCTGTGGCCAAATCCAGCTCAGTCCCAACAACCTCAGCCTCACCCCGTGGCCTCTCTAGCCTGCCTCTGCCTCCCGGCTAGTTCCCCAGCACCCCAAGCTCCCTTGGGGTTTCAGGAGCACACAGGACCCAGAATCATGGGTTTCTGGTGCCTCTGGGAAAGACCTGGGAACTTCAAGGGGAGAACAGTCAAGAACTGAGTGAGTCCCTGGAAATTCCAAGTCCCCACCTCTAAATGAGCCCCTGTTTCTGGGGGAGAAGTTGAGGGAGGGATGACCACATGAGTAGGGCTGTCCAGAACTGGCCTGGCATCAAATATCTTGTGTTAAAGTCAGACCCTTTGTCCTTATTTCTGCCTTGGAAATTCAAGAGCTGCTTTCCCTGATCCAGACCCAGATGGGGCTGAAGGGAAGTCCTGGGCTATCAGTGAAAGCTTAGAGGGAACAGTCCTGTTGGACTCTCCAAAGGAGGAGGAAGAAGAGGAGGAAGGGTGGAGGGGGGAGGATGGAAAGGAGAGAGGAAGGAGGGGAGGACAATAGGGGAAGAGGAGGAAGAGAAGAGGGTGAAGGCAAGGGGAAGAGGAAGGCAGGAAGGAGGACAGCTATGGGGAGATCTTGCTTCTTCCCCTGCTCACAGGAATGTGTGTCTGTGCTCAGGGAAGCAGGATATCTCCCTGCAGTGCATGTCCAGCAGACTCACCAGAGTGCTAGGCTTCAACACAGAGACAGTAGGTGTGGACAATGGCCAGGGCAGGAGAGAGCTGGGAGTCTACTTTCCTCTGCCTCACCCCTGAGATATCCATTCTCTTGAGGTTCAGCCCCAAGTGCATTCTCCTCACAGTGGCAGATCTAGGGCTTGGCCACCACCAACCTGAGCCAAATAGAACCAGGCATCACCCTCAAAAGTTTCCATATTGATGAGATTTGGGGCCTGTCCTACAGGTTGTCCATTGAGGACCAGGCTACTGACTGGTGTTCCTAGGGCTGTCTGGCCATCGTGGACATAAGCACTTCCCGTGTCACTGTCCCTGAGCAGATCTTTGGTCAGCTGATGCAGAACGTTGGGGTCCTGGGAAACACCCAAGGAGAAGTAGGGACCCAAACCCTCTATCGCTAAGGAGTCAAAGGACAATGACTGAAGAGGTTTCTTCCAAAGGTTCAGTAACTTGCCCAAGGTCACACAGCTCCATGGATTTGCATGTCATTTCTCTGCTGGTCACTTAAACTCAATCACTGAGACCTCCCTGTCCTGCTCCCATTTCTGCACTCTTCACATTTAAAGATTCCCTCCTCTGAAACAGCCTTTTCCTGATATTTTTGTCCAAGATGGCCCCACATGCTTGAATTCCATCTCGGTGTCTCCATTGGGGCATTAATCTGGGGTGAGGCTATATCTAAGGTGGGAGGTGGGAGGCAAGTTGAAGGACCAGGTGGGAAAGATTTTGGTACAGGAAGAATTTCTGAGCTGTGGGACCAGTTGCCTCCATCTTGGGCCTTCTTGGGTAGGTATAGGAGTCCCTGGGTGGTGCAAATGGTTAAGCGCTTGATTATCAGCCAAAATGTTGGTGATTTGAGCCCACGCAGGGGCACCTCAGAAGACAGGCCTGGCGATCTACTTCCAAAAGTTCCCAGCCTTGAAAATCCTATAGTGCATGGTTCTACTCAGCACACATGGGACCTCCATGAGTCAAAACTGACTTAGACAGCAACTAACAGCCACAACCACAGTCCTGGAGGGAAGCAAGTTCTGAATGCCTGCCTCCATGTTTCCAAGTCTCCATGTCTCCATGTCACCCACTTCAGCACAGACCAGAGCCTGCCCACTATCACCTTCAACATCATTGTCATCAACTTCCCCCTGCCAGGCTCAGCCCTTTATCCCTTTGAGTCTCCCTTTCTCTCCTTCTTCCTTTTCCTGCCTGGAGGAGAGGGGAGAGCCCAGCAGGGTCAGGGAGCTAGTTAGCAGCCCTTAGTGTCCTGGGAGGTCAGATTTGAAAAAGGCATTAAGGATCCTTACATTCCCATCTTCAATAAAATCAGTACCAAGAACCACCATTTATCCAGAGTTTTCTGAGAAGCAGTATATGTAGCAGTTAGGGTCCAGACAGTCTCCAATCCCTGCATTGTCCTTACACACTTTGTGACAATGGGCCTCTACTTCCTCATCTGCAAAAAAGGGGCAAAACAGTGTTTCCCTCATAAAATCATCATAAGAGTAAACAGATTGGTAGATATAAAGCATTTAGGACAGAGCTGGGCCTATATTTAGAACTCTGTCAGCATTAGTGGAAGGAGCTCTGGTGGCCTAGTGGTTAAGTAATTTGGCTACTAACCAAATGGTTATAAGACCACCAGCCGCTCCTTGGGAGAACCATGAGGCAGTCTGCTTCCATAAAGATTTACAGCCTTGGAAACCCAGTGAGGATTGCTATGATTCAGAATTCACTTGGAGGCGGTGAGTTGGATTATTTTATTTATTTATTTATTTTGGTTAAGCATTAGTTGAGGAGCTCTGGTGGCATTTGGCTGCTAGCCAAAAGTTCAGCAGTTTGAACCCACCAGCTGCTTACACTTGCAGGAGAAAGATGAGGCAATCTGCTTCAGTAAAGATTTATGGCCTTGGAAACCATATGGGACATTCTACTCTGTCCTATAGGGTTGCTATGAATCAGAGTTTACTTGATGGCAATGGGTTTGGTTTTTAGTTTATGTGCTGGTTGTCATTGCTGGTAGCAAGTGCTATGTTAAGAGCTTTATTACGTACATTTGCTCTTTAAATCTTCATGATATTCCTGGGGGCAAGTATCTCTATATTCCTACGATTGGTCACTCAGCCTTTTCTTAAGCCCAAGACTTGGGACTTAATACTTGTGGGTGCCCCATTCCATTTGCCCAGGGTGAGGGATTAAGGCCAAAGCAAGGGGTGTGTTGGTCACAGGTTCCTCTTCAGGTTACTCTGACATCTAAATTTGCCCCCTTCTTTTTTCCCTACCCTCAGCCCTACTCCTAATGAACAAGTAAGGATTGAGCATCCTCTGTGCGCTCCACAGAGGAAGAAAGAGATACCATCCTGCTCTCCAAGTGCTTGCAATCAACCAGTTATGTGTGCAGGGATAGCTAAGCATGCGAGATGGTGTGTATGCAGGTGTGTGCATGTGCACATGCTCAATTCCAACGCAGCCTGCAATGCATTAGAAATTAATTTAGTTGATTGAAACCAGCACTTTAGAAACAAAATATACTAATGTATAAAATATTAGGGTACACCATGCATATTAGGGGCAAGCATTTTTTCTATGGAGGGGTGAGGTTTTTGTTTTAATTATATATGTAGGCATACCTTGGAGATATTACGTGTTCCATTCCAGACCACTGCAATAAAGCTAATATAGCAATAAAGCTACTCACACAATTTTTTTTTTTTTCCAAATCCATTGCCATTGAGTCAATTCATAGCAACCCTAGAGGACAGAGTAGAACTGCTCCATAGGGTTGCAAGGCTGTAAAGCTTTCTTCCTTTTTTTTTTTCTTCTAACCAGTGGTACTCCCTCTTCCTCACATCCAGGGAATCTTCAAGCCTGTCTTCTCAAGAGGTGGAGTGCTTCCTGTTCCTCCATCCCCTTTGATACTACCTATTCAGTAGAAGAGCTCTGGTGGAGTAATGCTAAGGCACTTGACTGCTAACCAGAAGGCTGGCAGTTCAAACCCACCAGCCACTCCTCAGAAGGAAGATTGGGCAATCTACTTCCATAGAGATACCACCTCAGAAACCCAAGGAGGGGTCACTATGATAGTCACCACCTGTCAGATGGAGGTGCACCCACCACCCTGGGGAGTGCCTTGGCAGGGCACAGATTGGGTGTTCATGGCTGGATTACATGAAGAAACTGCCCTTCTCTCTCCCCATGGGACCCTACCTGGAGCTGGGGAGAAGGAGAAACCTAACACCTACAGACTCTAGGCTGGAGGCCCTGGACCCTCAGGCAACGGCTAAGTTCCTCCAGATTTCAGGCCGCCATTGTGCTACTCCTAATGTTCCTCTTTAGGAGCCCTTCTTTGGCACCACAGGCATCCCTGGTTGGCACAACAGTTAATCACTCAGCTACTAGTCGAAAGGTTGGCGGCTTGAACCCATCCAGAGGTGCCTTGGAAATAAGGTTTGGTGATCTGTTTCTGAAAGGTCACAGACTTGAAAGCCCTGTGGAGCTCAGTTCTACTCTGCACACCTGGGGTCACCGTGTGCTGGAGTCAGCTCAATGGCAACTGGCCTTTTTTTTTTAAGCCATATAAGGAGCCTTGGTGGTGTAACAGTTAAATGCTTGGTTGCCAACCGAAAGGTTGGTGGTTTGAACTCACGCAGTGGATCCATGGGAGAAAGTCCTGGTGATTTGCTTCCATAAAGATTACAGCCAAGAAAATCCTATAGGGAGGCAGTTCTACTGTATAAACATGGGGTTGCCATGAGTCAGAATCGGCTCCACGGCACACATCAAGCCATAAAATCATGAAATCTACAAAATTCATGAAATCATACATGAGATGTATCCATCATATTTTTGTGCTAAAATGTATTATAATAAATACATGCCTACTCAAAGAAGAAATGTTCATCCTTATTTCATCTGTGGTAGTTAAGATTCTAAGAAGCCCTGGTGGGGCAGTCCCTAAGGCATTTGACTACTAACCAGAAGGTTGGTGGTTCAAACCCATCAGCAACTCCACAGAAGGAAGATGGGGCAATCTACTTCCGTAAAGATTTACCGCCTCAGAAACCCATGGGGGTCGCTATGAGTCAGAATCAACTCGATGGCAGTGAGTTAGGTTTGGTTAGTTAAGGAAGGTTCTGGGTCACCTTGGCTGGGTTATGACTTGAGTAGTGTGGCAGCTGGATGCATTTACTCTCCCCATCATGGGAATGAACGTGGTGTAATCAACTCCATCGTGAAATCTGCTGTGAGCAGTTAATTAGTTGCCTTCGGTGTGTGGCCCTTTCCAGTATATATGGGGAAGCTTTGAGGAAGGTCTCTAAGCTTTTTGGCACATTTTGGATCCTGCATTTGGCCAGGTATTCATCTTCAGTCCCTAGCTTTGAACCAGTGTTCTGCTGTGTTGCCTGCCAATCTTGGGATTGTCTCTGGACTTGAACCATTGACCTGCCGTGTTGCCTGCTGATCTTGGGTACCATTTTACCTGTCAATCTTGGGATCATCAGCCTTAGCAGCCAGCAGCTGCATGTCAGAAGAAGCCTCTAGCTTGCCCCAGTGGGCCTGGAACAAGAGGCAGAGCTGAAGCCCAAGGACGAGGTGCCTTCACCCAGCCCTAGAGCAGGCATTCTAAATTCAGACTTCTAGCCTCCTAAACTGTGAGAGAATAAATTACTGTTTGTTAAAGCCATCCGTTTTCTGGTACAGCAGCCCTAGAGAACTAAGACATCACCTAAAGTCTTCTCTGTCACTTTGGGCAACATTCCTAAGGTAAATGTGTGGCCTCCCTGTCAGACCAAGAGCTCCCTCATGCCAGGGTTGGCCCCTGCCTTCATCCCTGGGGCTGTCAGAGGGCAGGTGTTCTGTCTCCTTTCTCCTCTGCCTTCTTATTCATCTTTTAAAAATGTGATTTTTTTAAAAAAAATCGTTGATGTACAATGCACATATGTAAAGATACACATATCACGAGTGTCCAGCTTACCAACTTTTCACCCACTGAACACACTCATGCAACCAGTCCTCAGATCAAGAAACATCAAAAGGGCAGCACTTGACCAAGGAGAAAGCTCAAAAGGCAGGAAGGGATAGGAAAGAAGGACAAAGGGTGATGGTAAACACGAGGAGGAAGTGGGAAGTGTGCTGTTACAGTGTGAGGATTGCAATTAATGTCACAAAACAAAACGTGTATGAATTGTTGAATGGAAAACCAATTTGTTCTGTAAACTTTCACCCAAATCACAAGGAAAAGTTGAAAAAAAGAGAAAGAAACAGAACATTATCAACACTCCCCAAAGGGCTTTTTCCTTTTCATACCCTGCTCTAGCTCCTTACCCAATTTAAGGGACAAGATTTAGACTCAGGTGACAGTTAACCGAGGGCTTGCCATATGTTAGCATGTTTGTAATCATGGCCTCATTGAATTCCAGGTCATCACCAGGTTATAAAGGTCTGACTTACAGACAGGACAGCCAGTATTTACCCTTTACTATTATGTAAATGTGCTCTAACTTTGAAATGATTGAACCAACCCTTATTCCCCCAAAATTCTTCGTCCCAGTCACCTTTACTTGCTGCACATTCAGCTTTTAAATCATTGAAAAGTCTTCTAGTCTTTCCTTGCACTAAAGTTAAAGTAAGTAAGAACCTATGCACCTGTTGCAACTTATCTACAAATCTGACTTAAGGACAACATTTGGGAATGGATCAAGTTCATAACCCAGGGACTGCCTGTATCACAACAACCCTGAGGGCAGGTATTATCATCACCATTTTATAGTCAAGGAAATTTAGAAAGGGTCAGTGAATTGCTGGGGTTGAAGAGCCAATAAATGCTGGAGATTGGTCTACTAAAGCCAAATTAGTTGTATGTCACACATCACGTTCTTCAATATATGTAAAAAGGGTTAAAGGAAGAGTTAGAAGTAGAGTCTGTATGTTAATCAGAAATAAATCTGCATGAACATCTCTGAGGTTGTCCAGAAACACCCATTACTTCTTTTGGGAATTACCCCTGCCAGCATTCTTCGAAATGCTTCCTGAGGAAGCTGTCAAGTTCTATGACTCTGCCTTCTGACCAGACTTGATTGGTACAGGAGTAGGTGCCTGACCATAGATGGACCAGTCACAGAACTTTACTGGGAATTTTGGTTTCCTTTTTCCTCTCAGGAGTCTGTGGGTGGTGAAGATGGTTAACATGCTCGTCTGCTGACTAAAAAGTTGGAGGTTTGAGTCCACTCAGAGGTGCCTTGGGAGAATGGCCAAAAAAATCAGACACTGACAACCTCATGAGCATAGCTCTACTCTGACACACCCCAGGTCACCATGATTCAGAATCGAGTCTATGGCAACCGGTGATTGGTTCTTTCTCTCTAAATAAATAAATAAAAATAAAACCAACTCACTGCCATCCAGTTGGATCCGACTCATAGTGACCCCTCCTTGTGTTTCTGAGGCAGTATGACTACGGAAGTAGATTGCCTAATCTTCCGAGGAGTGGCTGGTGGATTCTGGTGGGTTTGAACCACCAGCCTTCTGGTTAGCAGTCAAATGCCTTAGGCACTGCACCACCAGAGCTCCTGGTTCTTTCTCTGGAAATGTAAACTTCAGCTGCCCTTGCTCAATCCCATGGAGAAAGCCTGCCCACAGTGACAGCCAGGTAGGAGCAAAGCAGGAATGAGAAGCCGAGAAAGGTTCCTGTGGTGCGTGGTCCCCAGATCCCAATGGATCCTGAGATTCTGCTCTTTTTGCTCTTCCTGCAGTTGGGTTGATGCAGGTGAGGTCACTCCCCATTCCAGCCATCCAAGTCTCCAGCCATCCCACTGTCTGCTTAAGCCACATAGTGTCAGGTAAGCTAAGCAATAAACCAGAGAAAAAACAGTCTGTCTATTTATCCATTTATACGCAGAGAGATCTACGTGCTTTCCAGATGTTTGAGAAAACCGGATGAAATGGACTCCTCTGTAAAATGCGGGAAAAGTATCCTGTCTTGTGGGATTATTACAAGAGTTGAAAAATAATTTTTAAAAAAGTATATATATATATATATAGAGAGAGAGAGAGAGAGAGAGAGAGAGAGCGAGAGAGCACTTGGCACCCTGAGCCTACTCTCAGTGAATATGACACTGTGGCAGGGGAGGAAGAGCCCATTTTAAAAGCTTGAATGTAGGAGTCCCTGGGTGGCATAAATGTTTAAATGCTGAATGGCATCACAGAAGAAAGGCCGGGCAATCTGCAAATAAATGATCAACACATATATGAAAAGATGTTTGACAGCATTAAAAACTAAGAAACTTAAAACAAAACAATAAAACCTTGAATCCAGTTCTTCCTTATAGAACAATTTTAATTACAGAATGTAGAAGGGGTATAAATCCTCACTAGGCACACAGTGCAGTCATGATTGTTGCAGGCAAGAACCATTAGCAGATGTTAAAATCAGAAAGTTAAAGAATCATGAGAAACAGGAGCATATTCTCAAAGTATCTTCTCAGAAGACATTTACTTATTACCAAGGGAAACTACGCTCTGGTGGCGTAGTGCCTAAGGCATTTGACTGTGAACCAGAACACAATAGCTTTGCCCTGTAGTTACTGTTGTTAGGTGCCATCCAGTCGGCTCCTACTTATACAAAAGAATGAAACACTGCCCGGTCCTGTGCCAGCCTCATAATACTTGCTATACCTGAGCCCATCGTTGCAGCCACTGTTCCAATCCATCTCATTGAAGGCCTTCCTCTTTTCTGCTGACCCTCCACTTTACCAAGCATGATATCCTTCTCCAGGGAATGGTCCCTTCTGACAACATGACCAAACTAGGTGAGACAAGTCTGGCCATTCTCACTTCCAGCTGCACTTCTTCCAGGACAGATTTGTTAATTCTTCTGGCATTCCATTGTACTTTCAGTATTTTTCACCTATGCCACAACTCAAAAGCATCAACTCTTCTTTG
>NW_006921621.1:17120337-17214651 GCF_000298275.1 Orycteropus afer afer
TAAAAAAAAAAAAAAAGCAAAACAAAATTATTAAGGGGCTTGAGAATTGTCATTACGTGATTGATTGAGAATGGCTGCATGGAGCATTCGATTGGGAAGGACTTTAAGGCCATGTCTAGCACTATGGGAAGGAGTGACAATTGATAAGGTGAAGGATGAGCAGTGGCAGTGTGTATGCCACGTAATTGCTATCTCCCAGCACCCACTGTCATTCCTGTAGACCCTCCAAAAGTCGAATGCACTGTTTAAGATGTTACATGCAGGAAGAGACTTCTTGTTTAGTTATAAGTTGTAGGATTTTGGACAAGTCATTGGGATATACCCAAAAACCAAGGCCACTGCTATCAAGCTGATTCCAACTCATAGTGACCTTATAGGACTGACTGCCCCTTAGGCTTTCCAAGGCTGTAGGTGTTTACAGAAGCAGACTGCCACATCTGTCTCCCATTGAGTGGCTGATGGGTTCAAACTGCCAACTTTATATCATAAAGGGAGGAAAAGTAAAGTTCTCCACAATGGAAGCCAGTTTGAGAGTAGGGGAGAGTTTGAGGCATTTGTGCTGATTCTTGAAGCAGGAGGGGATTTTGCAGGTGGAAACGCTTGGTGGTAGTCCAGGTGGAGGACAGAGTATGGATAAAGGCATAGAAATTGGAAAAGAAGAGGCCTCCTCAGAAGAAAGCAAGGAAATCACTGTTCTTGGTTGTCATTAAGTCAATTCCAACTCATAGTGACCCTATGCGACAGAGTAGAACTGTGTCATAGGGTTTTCTTGGCTGTAATCTTCATGGGAGCAGATTGCCAGCTCTTTATCCCCTGGAGTTGCTGGGTGGGTTAGAACCACCAGCCTTTCAGTTAGCAGCTGAGTGTTTAACTGTTGTACCACTAGGACTCCTTAAGGAAATCACCATGGCTAAAGGCTAGAGCTTGCAGATAGCTTAGTAGTAGAAGATGAGCTTGGAAATGCAGGAAGGGGCCAGAATGAGAGTATCCTAAAAGCCAGAGTGACAGATTTGGGTTTTATTTAGTTAGCCACAGGGAGCCTTTGATGAGTTTTGAGGCAGATGGTGCCTGGAGGAAGACAAGACTAGAGAATGGTGAGAAAATGTCTCCTTGCTGGGAGACCAACATCATGCCTAAGCCCTGGATTTTGACAAGATGCCTTTGGGGGTGTGGGGTGGTGATCTGAGCACTTGTTCGAGATGTGGGAGACCTAACTCAGTCTCACTGAGAACAATTCCATGGGCTCCATCCACTCTTCAGGATTTCCTGAACTCTGGGCCAGCCACAGGGACATGGAAGCACAGTTTCTGCTCTGCAGGAGTTTCTAGTCCACAGGGACAGGAGACATGCTCAGGAAACACCTGGACACAGATCCTAGGCAATGTGAGCTTCAGCTTCAAGGGGGAGCACCAGCTGGGTGTGCAGGGGTAGATGATGAACTTAGGTGGGAGCCATAACTTGGTAGGAGGTGGCTCTGAGTGACTTCTAAGGTGTCCCCAGACTCTGTAAATCCTTGACTTTAGGAGGAGAATCTTTGAAAGACATGAAGGAAAGAAGAGGGCTTTCCAGGTATTGGGGGCTGGGTGGTGGTGGCCAGTGGCCGAGGTGCACTTGGGATGCCTGAGGACCTGAGGGATTGACTGGGCTGATAGCAGATCAGGTGGAGGAAGCAGGTGCTGCAGACCCCAAAGGACTGGCAGCTGAGTGGGGATGCCCTGGCTTGACGCAGTAGGCCAGGGAAGTTCAGAAAGGATGTGGTGTGACTGAGGTTTCAGAAAGGCTAGCCCAGCGGTTCCTGAGGTTCTACCAGCTGAGGAAAGGGTCCTTGGAGATCCACACTGGCAAGTCTGGTAGATCTCACAAGACTTATGGGATATCCCATGCAATCATCCAATATTCATAACATGTGGCAAGATTCCTAAGGATCCTATAAACTTCTTTTGCCTGTTCTTCCAAATCTAGGGATCCTCTTCCCACCCCAGGGAAGGCAATGTGTTCCTAGGGACTGCTGGGGAGTGTGGGAGTTGACTTGGTTTTGAGATACAATCAGGCAGGTACCTGCCTCTCTGGGCCAGGCCCCAAAAAACTTAAGCCCCCTTCCTTCTCCTCACCATAGGGCACAGGGAGGCTCCAGGACTCTGGCTGGGCAGTGGTTGGCTATGGCCAGAGTGGAAAATTCCCTACTGGCTAGAACATATCAGTGTTGGCAGGCCTGGTCCTGGCCTTCCACCTGAGGCCCAAGGACCTGACAAATCTGTTTGGAGCTCTGAGTGTGGGGTATGAGGTTGCAGAGAGGTTGTTGGCATGGGGGACTTTTTCCACTCACCCCGAAATGGAGAACTCTCCTGTGCCAGCTTAGTGGGTGCTGGGCCAGCTCCAGGTCACTTCAGGCAATGAAAACCTGGGAAGTAGAGGGACTTGGAGATAAGGGATGGAGGGACAGGATCAATCAGACTTCAGGGCAGAAAAAAAAGGGCAGACAACTTTAGGAAGAGAGTAATAGGGAATTCAGGCATTTTAGGAGAACTAGAGACAATGGGAGCTCTGGTAGCATAGTGGCTAAGACACTTGCCTGCTAACCAGACGGCTGGCGGTTCAAACCCACCAGCCACTCCTCGGAAGGAAGGTTGGGCAATCCTACTTCCGTAGTGATACTGCCTCGGAAACCCAAGGAGGGGTCGCTATGAGTCGGGGCCGACTAGACTAGACGGCACAACTAGACGGCACGTAACAACAACAACAACAGAGACAATGGAGGAGCTCTGGTAGCATAGTGCCTAAGGCACTTGACTGCTAACCAGAAGGCTGGTGATTCAAACCCACCAGCCACTCCTCAGAAGGAAGGTTGGGCAATCTACTTCCATAGTGATACTGTCTTGGCAACCCAAGGAGGGGTCGCTATGAGTCGGGGACAACTCAACGGCACATAACAACAACAGAGACAATGGAGGTCCCTGAGTGGCACCAGTGGTTTACACTTCACTGCTAACTTAAAGGTTGGCCATTCAAACCCACCCAATGACATCATGGAAGAAAGGTCTGGCAATCTGATTCTGTAAAGATTACAGCCAAGAAAACCCTAGAGCAATTCTACTCTGTAACACATGAGGTCATCATGAGTTGAAACTGACTTGACAGCAATGGGTTTGTTCTTTTTTTTTTTTTTTTTTTCCCAGAGACAATAGAATCCCTAGGTAATGCAAACAGTTAATCCTTAGTTGCTAACCAAAAGATTGGTGGTTTGAGTCCAGAGGCTCCTTGGAAGAAAGACCTGGTGATCTACTTCTGGAAATTGACCAATAAAAACTTTTTGGATCCGTACAGATTATTGCCTGATAGAGTGCTAGAGAAGCCCCAGGGTGGTGCAAATGGTAAACATGTTTGGCTGCTAACTGAAATATTGGAGGTTTGAGTCCACCCAGATGTACTTTGGAAAAAGGGTCTGCTGATCTACTTTTATAAAATCAGCCTTTGCCTCAGGACCACAGTTGCAGGGGACATCAGGTTCAACTGGCATAACATACTATGCAAAAACATTGTCCTACCTCCTACTTTGATGAGTAGTGACTGGGATCTTAAAAGCTTGCAAGCAGCCATCTAGATGCAACGATAGGTCTCTCCTCATCCAGAGCAAGAAGAATGAAGAAAACCAAAGATTCATGGAAACAATTAGTCCAAGTGACTGGTACACCATGAGATCCTCAGGCTATATGACTATGACACCAAAAGAAGTAGATGGTGACCAGCTACCACTGTCAACCACTCAGAGGGGGATTGATGTAGGAGATCCTGGATAGAGAGGGAGAACAATGTGGGACAAAACTCAAAATCATTTGAGGAAAAAGAAAAAAAGAGGGACCAGGTTTGCTGGTCTGATAGAACCTGGTGGATCCACTGAGATTATGGCCCCTAGCTGCCTTCAGTTCTGGGATTGTACCCACACCTGCGGCCTCCAGCCAAACAAAAGCATATGAGGTGAACACTTACACTAGGTAGATACAATCCTTAGAGAGATCAATCATGGGAGAATAGAAGGGCTATGTATGCACAGGGAAACAGCTCGGGGGCAGGAATACATGGAGAGAAGGACACAGGGAAGAGATAATTATGGGGAGGAAGTGGGAGGGGAGATGTTGCATTGTGGTAAATTGTAGTCAATGTCATGAGACAAAATGTATGTGAACTGCTGTATGGAAAGTGAATTTGCTCTGTAAACTTTCACCCAAATCACAATAGTAATAATAATAATTTGAAACTCTATGAAACATATTTCTACTCTGACACACACAGGGTCACCATGAGTTGGAGTTGAAACTATGGCATCTGGTAGAGATAATGGGGCAGGAGATGATGAGGCAGAAGGGAAAGACAATGAAGAACAGAAGCAAGAAGCAGGGATGTCCCATCTTCTCTTGTTCCTGCTCCAGGTTCCTTGTTCCAGTCTGGTATGAGAGTCATAACCAGAAATCAGTGCAGCTTACACTATGGGTATGTCCTGAACACTTGCTGAATGAAGAAATACTGACGATAATTTCTCTAACTGCCCCATTTGGCCTTGAAAGCCTCTGAAGCCACCCTAAATAGCTTTGACTTCAGCCATTGGCATCTCAGCCCCACCATCAGCATAAGCACTCCCAACACTGTCATCTTTGCCACCATCAACACCACCCTGAGCACCACCATCATAGTTACTGACCCCATCATTCCTCAGACACACCTAATACCATCTCTTATCAGTGGGTTTGGGGTGCCGGGAACCAGGACATGAGTCAGACCTCTGAATGCATCACCTAGGGACCAGAGGGTCTCAGTGATTTCCCCAGAGGACATCTGGTAATGCCTGGAGACATTTTTGGTTGCGGCTGGCATCTAGTGGGTAGAGGCCAAGGATGCTGTTAACCATTCTGTAGTGCACAGGACAACAAAGAATTATCAATTATCTGGCCTGAAATAGTGCTGAGGTTGAAAAATCCTGCCTATAGATCCTATGTCCCTCTCCTTGGTTCTAGCTTTCTTTGACCCTCATTCCAAAGATGGCTACATCACACCTCTAGTTCCTGCACAAAAAGTAATCCTTGCCATTCCATCTTAATGGCATCTTTGTTCTCTCTTATCACTTACACCTCATGGCCTCTACTATCTGGCATGAAAAAGTCAATAAGGTGAAAAGTATGTGGAAAAACATACAGGAACAATGGATACATGGAGTACAGGGTACATTGAGGTTGTGGTCATGCCTGCCCAGGGCAAGGAGGTGGGGACTGGGTGAGTCCCTGGGGTATAAAGGAAGAAGGACTGCTCAGGCTGTCACTCCAGTGCCATTGCAGGACTTGGAGTGGCTTTTCCTCTGTGTTGAGCTTGGAATCAGCATCATGAAGTGGATCGTGGTGGCCTTGGTCTGCTTCCAGGTCTTGGAGGCAGCAGTAATCAAGTAAGTCTGGGACCTGGCTGGTGCAAGGAGCCTGGGCCAGAGACCAAAGCCCTGTGAGGCAGCAGCTTGGCTAGGGGATGCCCCACTCATCTCTCCTCTGGAATTTCTGATAGGGGCATGGCAGAGTCCCCTTGCTGGTGTTGGATGGGACTCAGAGATGGGAGGAGACACAGGCCTTGCCCTGGGGAAACTTCCAGTCAAAAGGAGAGGCACAGCCCCTGCCCCCATCTGAAGAGAAAAGATGTATCCAAACTAAGAGATCCAAAGCCAAAGGGGTGACTACTGTCATGCCTGATTGATGGGTGTGGTTTCTTCCCACAGAAAAGAGCAATTATTTCGGGATATGAATATGCTTTCTGAAAATATCCTTAACTCTAACTCCCTAACAAGTTACTGTCAAGTTGATTCTGACTCATGGTCACCCCATATGGGTCAGAGTAGAACTGCTCCATAGAGTTTTCAATGGCTGATTCTTCACAAGTAGGCCTTCACCAGTCCTCTCTTCCTAGATGTCTCTTGTTGTTGTTGTTATGTGCCATCAAGTTGGACCCTACTCACAGCGACCACTCCTTGGATTTCTGAGGCAGTATCACTACGGAAGTAGGTTGTCCAACTTTCCTTCCAAGGAGTGGCTGGTGGGTTTGAACCACCAGCCTTCTGGTTAGCAGTCAAGTGCCTTAGGCACTACACTACCAGAGCTCCTTAGATTCCTCTAGGTAGGTTCAAACAACCAATCTTTTGGCTCATAGTCAAGAGTCCGTAAACATTTGCACCACCCAGACTAAAAAAAAAAAACAAACTCACTGCTGTCGAGTCAATTGCGATTCATAGTGACCCCTCCTTTGGTTTCCGAGGTGGTATCTCTATGGAAGTAGATTGCCCCATCTTCCTTCCAGAGACTCCTTAAAAAAAAAAAAATCCTTAAAAACCAAAACCAAATCCACTGCCATCAAGTCAATTCTGACTCATAGCGACCCTATGAGACAGAGTAGAACTGTCCAGTAGGGTTTCCAAAGCTGTAAATCTTTAGAGAAGCAGACTACCTCATCTTTCTCCCATAGAGTGGCTGATGGGTTCCAATGGCCCAGGTTTTTGGTTAGCAGCCAAATGCTTTAACCACAGCCCCACCAGAATGCCTTAAAAAAAAAAAAAAAAAAAAAAAAAGTCCTTAGAGGCCAAAAATTTAATTGGCCACTCTGGCAGATCTTCTAAGCGTCTAAGCAGAAACACCAGTTAATGTAAATTTCTGTATGCTGAGGTGTCAAAAGAAAGGAAGTGAGGCCACCAACTCTGGTGGAGTAAGTGGCCTGGCTCATAGGGCATCAGGAAGGCTCCTAGCTGGCCGTGCTACCTGTTATTCCACCATAAAAGAGAAATTTCTTAGGCTAAGACAAATCTCCCCTCAGAAACTTCTTTCAATGTGCAAATTCTGTAGTGGTAGTTAGCATTGAGCTATTATCAGTGTTCACTTCTCATGGTGAATGGGTTTAGTGAGAATTTCTGGAGGACTCCAGATACTGAGGTAATGGGGATTTAGATGGAGAATAAGTGAAAGGAGCCGAAAATTTGAGGCCTGGAGGGTGGGACCAGAAAGGCAACAGTCAGGTCTGAGGGGAGGGGAGGGGTGGCTATGCACACAGTGATATGGGCAGAAACCCATACTTCCTAAGTCCCAACTCTAGAGCTGATCTGGGCTCAAGACCACCCAGGTCAGCTTCCCCATGGAAGTGCACTGGTCAGCCCCAGGCTGTACAATTAATGGCAGAGGCAGAACTGGTACTATGTCCCTGAGATCCCGTATAGTGCTGGTTTCCCATACTCTACTCTGTCACATCCAGCCAGGTGCCCACAATAAGAGGAGACTCCCTTTGAGGTGAAAGCTGCCATCTCTGGAAACCTTTCAGAAAATGCACATACTTGAGAAGGACAATGCCTCTCTCCTGCCTAGAGAGGCTTGTATGGGATATTTGAGATCAGAGACCCAGGTGCTGGGAGGCCTCTGGAGCTAGGTGCTAGGTGGGGGGATGTATAGGTAGAGATAATTGTGTTCTGAATCATAGAGCAATCCCTTAGAAAGGGTTTGAAAGAGAAGGAGTAGGAGAGGGGGAAAAGGAGAGAGGCAGAGGAGAAGAGACAAAGACATAAAGACAGAGAAACAGACTAAGACAAGGAGAGAAACAAAGAGAGAGACACACAGACACACACGCGACAGACACCAGGAGACAGAGTGGCAGAGAGGCTGAGGAACATAGTTAGAGATAGAGAGACAGAGATAAGACTGGGGCTCTTAGAAGCACTGTAGGAAAGAGAATGGGCCCTGCCTGACACTCAGCCCCTCTGCAGAGTTCCCCTGAAGAAAATGAAGTCCATCCGTGATATCATGAAGGAGAAAGGCTTACTGGAGACCTTTCTGAAGACCCACAAGTATGACCCTGCCCAGAAGTACCACTTCAGTGATTTCAGTGTGGCCTATGAGCCCATGGCCTACATGGATGTAAGTGCTAATCCTCTCCCTGTTTGCAAAGTCTAGAAGCCAGCTCCTGGCAGTGGGTGGCACCCCTCCTTGATGCCCCTCACTATCCTTGTGGCCTGTTATGTTTCTCAGACCTGCTAGCCTGGACTTCATTGCCTGTGGGTTACTGTTAAGGCAGAGAGTGGGGAGGGGCCCATGCTGACCCATCAGCCAAGGCCACAGAGACCTTTGCAGCTGCCCTGCGCAGGCAGAGACTGAAGGGCTGGTGTGGAGACTCAGGCCCTGCTTCTCGTGTGGGCTGTAGGATAGCGGGTGGTCCCTTTTCTGTTGTGCCCATGGAACAGTCTGAGCTCAATGTTCCCCTGGATCCTTCCAGAGCTAACAGCATACTTATGCTCTCCCCTGTCCAGGCTTCCTACTTTGGAGAAATCAGCATTGGGACTCCACCCCAGAACTTCCTAGTCCTCTTTGACACTGGCTCCTCCAACCTGTGGGTGCCCTCTGTCTACTGCCAGAGCCAGGCCTGCAGTGAGTGCTGGGCTGGACAGGGAGGGGTAACAGGTGGGGCAGGAGACTGACCTCATGAGGCTGGGACCTCATGAGGGATTCCTGAGGGCATCATCAGCCCTGGAGAAAGCCGAGGATGTATCCAAGATCACATGGTATGCCTGAGGCAGAGGGGAAGAGGTTCTGCCTTGTAGCTGGTGGCCCCTTTGCCTTCCCTGCTCACCAATATGTATCCTTAATTTACTCCACTCCATCCAACCCATTTTATTCCCTTCAACTCCATTCTGTTCACTCTGGGCAAGAGTATTCCATCCCATGTGAATAATTTCCACTCCATTCCATCTCACTCAATCCTAGAACATTCTACTCCACACCACTCCACTATTTACTAAGTTCTCATTGAGTGTCTCAAGGGATATTAGAGGAAAATAGGATGTGGTTCCCGTTCTGCAGTCATATTGGAAGACAGGTGATGTTCACTTCCTTAAGATTGCATTGTTGGTGGTGTTGTTGTTATGTGCCATCGAGTCGGCCGACTCATAGCAACCCCTCCTTGGGTTGCCGGGGCAGTATCACTACAGAAGTAGATTGCCCAACCTTCCTCCCGAGGAGTGGCTGGTGGATTGCATTGGTCCCTTCTAAATGCTTGGAATTTCGGTCCCAGTGCCTCCGGTCCAATGGGTTTCTTGTTGATCCCACCTGATGCTATCTCAGGATCCTAGTATGACCAGCTGAGGAGACCAAACAAAAACCAAATTCACTGCTGTTGAGTTGGAGCCTACTCATAGTGACCCCTCCTTGGGTTTCCGAGGCAGTATCACTACAGAAGCAAATTGCCCAACCTTCCTTCCGAGGAGTGGCTGTGGATGTGATCCACCAGCCTTGTGGTTAGCAATCAAATGCCTTAGGCAGTATGCCACCAGGAGGGAAATGCTGGGATGGTCCAGAGGTTCATTCATTCCTTTATCTGACGAGTAATTATTTGTCAGGCCCCCTGCTGGGGGTCAGGGATATGAAGATAGAGTCTCTGTAATTCTGCCCACAGGGAGGTCAAAGCCCTGGGAAGCCCAAGATGCTATAAGTAAGAGTGAATGGGCTTTGAGGTCAAGGCTGGCCAGCTCCCGTGGACCTTCCAATGCAGGGAGCCTCAGCTGGCTACCCCCTGACTTGCTGAGGCCCCAGGATGTGAGCATAGGCTGAGGGACAGAGCTGGGAAGCCCACTATTCACCAGCTTGACCTTCCTCTGTTGTCTTCCCTCCCCAACCCCTACAGCTGGCCACTCCCGATTCAACCCCAGCCAATCTTCCACGTACTCCACCAATGGGCAGACCTTCTCCTTGCAGTATGGCAGTGGTAGCCTCACCGGCTTCTTTGGCTATGATACTCTGACTGTGAGTGGACACTACCTCCCGCTCCCACCCCAGGATGTGGGGAATGTAGCCTGGGGCTCGGACTGGGTTCTAACCAGGATGTCTGAGTCTATTGAGATTTGCATGGAAACCTGAAAATTGACAGGAAAACTCAGGACAGGAAGTCAGTACAACAGACATTCATTTACTCACTGAACATTCATTAGGGCCATCCTGTGTCCTGCTGGGGATATCATGATGAATGAGACAGATTTGTCCTTATTCTTAGAGTTTAGAGCTGAGAGTTCAGAAAAGAAGATAGGAGGATGTCGATATTGCTTGGAAGAGAAGGTGGCTTTTGCAAGATTTGTCAGGAAGAAGAGAGGGGATGAAGAACGAAGGCTTGGCGGGGGGGGGGGGCCCTGTAGAGTCTGAGGAAGTGGGTGGAGTCAACTTTGTCGCCTCCCTTCCTCTCTGTCCCCTCCAGGTCCAGAGCATCCAGGTCCCCAACCAGGAGTTCGGCCTCAGTGAGACTGAGCCGGGTACCAACTTTGTCTATGCTCAGTTTGATGGCATCATGGGCATGGCCTACCCTGCCCTGGCTGTAGGTGGTGCCACCACAGCCCTGCAAGGCATGCTGCAGGAGAACGCCCTCAACAGCCCTGTCTTCAGCTTCTACCTCAGCAAGTAAGGAACCGCCCAGCCTGTCCCGAGTTCACAGCCCACACTCCCTGCCACCCTGGACAAAGGAAGCTTCACGCTTTGTGGTTTGAGGGCCTCCCAGTGCCTTCCCTTCTGAGCTCCGCCCTCACCCCACCCCCTAATTCTATCTCCAGTCTACTCCCACTTGGCCAGGACAGAATCTCTCCCCTTCTGGCTGCTGGTTTGTTTACCTCTTGCCCAGGGCCCCAGTTAGAACACATCCTTCTGTCCACATGTTTCTACCTATACACCTCTTTTGTATAGTAATCTATTGCTTCATCTCCTTTGATCTATTGTTCTAGCTAGGCCCTGGAGTCTTCTGGTCTAGGTCCACTGTTAACTCCTAACAAATTATCATCACCAGCAAACACAAGCAAACAAAGTCCTTTAGTGCCAATGGGCTCTGAGCCTGGCTGCCTGGAAGGGGTAGGCAGCTGAGGACTGATTTTCCTACTTTCCACTGATGTTATTGTAAGGTGCTGTGGAGTCATTTTTCAATTCATAGTTATCCCTTGTGACAGAGTAGAACTGTTCTTTAGGGTTTTCTCGGCTGCAACCTTTATAGGAACAGATCACCAGGTTGTTCTCCTGCAGTGCAGAGTCACTGGGTGGGTTTGAACCACCAACCTTTTGCTTTGCAGCCAAGTGCCTAAATGTGTGTTGCCAGGGCTCCTTTAGCATCTACTATCTGTGGCTTAATCACTTGAATTTGACTCTCCACAATATTACCTATTAATGTTGCTATTTACTCTGCTTTTTTTTTTTTTTTTTTCAACAAAGATTCTGAGTGTCCCAACCACAACCCACTGCTGTTGATTCTGACTCATAGGGACCTTTTGGGTAGAACTGCCCCATAGGGTTTCCAAGACTGTAAATCTTTATGGAAGCAGACTGCCTCATCTTTCTCTTGTGGAGTGACTGGTGGGTTTGAACCACCAGTCTTTTGGTTAGCAGCCAAATACATTAACCACTATGCCACCACTCCTTCCAACTCTGAGTGTAGCCTTTAAAAACTCTGCCCAGTTCCACATTCAGATTCTCTTATCAGGGAAGACTTCTGAAAAGCCCACAGAATGTTCCTCTCTCTCCTCTACCAAGGCCCTATCTTCCTCCAGATCCTAGGAAAAAAGTAACAAGCTGGGCCCGGAGTGGAGCTCCCAGTGACATGTTCCACCAGTGGCATGAAGTGGGAGGCAGGGGACAGCTGAATGTGGGCAGGATGGGGAGGCCTGACAACCAGGGAGTCCTTCAGAGGCAGGACTCTGTGAGGCAGCATCATTTGGTACCTGAGGCACTAGGAATTTGAGGAGCCCAGACAGGGAGCTCCTTCCAAAGAAGAGACATAGCCCTGCCCTCAGTATCTCCAGTCTGAGGAGAAACACAGCCATGCCCTCAGAGAGCCCGAGTCTGAGGGGGAGATGCAGCTCTCCCTCAGAGAGCCCCAATCTGGAGTCAGGGACAGTTTCTGTGAGCAGACTCCAATTCATGGTGACCCCATGAGTATCAGAGTAGAACGGTGCTCCATAGGGTTTTCAATGACTGATTTTTCAGAAGTAGGTTTCCAGTTCTTTCTTCCAAAGCAGTTCTGAGTGATCTCAAACTTCTGACCTTTTGGTTAGCAGCACGTGCTTTAACTGTCTGCACCATTTAGGGACTCTGGAACCAGGGCAGGAGCTCTCTCTCACTCTGCGCAGTAGGGAAGTCCTTCTCCAGGGCTACTTGCTGACCCACTCTTCCTTTTGTCTCTTGCAGCCAACAAAGCTCTCAGAATGGAGGAGCAGTCATCTTTGGGGGTGTAGACAACAGTCTGTATACCGGCCAGATCTATTGGGCCCCTGTCACCCAGGAGCTCTACTGGCAGATTGGCATTGAGGAGTGAGTCTGTGGTGGGGTTCCTGGGGATGTGGGCATTTCCTTGGAGCAGGCTTTGAGGCACCCTGTGTCAAACACACATCCAGGCAATGCTGATGGGTGGGGAGCAGAGGACCCACCCCTACCCCAAAACCACACCTGCCCTTTGGTGAAGTGTCAAGACCCTGCTCAGACTAAAGAAGAGAGGTGGGATGGGGACAACATAAGGACAACTTGGAATCCTTCAGGACTATAGCCCCTGTAGTCCAACTCCATGGACTTTCAGACTGGAAATTAGTGCGTGCTGGGGGACTAATTTGTTCCAAGCGCTTATAGTGAATCAGTAGACCTGCTTTCAATGTTTTGAGAACTCTCCTTGGAACTTTTTAGAAAGAAGATCCCATGGCAATTCATGCAACCTTGGGTAGATTCTGGTGTGATGTGAGGCAGGGGAATGGTAGGATTGACCTTGCAGAGTACCTACCTTCTTGAGGTACACTGAGATTCTGTGATGGTAGCTATCTTTTCCTCAGCTGCCCTGAGCTGGTGGGGTGCTGAGGCCACTCCCCTCCTCACCATTCAGGTTCCTCATTGGTGGCCAGGCCTCTGGCTGGTGCTCCCAGGGTTGCCAGGCCATTGTGGACACAGGCACCTCTCTGCTCACCGTACCCCAGCAGTACCTGAGTGCCCTTGTGCAGGCCACAGGGGCCCAGCAGGACCAGTATGGACAGGTGGGTCTGATAGAGGTGTCCCCTTCCCCAGGAGAAAATGGAGTTTCTCCAGGGAGCATAGAAACAAATTAATTCTTGGGCTTCCACGCCTCTGGCTACCCCATGCACTGGAAATGTGGGCACCTGAGAAGACTGAGGTGGGGGAAGGGCTGGGAGCTGGAGACTGGTTCAGATGAGGTTTGTGCTAAGGGGACATGGAGTGGTTACTGAAACCAAACAAACCAAACCTGCTGCCTTTGACTCAATTCCAACTCATCGCAACTCTATAGGACAGAGTAGAATTCTCCAGTAGAGTTTCTAAGGCTGTCATGTTTAAGGAAACACACTGCCTCAGATTTCTCCTACAGAGCAGCTGGTGGGTTTGAACCCCTGACATTTTTCTTAGCAGCCTAATTCTCTAACCACTTTGCCACCAGAGCTCCTTGGGGAGGTTACTACTAGGCAACCATTTTTTCTGAGCTGCAGTTATTCAGAGGAAACAGATCAAATGCTTGCCAGGCTTTGGGATAAGAACAAAATGACTAAAAAGTGGGCATAGCAAGTGAGCAACAAGGGACACCTTTTCATTCCCCACCTCCCTCACTTCTATTGACCCCCCTGCCCCTCTTTCCTGTACCCAGCAAAAAGTTTCCCTAATTAACACATTTCCACTTAGTCTCTCCTAAAGACTACTCTCCCTAAAGATCTGTGTGTTTCAGAAGACACATGCAGAGAAAAAAACCTAAACCAAACCCACTACTATCAAATTGATTCCAACTCATAGCAACCCCCATTGGGTTTTCAAGGTGGTAAATAATCACAGAAGTAGATTGCCTCTTTTTCCTTCCACTACACCATCAAGGCTTCTTTGCAGAGAAAAAGCAGAGAGAGTTAATCTTTCATGGGGAAAATTCAGGCAAAAGCAATGTTTTCACAGTGGGAGGGATGTTCAGGTCTCCCTAGGTCCCTCTCACTGCCTGTGCATCCATGTGTGTAACGCCCACACTGTTTACACAGGACTTTCCCTTGTCAATGCACCTTCTTTTCCAAAGGCAAGTCTTGGGGATCAGCTCTGGGCTCAGTCCTGGGACCATAGTGGGGTACTCTCAGGTGGGAATTAGCTAACCTGACTCCCGTTCCTCTCTGCAGTATGCTGTGAGCTGTAATAGCATCCAGAGCCTGCCCACCTTCACCTTCATCATTAATGGAGTGCAGTTCCCTCTGCCACCCTCATCTTACGTCCTCAGCGTGAGTTGTGGTCTCTCCCTGCAGGCTGAACCAGCAGGAGTACAGTGGGGGTGGGAGGAAGGGGTGGGGAGCCAGAACTGCTTAGCTCCGCCCCCCACCTTGTGCGTTTTCCTCCTCCTTGTAGCATTGATTTATTTTCCCCACTAATTGATTCTAAACCCTCTTCTCTAGAATGAGGTTGTGAAAATGATGTGTTATCTGTTATTACTCACTGCCATCCAGTCAATTTCCACTCATAGTGATCCCCATAGGGTTTCCAAGGCTGTAAATCTTTACAGAAATAGATTGCCCCATCTTCTTCCTGCAGAGCAGCTGGTGGTTTTGAACTGCTAACCTTCTGGTTAGCAGCCAAATGCCTTACCCACTATGTCACCAGAGCTCCTTATGTTATTAATCATTAGTGGGGAGAGGCACTGGGCTCTATGAGCTAGCTATTGTGTGAAGCACTTTGCCAATGCTATCTCATTTGATGTTTAGAACATTCAATGAGGGAGATAGTTATTTCTATTTCACAAAGGAAAACGTGTAGATTCAGAGAGGTTTAAGTACCTGAGTCAAGGTTGCACAGCTAGTCAGGGTGAAATCATGTTGGTCTGCCTCTAAGGCTTAACCACCAGGCAGACCTGCTTTGGGAGGGGGGTCTGAGAGAGAAGGTTCCCATCACAGTGACAGGGGACCCTGCAGAAGACCACTGCAGCCTGCATTCACCCGTTCCAGAAATCCCTCCCAGCAGCCCCTGCTCTGGTGGCTCAGCTGATCTGTGAGCCCTGAAGGGTAAAGTCCCTGACTCACTCATCTCTGCATCTGTGTCCCTGACCTGGGGCTCTGGGCTGAGCAGTGCCCAGCCCTTGCAGGAATGAGTGAATGAGTTCTGTCTTTCTCTGTTGAGCAGAATAACGGCTACTGCACGTTGGGAGTCATGCCCACTTACCTGCCTTCCCAGAACGGCCAACCCCTGTGGATCCTTGGGGACGTCTTCCTCAGGTCCTACTACTCTGTCTACGACATGGGCAACAACAGGGTGGGCTTCGCCACTGCCGCCTAGATTCACTGTCTGGACTTTCTTCTTCCTCTTGGCCCCTCACCCTGTGGGGGTGGGGCTCTCTGTGCCTCTTCTCTGGATTCAGCCTTCCTTTTCTGGACTCTGGACTTTCTCTAACAATAAATAGTTCTTCTCCATGTTGGCTAACCTGTTGTTTTTGGAGGGGGGATTAAGGCTTGATCTCAGGGAATGGGGACTGTGAGGGGGCAGAGGCAGATTGGCCTCTGATGTACCACATCACATTTTCCCTGAGAGGCTGTGAGATTTCCTGGTGGGTCACTGAGACTCTAAGAGAAATGGGGCAAAAAGTAGAGCTAGCAATGGACGCACAGGGCTTGGAGTCTGTTCACAGCGTCTCTCTGAAGAGGGAGCACAGTGGTAGTGGTGTCAAAGCAGACCTTCTTTTGTGACGGGCAAAAGCACCCAATTGTGACAACCTGAAGTGCCCAGCTGACCTAATTTACCAAACTAACACCAGAACAAGGAGCCCTGGTGGTGGAACAATTAAGCGCTTGGCTCTAAAGGAAACGTGTGTGTTTAGAACCTGTTCAGTGACTCCGTGGGAAACAGGTCTGGTGGTGACAGCCTAGAAATGCTATGGGCCGTTCTACTCTGCATATGGGGTCACTATGAGTCAAAAATTGACTCGATGGTACCTAACACCACCACCAGAACTAACTCCTGTGACCTCAGGACACACATGCATGTCCACCAGCAGTGTGATTAGGAGTCTGACGCACCCCAACTTTAGGCCTGAGTTTCATTATCTGTTGATCAAGTTTAAACTAGTAGTAGTATTCTGAGGAGACTTTGGATGTCTCTGTGCACTTGTAACAGTCACATAGTCCTTTAGCAGGGAGGGTGATGCAGCCAGAATCTACTTCCAACAGGGCTTCAGAAGGGGGTGGGGCTGAGCAGAGCTGATAATATTTTCACTTAGACCCCTATGGCCCAGGGCCTGTCTTTGAAGGAGAGCTGGCCCCCAACCTTGGACAAGAGGGACAGCTACTTAAATCACATGAAAATCAAGCTTACTTGTTCAGAGTAACTCAGCAAGAGGTCTTATCTCTTTGGATAGAATCCCTGTCCTCCTTAGGGGCCTCCTAAGAAAAGACCCAAAAACCCAGTGTTGAGGAGGAGGAAGCAGAAGGAATGATAGTCCAGTCCTCTGTGACTTCTAGAAGAGGAAGGTGATACGAAAGACCAGAAAAATTCCAGCCATGTGGGAGTACCAGCAAGTTTAGGCAGATAAGGTTTTGGTGAAGAACCCACTAACCCATAGCAACCCTATACAACAGAGTGGGCTGCCCCGCAGGGTTTCCAAGGCTATAATCTTTACAGAAGTAGACTGCCACATCTTTTTCCAGCAGAGCTGCTGGTGGGTTCAAATCTGCAATCTTTTAGTAGCTTTTTCAGCAGCTGTGTACTTTAACCAGGGTTCCTTTCAGGTGGTGAGAATGTGTAAAGATTAAAATTGGGGGGCAGGGGACTCCATTCTAGAGCCACATTTCACTCTTTCCTTCACCAACTAAAGGAGCCCTTGTGGTGCAGTGCCTAAGGCATTTGACTGTTAACC
This sequence comes from Orycteropus afer afer, assembly GCF_000298275.1. Lineage (NCBI taxonomy): Eukaryota > Metazoa > Chordata > Mammalia > Tubulidentata > Orycteropodidae > Orycteropus > Orycteropus afer. The sequence continues at coordinate 17,137,228 of NW_006921621.1, forward strand.
AGAAGGTTGGTGGTTCAAACCCACCAGTTGCTTTGTGGAAGGAAGACAGGGCAATCTACTTCCTTAAAGATTTACTGCCACAGAAACCTAATGGGGTTGGAATCAACTTGATGGTAGCAGGTTTGGTTTTTTGGTTTTTCACCAACCAAGGAGCTCTGATGGTTAAGGTTCAGTGATTACAGCCTGGACTGCTAACTGAAACGTGGGCAGTTGGAACTCACCACAAGAGAAATCTGTGGCAGTCTGCTTCTGTAAAGATTTACAACCTTGGGAACACTATGAGGCAGTTTTACGCTGTCCTATAGGATCTTAAGGAGCTCTGGTAGTGTAGTGCTTAAGGCACTTGACTGCTAACCAGAAGGCTGGTGGTTCAAACCCACCAGCTACTCCTGGGAAGGAAGATGGGGCAATCTACTTCTGCAGTGATACTGCCTCGGAAACCTAAGGAGGGGTCACTATGAGTCAGATCTGACTCAATGGCACATAACAACATAACATAGGATCTTAACTCATGGCAATGGGTTTGGCTTGGTTTTGGGTTCACCACGCTTATCCAATCTTGGTCCTTCTGCTCAGGGACAGGGAGGAAACCCTAATTTCTAAGATCCTAGTTCTGCACCCCACTACAAACCAGGAGGGCAACTGGGGTTTGCAACACCATCTGAGGCTCCAACTTTTTTGGGACAGACAGGCCACAAAGTGTATCGTAGTGAGCTCTGGTTCGGGACATCACTCATTCACTGACAGGAGAAAGAACACTTGCGAAAGGGACAGAAACGAAGTGAAATGAAAGTTCCAAGTCAAATGCCAATGCGCTGCAGGATGAAGCCCCAGAAGCGGGACTACAAGTCCCGACGTGCCTAGCGGAGCAGCAGTGAGGACTACGCTTCCCAGCGGGCGCTGCGGCAGGCCCGTGGGGGGCGGGGCGGGGCGGAGCCGCGGGGGCGTGTGCTGCCCTCTGCCGGGCGCGGCGGGAAGTGGGCGCGGAGTGACAGCCGGAGCCTGAGCGCGGGGCTCGGTGACAGCGGAGGCGGCGGCCGCGGGCGGGACGCTGGGAGCGGCGGCGGCTGCTGCGGCGGGAAGGGCGGACGGGGCGGGCCAGCTGGGTGGCGCGGAGTCGGAGGAGCCCGAGAGCAGGCTGCGGGCACAGCTCGTGGGCCAGGCACCTGAACTTGGACAAGTTGCCGGAGCTGCGGGGCGCGAGCGGCGGACGGATTGACCTTCACAGCGAGGTGAGGGGGGCCGAGGAGCGCAGGGCGCGCGGAGGGCCAGGAATTCCCGCCTCACACTTCCCAGGTCCCATCCCGTGGGTCCTGGAGACAGGTGTGTGGGTGGGGGTGCCGGCTGAGGAAGGAAGCGGGACCCGGTGCTCTGCACCGCCACCCGCCCGCTGTCCGTTCCGCTTGGGACGCCCGGCGCGTGGCCTGAGCAGCGCTGCCCGCCGAGCCCGGGAGCCCCTCCAGCCCCTCCCTCCAGGCCTGGGCCGGGGGCGGCTTCTTCGCGACCTTATGTAACCAGCCGGGAGGGGCCGGGGCTGGCATGGGCCTTCCCCTCCCAGGACCTGGGAGTCGAAGGGGCGGGAGCCGTGGGAGTGAACTTGTAAGAAGTTTGAGAGACGCGTGGGCCCTGCGCCCCCCCCGCCACTGGACGCAGCCGGACCGGGTGATGCGGGGGAGGGGGTCGAGTCCGGCCCGGCCAGGCCCCGCCCGGATGGTCCGGAGGAGTGGGAGGGGCGCAGCCGCGCCACGCCCCGGAGGCTGGGCCCGAGCCGGTGGAAGTACCATTCCTCCTTCCCTTCCTCGCCCTTGCAGAAGCCGCCCCTGTTCCCGTCCGCTGGTGTCGTCTCGCTCCTTATTCCATGACCCTAAGGAACCCCAACTTTGGGGCGCACCCTCCGCTCATCCCTCTTTCTTTCCCCTGGAGCTCCCAGGCTCCCGCCCCCCTTTCGGTCCCGAATCCCGGAACACACATCTCCTTTCCCCTGTCCCCAGAGTCCGCACCGCCCAACCCTGGGCTGTCCTGGCCCCCAAATCAGTCTCACCCCCAGCCCCTCCTAGCCTAATACGCCGACCTGCCATCTGGCTGCAGCGAATGCGCCAGCGTCCTGGAAGGGAGCAGGCAGAATCCAGCCGGGCCCCGGCCCATCAGCCCTCTCCCGGTCTCGGGTTCCGGCTTCACGCTCGGCTGCCTCGAGCTGCTCCAGGCTGCGCGAGCAGGTTCGAGCCGCAGCCGCCTGGCGCGTCCAGGCCCGCGCCTGGGGGAGGAAGGGAGGGCGCCCGGGGCGGGGCTCCTTTGCGCGAGCGCCAGTTCGGCCCAGGGCTCACCCCAACTCCATTCCCCGCCAGCCTCTCACCCCGGCGCCCTTCCCCAACTCGTCAGCCCTCTTGATCAGTCGTCCTCTCGCCTGTCTGTTCTGGGGATGGTTCTGCGCCTCCAATTTCCTGACTAGAGCGTAGTGCTTTAGTTTATTAGAGTTTGCTAGGCTAAGTGTCAGTTCATTACCACGCCGTCGCCGACCCACGGACCGAGTGAGAGGGTGCTTAGTCGAGCTGGGAAGGGGGAAAGGCCGGTGCAGGCCCCTGTGGCAACTCTGGGATGTGGGCTCAGGCCTCTGTACTTGCCCCGCCGAGATTCCACCCACTCAAGACCTGACACTCTTAGGCAATTGGGGGCTGGAGGTTGGAGGCTGGTCTCTGGTTTCTTTTCAGGGTCTGGGGCTTCGAGGATGGCCAGCGTTCAGATCAGAGTTTCCCAGAGACCCTCGCTGTGTCAGCCTGGGAGGCACCCCCAGACCTTGCCCTTAGGGAGCTCACAGTCTGGTTAGGAGAGAGCTAGCAGTGGAGCTGCAGGCCAGCCATGAGAGGCAGGGGGAGGAGAGGGCTCGCTGCCCTGGGAGCCTTGTCTGGTAGCCAGCTGATATGATTTTCCCATGCCTCAATTTCTCCAACCCAGGCAAAACAGCAACTCACTTGGGCATTTTCTGGCTGCTGAGCCTGGGGAGAGTTTGGGAGGCAGAGGGCCTCCATGGATGAGGGTGAGGGTTGTTTCAGAGTGACTGATGCTCTACTTCTCCAAAGGGAAGCCAACATTGCTTACAGTTTACAAGCCTGGTACAGCTGCAGCACTATTTTGTACTGAGCTCAGCTCTTTAAGGTGGAGCCAAATGGAAACTCAAGTCTCCTGGTTTCTGGTCTATGGAAGGGACATGGGGGGTGGGGCAGGGGACATCCCTCCAGGTGAGCACTGACTCCTGGGAGAGCCAGCCAGGCTTCTGAGGGCTGATGGCTGGATAATTCCCAGTCATCAGTGGGCAGGAGGCGTGCCCAAGTAGGCAGGAGCCCATCTAGGGGCCTGGGTAGGTGGAGTGGGGATACCCAGTGCCCACTGCTAGTCAAGCCTCCCTCTTGGCCTGTTTCTGGGAAGCTGGAAGTAGGTGGGAAGGAATTCCCACCCCTCAAGCCTGACTGCCCTTTGAAGGTCTGTCTTACAGCCCCAGTCCTTCCTGGGGCCCTACTTATGACCAAATTGTATCATTAGCTGGAGTTTATAGAGTTACTTAGCACCTGCCCCCACAGGGAGTGGCTGGGCCACCCCCTTCACCTCCTGGCTTCTGTCTCTTCCTTTTCAAAGTCAACTTGGTTTCTGCCTGCAGTAGGGTTTTCCCCCAGCACAGCTGGCATGAAAACCAGGCTGAGGCTGGCCTGGGGATGGGAGGCAGTCTGCACTTGGGGCCCTGCTTGGGGCAGTCCTAGCGGCAACTGCGGAAATTGGGTTGGCCTCAGATACAGAGGGAAGGAATTCAGGGTTCCCAAAGTGCCAGAAATGTCCCCATCCCAGGGTGCTGTGATCATGTGTATTTGTTCTGTGTGTATCCTCCTTTGAAAACAGGGAGCTAAAACCCCACTCACCTTATAGCATTTGTGTGAGGATTAAGGGTACTGAGCAGTGCATGGTAAATATATGAGTAACTACAGAGGTGTTGCTCTGTGTGTAGGTGTGGGGTCTATGTGAGTCTATGTGTGTGGTTAAGGGGTTATAGGTATCTTGTTGTTGTTGTGCCATCAAGTCGGACCCGACTCATAGTGACCCCTCCTTGGGTTGCGGAGGCAGTATCACTATGGAAGTAGATTGTCCAGCCTTCCTTCTGAGAAGTGGCTGGTGGGTTTGAACCACCAGCCTTCTGGTTAGCAGTCAAGTGCCTTAGGCACTATGCTACCAGAGCTCCTTATAGGTATCTAGGTACATGTTTATCTGTGAATTGTGGATATGTGTGTCTACGAAAGTATAATCATAACACAATGTTATATCAATAGAATAGTTGCTTGTTTTCTTTATGCTATAATAAAATTAATTAGGAGCTCTGGTAGCATAGTGCCTAAGGCACTTGACTGCTAACCAGAAGGCTGGAGGTTCAAATCCACCAGCCACTCCTTGGAAGGAAGATGGGGCAATCTACTTCCGGAGTGATACTGCCTCAGCAACCCAAGGAGGGGTGGCTATGAGTCAGGTCCGAGTCGACGGCACACAACAACAACAACAACATAATAAAATTATATTATAATAACATTTAGTTGCTAACCATAGTTGCCAACATTTATTACATGTATTCTCTTTAGAGAGAAGTAGGAAGTAGGAATTTCATTTTACCAATCCCTTCATTATACTGGGAGCTCTGGTGCTGTAGTGACTAAGGCATTTGACTGCTAACCAGAAGGCTGGTGGTTCAAACCCACCTTCCATTTGGAAGGAAGACTGGGCAATCTACTTTCATAGAGATACTGCCTCGGAAACCCAAGGAGGGGTCACTATGAGTCAAATTGACTTGATGGCAGTGAGTTTGGTTTTTTTTTCCCCTCTGTTATACTGTTTCAGAGAAGTTAAGCAAGTTGCCTAAAGTCACACAGACTGAAAGCGATAGAACTAGGATTCTAACCCAAGTCCAACTGATTCCAAAGTCCATGTTCTCAATCCTTAAGAAAGATCCCTTCTAGATTTCTGAAGAGCTCTCTCTAAAAAGATGGGGAGAGGGTCTGAGAACCCCTCTTTTCCCATCCTCCCATTCTGAGCAGGGGTGAGAACTTGCTGAGGCCCCTGCCCCAGGACCACACCCATCTCCTTGGCTTGATCCACAGGGTGATCAAAGGACCCCTGGCGAGAACCTGCCTGCCTGGCCAGGGGAGGAGATGGATTCAGACAAGGCTTCCTAGGCCTCCTTGGAAACCCCAGAAGCCCCAGGCAGGGAAGGACGTACCCTTTACTGATGGTTTCTGTGCCTGGCTTTGTGCCATGGACATCACATCCTTTAGCTTACCAGTGCCCTCTCTGTAGACCTGTTTAATCAAATGTTGGGAATCACAGGAGAGATGAGGACAGCAGCAAAAGTCATGAGCAGAGCACTGGGCCCTGAGTCAGGGGACCCCACTCTGCTCTGACTGGCTATGTAGATGGGGCAGGTCCTTTCTGGGCCTCAGTTGTCATATTTGTGAACCTAGATCATCTGTGAAAACAAAACCAAACTCACTGCCATCGAGTCAATTCCAACTCAAAGAGACCCGCCGCTGGGTTTCCAAGATGGTATATCTTTATAGAAGTAGATTGCCCTGTCTTCTTCTGTGGAACAGCTGGTGGGTTTGAACCACCAACCTTCTGGTTAGCAGTCAAATGCCTTAGGCATTACACCACCAGAGCACCTTGGAGCCTCCATGAGGTCCCCTCCAAATTGATGGTACAAGCACCAGGATGGGAGAGTCTTCAGCCGGGGGGGGAGTGCTTGTTGGGGGGAGGCCAAGGGACTGATAAAGTCCACTGACTCAAGGCTGGTCCTGGTGGAGCAACCAGGCAGTATTCCTAGGGACGTTACCACAGCCACCATGTACTAAGCACTGTGCCTTGAGGTCCCTGGTAACTAGCTAGGGGCTCTGGACCAGGCTGCCAGGCGTGGAATCCCAGCTCTATCATTTACTTGCCGTGTGACACTGGGCAAGCTGCTTCACCTCAACGTGCCTCAATGTGCCTGAGTTACCACACTTAGAGAGTGAATGTTATTGTAATGGCATCTTTAGCTGCTTTTGAGTCGGCTCCCGTGCACAGTGGAATGAAATGCTGCCAGGTTCTGTGCCATCCACATGATCACTTGGGGATTGAGCCATTGTGGTCCATAGAGTTTTTGTTAGCACCTACCTAATAGTGCCATAGTGAAAGCTATGTCCCATCCATATCTATATAGCACTTAACTGGTGTCAAGGTCAAAAAACGTTATCTATTATCACAATTCATCCTTACAACCAGCAAGGCTGGTCCTTGTCTTCTCAATTTCAGGTGAGCAATAGAAGCTTTGAGATTCCTATGAAATAAAGACCTGTGGCTTGCAACAGGACTCCCTGGTATATCTAACATCTTTAAGTGTAATCCCTCAAACCGAGCTTCACAGGCTTGGTGGTAGCCCCTATCACCCCTTGCTGCACCACACCCAGCCTCATCTCCTCATCTAAGAAGACGGCACAGGACACTTGGCAGTGCCCACAGTGCCTCCACTACCTGTGCTCTGCCCCTTGAGGTTCCTGGAGTTTGGCTGTCCCCTGCGTTTCAGTTGCCTACCCCTCCTCCACTGTGCCCCAGAGATACCACCCCCTTGGCCGGGACATCACTGAGGGCAGAGATAAAATCCCAGTGATAGGGCAGGAGGAGCAGAGACTTATCATGCCCACAGGAAGTGAGTGCTTCACTGTAGGGTGTCGGGGGTGGGTGAAAGCAGAGAACAGTTGCCAGGGGCAGAAGCAACAGGTGAGTTCATCACCAACTTTCTTCCCTGGCATTTACTTGTGGGCACAGGAGGAGGAGAAATGAGGTCTGGCCACCCCCTGTCCAGCTTCCTTGGGGGCCGGCTGGCTTCCTGGCTCTTATCCACACAGTGGAGGTCCTTGAGTAAGATGTGATGCCATGGGGATTAATCTGGGAATTCCAACGGATTCTCTGGCCAGAAACCCGGGGTACACATTCTCTCCTATCAATCCTTGTTCATGCTGGTCCCTTCTGGCAAGCCCTTCCCTGTTGACTTCCCTGTAACCAAATCCTGCTCTTCATCAAGGCATACCTTTCTGGGAGACCAGAAGGCTGTTCCATTTGACTTTAGCTTTAGCTGGATATTATGATCATCTGGAAGCTGATATCCTCATGATTTTCTCCAGCTGTCCCAGCCTTCCAAACCCAAACCCAGACCCACTGGCATCAAGTCAGTTCCAACATATAGCAACCCTATAGGGCAGAGTAGAACAGCCCCATTGGGTTTCCAAGGCTGTCAGTCTTTACGGAAGCAGACAGCCACATTTTTCTCCCATGGAGCCAGTGGTGGGTTTGAATCACTGACCTTTTGGTTAGCAGCCAAACATTTAACTGTGTCACCAGGTCTCCTTTCTATGAGATAAGTTCTTAAGAAATATTTGCTGCTTAAGATAAGGTGGGCAAAGAAAGACAATATGGGCTCTGAGAGACATAAGGACACAGGGCAGGGCCTGAAGCTCCATGGCAGTGCTTGGGGCAGAGTGGTATTGTTGGAATGAGGATGGAACTGTCTAAGTTTGCTCTTGTTTTCCCAAATGGCTGTTGAAAGACCCATCCTGTTATTTCACATGCAGGCAAAGACTTGATCAATGTTTATATCACATTTCTTGTTAGTAATACAAATGATGAAACACACACAAAAAGAGGCTGTTGTTCCCTTCTCCTTTTTGTGCCCAGGCTGGGGATGTTTGTGGGGTGGTGGAGGCTCACCATTGGATCTTGGGGTTGTTTCTATCATCTTCTCAGTGGGCCCTGGGCCTTGAGGGCAGCAGATAGCTAGGAAAGAGAGCCTTGGGCTATGGCCTGAGATGGTGGGGTGGAATCTTCTTGGAAGCTGGAGGAGTTGAAGTGAAGCTGGTAGGAGGTGAGAGGAGATGGTGAAAGGTCTTCACCCTGCAGAGCTGGAAGGGGACAAGCATAGAGTCCAAGCCAGTCCAGTCAACAGGTGAATGTAAGGCTTGAGCACGCAGGGGACAGGGCTTTTGTCTGTTTTGTTCCATGCTGTGTCTCAAATGCCTAGAACTTGGTGTTAACTGCCATTGAGTCAGCCCCTTTCTCATGGCATCCCCATGCACAGTAGAACAAAATGCTGCCCAGTCTGGCGCCAGCCCCATGACCAATGGTGGATTCCACTGTTGTGGTCCATAGTGTTTTCATTGGCTGATTTTCTGAAGTAGATCTCTAGGTCTTTCTTTCTAGTCTGTTTAGTTAAGAAGCTCTACTGAAACCTGTTCAGCCTCATAGCAACTTGCAAACCTCCACTGACCAATGGTGGGGGCTGAGCATGAAGTGTATTGGCTGGGAATTGAACCTGGTTTTCCTGTATGGAAGACAAGACTTCTACCACTGAACCACTGCTGCCTCATAAGGCCTAGAAGAATGCCTGATATATAATGGGGACTCAGTAAAGCTTTGCAGAATGAATGAATGAATGTGAATTGAATTCCTAAAACATTTCCAGAAATGAGAACACAGTAAAGCTTACCCATGGTCTCTACCCTGTAGACGTTTTCCTATCTAATACCTAGGGACCTTGTACACAGCTGACAAGGCCCTGAGCCCTCTGGCCCCACCCTGAGCCTTCTGGCCCCTCTCTGACTCCTCCTAACACTTCCCCTCAGTAACCCAAGCCCAGCCTGTCTCTGGCTTGGAGCTCACTGTCTGCCCCTCCCTGCAGAGAGTTTGCCAGCACCCCTGGTATCCCAGCCTCCCTCACCACCCCCCTCCTCACCTACCAGTGGGTCTACAGGGTGAGGCCCTGGTTTGTTTTCTCTGTTTGCCAAGGGAAGTCACAGCCTGTCCTCTGCCTTGTTTATAATTGTTTTGGGACAGCAGCTGCCTCAGTCCCCTACAGTCCCTGGGGGGTGTTGAGTAGCCAGGAGGTGACACTGTATACTGTCCACCCCCTGCAGCCTCTAGTCCCCTCCTGAGCTCTAGCCAGGTGCTTTCAGCTGCCCCTGCCAGCACAGTTCTGTCTGACTTTGCTGTAGGGCTGACTGTGAGCAGTGGAGCTGGGGGCCTAAGAGGCCAGTTGGTGCTGCCCACATTGTCCAAAGACTGGACCAAGGCACAGAGATGGTGAAGGAGCCTCTACACACACCCACTGGCCTTGAGCACCATTCAATCGGTCACCAAGAACTTCTGGAGCACCTCCTGAGGGCCTAGCACTTGCCAGACACCAAGGGTGCGGGGAGTAAGAACTCAGCTCCTTCCTTGAGGAGTGCCAGCCTAAGCAGGGAACTGAAATTACACAGGGGACAGAGAGGCAGAGTGGTGTAAGATGGTACAAGATAAAGTGTTAAATGAACGCAAGCATGACTGTGAGGCCTTTTGGTTGGGAGAGAATTTTACCAAAGGGCCTGCTGCCAGTATGGAGACCTTGATGAGTGAGGGTTTAGGCCCTCAGCTCTCCCACTATCTGGGGCCCGGAAAGGGCAGCTCTAACATTCTCCAGGTCTTCTGACCTGGGTCACATCTGCAGGTCCAGGAGACTTCATTCCTGGATGGAGCAGAAGGACTCCAAACTGCTGAGAGGGGGAGGGAGGGAGGGAGGGAGGCCTGTGGTCCCTGAGCCACCCACCTGCCACTTGTCATGATAATCAGTTCCTTTTCTTTATAGTAGAACCATGTATGTCTTTTTCTTCTTGTTATGTGCCGTTGAGTCGGACCCAACTCATAGCGACCCCTCCTTGGGTTTCTGAGGCAGTATCACTACAGAAGTAGATTGCCCCATCTTCCTTCCAAGGAGTGCCTGGTGGGTTTGAACCTCCAGCCTTCTGGTTAGCAGTCAAGTGCCTTAGTCACTATGCTACCAGAGCTCCTTAGCAACAGAATTTAGTTGTACCTGATTTTGGATTTAATATAGATAGAACAACACTGAACCTGTTATTCTATGGCATGTTGGCCCACCCAACCATATATTTGTGAGATTCATCTATGCTGTTGTGTGTAGCTATTGTATGTTCCTTTTCAATGCTGTATAGTATTTTACAGGGAGCTCTGGTAGCATAGTGGCTAAGGCACTTAACTGCTAACCAGAAGGCTGGCAGTTCAAACCCACCAGCCACTCCTCGGAAGGAAGATGGGGCAATCTACTTCCATAGTGATACTGCCTCGGAAACCCAAGGAGGGGTCGCCATGAGTCAGGTCCGACTCTATGGCACATAACAACAACAACAACAACATAGTATTTTACTCTATGGACAGGTGACCATATTTGGATCCATTCTACCTATGTATCCATGGACATTTGGGTTGCTTTCTGTTTTAGGCTACTACCAACAATGCTGTAAGAATATCCTTATACGTGCTTCCTACTACAATGGTGCATAAATTTCTCCAGAGCACAGAGTATGCAATGCATATTTAAACTTTAGTAAATATTTTGGCAAGTGGTTATACCAATTTACTCCTTGCTAGCAACACATAAGAGTTCCTGTTGCTCCATGTCGTTGCCAACACTTGGTATTATTAGACTGTTTAATTTTTGTCATGCTGGTGAGTATGTAATGTATCTAATCATGGGTATTATTTGGATTTCCCTTCTCATCTTTTTACTAGATCTATTTTTGTATGTGCTTGTAGACATGTGTAATATATTATTATGCATGGGTATATGTCTGTCATACTGTGGTGGCTTGTGTATTTCTGTGAGGGTGCAGGCTATGCCACTGGTATTTCAAATACCAGCAGGGTCACCCATGGTGGACAGGTTTCAGCAGAGCTTCCAGACTGAGACAGACTGGGAAGAAGGAGGGGCTTCTCACTTCTCAAAGAATTGGCCAATGAAAACCTTGTGAATAGCAGTGAAACACTGTCTGATATATTACTGGAAAACTTTATGAATAGCCCGAAACATTGTCCGATATAGTGCCGGAAGATGAGCCCCTCAGGTCATAAGGTACTCAAAATACGACTGGGGAAGAGCTGCCTCCTCAGAGTAGAGCCGACCTTAATGATGTAGATGGAGTAAAGCTTTCAGGACCTCCATTTGCTGATGTGGCACAACTCAAAAAGGGAAGAAACAACTGTAAATATCCATTAATGATCAGAGCATGGAATGTACGAAGAATGAATCTAGGAAAATTGAAAGTTGTCAAAAATGAAATGGAATGCATAAAGATCGATATCCTAGGCATTAGTGAGATGACATGGACTGGTTTTGGCCATTTTGAATCAGACAACTGTATGATCTGCTATGCTAGGAATGACAAATTGAAGAGGAATGGTGTGGCATTCATTTTCACAAAGAATGTCTCAAGATCTATCCTGAAGTACAGTGCTGTCAGTGATAGGATGATATCCATATATCCATATACCTACGAGGAAGACCAGTTAATACTACTATTATTCAAATTTATGCACCAACCACAAAAGTCAAAGTTGAAGAAATTGAAGATTTCTATTAATTTCTGCAGTCTGAAATTGACCAAACATGCAATGAAGATGTGTTAATTATCACTGGTGATTGGAATGCAAAAGTTGGAAACAGAGAATCATCACTGGTAGTTGGAAAATATGGCCTCGGTGATAGAAATAGCACTGGAGATTTCATGATAGAATTTTGCAAGACAAACAATTTATTCGTTGCAAATACCTTTTCCAACAACACAAAATGGTGACTATACATGTGGACTTCTCCAGATGGAGTACACAGGGATCATATAGACTACATCTGTGGAAAGAGGAGATAGAGAAGCTCAATATCTTCAGCCAAAACAAGGCCAGGAACTGACTGTGGAACAGACCATCAACTGCTCATATGCAAGTTCTAGTTGAAATTTAAGACAATTAAAACAAATCCACAAGACCAAAATAAGACCTTGATAATATCCCTCCTGAATTTAGAGACCATTTAAAGAATAGATTTGATGCATTGAACATCACTGACTGAAAACCAGAGGAATTATGGTGGCATGACATCAAGAACATCATCCATGAAGAAAGCAAAAGGTCATTAAAAAGACAGGAAAGGAAGAAAAGACCAAAATGGATGTCAGAAGAGACTCTGAAACTTGCCCTTGAATGGAGAGCAGCTACAACAAATGGAAGAAATGACAAGATAAAAGAGCTAAACAGAAGATTTTAAAGAGCAGCTCGAGAAGACAAAGTCAGTTATTATAATGAAATGTGCAAAGACATGGAGTTGGAAAGCCAAAAGGGAAGAACATACTCAGCATTTCTCAAGCTGAAAGAAATGAGGAAAAAATTCAGGCCTCAAATTGCAATATTGAAAGATTCTATGGGCAATATATTGACTGATGCAGGAAGCATCAAAAGAAGATGGAAGGAATACACAGAGTCACTGCAACAAAAAGAACTGGTTGATGTTCATCCGTTTCAGGAGGTGGCATATGATCAAGAACCAGTGGTACTGAAGGAAGAAGTCAAAGCTGTACTGAAGGAGTTGGTGAAGAACAAGGCTCCAGAAATTGACGGAATACTCACTGAGATGTTCCAATAAACAGATGCCACGCTGGAGGCACTCACTTGTCTATGCCAAGAAATTTGGCCAATGGACTGTGAGAGATCCATATTTGTAAACATTCCAAAAAAAGGTGATCCCACAGAATGTGGAAATTAGCTAACAATATCATTGACATAACACTCAAGTAATATCATGTTGAAGATAATTAAAAAATGGTTGCAGCAGTAAGTATATTCACAGAGGACTTTCAGAAATGTAACTGGATTCAAAAGAGGACATGGAAAGAGGGATCTCATTGCTGATGTCAGATGGATCTTGGCTGAAAGCAAAGAATACCAGAAAGATGTTTACTTGTGTTTTATCGACTATGCAAAAGCATTTGATTGTGTGGATCATAACAAATTGTGGATAGCATTGAGAAGAATGAGAATTCCAGAACACTTAATTGTGCTAATCAGGAACCTGTACATAGACCAGGAGGCTGTTGTTTGAACAGAACAAGGGGATACTGCATAGTTTAAAATCAGGAAGGGAGTGCGTCAGGGTTGTATCCTTTCACCATACTTATTCAGTCTGTATGCTGAACAAATAATTCATGAAGCTGGACTATATGAAGAAGATTGTAGCATCAAGATTGGAGGAAGACTCATCAACAACCTGAGATATGCAGATGACAAACTTTGCTTGCTGAAAGTGAGGATGACTTGGAGAGCTTACTGATGAAGATTAAAGACTACAGTCTGCAGTATGGATTACATCTCAACATAAAGAAAACAAAAATCCTCACAACTGGACAATAAGCAGCATCATGATAAATAGAGAAAGATTGAAGTTGTTAAAGATTTCATATTACTTGATTCCACAATCAACACCAATGGAAGTAGCAGTCAAGACATCAGACAACATATTGCACTGGGCAAATCTGCTGAGGAGCAAGGATATCTCCTTGAGGACTAAGGTGCGCCTGACACAAGCCATGATATTTCCAATCGTCTTGTATGCATGTGAGAGCTGGACAATGAATAAGGAAGACCGAAGAAGAGTTGATGCTTTTGAGTTGTGGTGCTGGCAAAGAATGCTGAAAGTACCATGGACTGCTAAAAGAACTAACAGATCTGTCCTGGAGGAAGTGCACCCAAAATGCTCCTTGGAAGCAAGAATGGCCAGACTTCGTCTCACCTATTTTGGTCATGTTGTAAGGAGGGACCATTCCCTGGAGAAGGATGTCATGCTTGGTAGGGTGGAGGGTCGACAAAAGAGGGGGAGGCCTTCAACGAGATGGATTGACACGGTGGCTGTGATGATGGGCTCAAGTATAGCAGGGATTGTGGGGCTGGCACGGGATCAGGCAGTGTTTCGTTCTGCTGTGCATGGGGTCGCTATGAGTCGGAAATTACTCGACGGCACTTAACAACAACAACACAAGCCCACAGAGTACCCACCAATTCCTTAAAGTCTTCCTGGCTAGAGGATAGGAGGGGAGACTCTAGGGTTGGAGCCCTCAGCAGATACCCTTCAATTTAGAATTGGCAGGTCCTCATCCTTTGTGTGTCAGAGGGCCGTAGTTCTCCACCAGGGTAGATTTTGCCTCCCAAGAGATGGTTGACAATGTCTAGAGACATTTCTGGTTGTCATAACTGGGGGAGTGCTACTGGCATCTAGTGGGTAGAGGCAAAGGATCCTATTAAACATCCTACAATGCACAAGATAGCCCCCACAATAAAGAATGGTCTAGCTCCAAATGTCAACAGTGCTGATAGTGAGAAACCCTGTTCTAGGAAAAGAGCCAGGAAACGGACATTTACGAAGAACTTGCTGCATGGTCTGAAGGAGCTCTGGTGGTGCAGTGCCTAAGGCATTTGACTGCTAACCAGAAGGTTGGCAGTTGAAACCCACCAGTTGCTCTGTGGAAGGAAGATGGGGCAACCTACTTCCATAAAGATTTACTGTGGTGGTTATGTTTTCGTGTCAACTTGGTTGGGCCTGGTTGAGTGGCTGGGCAGCTGGATGTAGTATTCCCCATGATGAGATTGGTAATCAACTCCATGGTGGAATCTACTGGGAGCAGCTGAGTAGCTGCCTTAGGGAATGTGGTCTGCTTCTTGAATTTAAGCAGAAGCCTTGGGAATGGTCTTTAGTCTTTGCCATGCTTGGACCCTGCCATGTAGCCGTGTCATTGCTCAGCAGCCTGCTATGCTCTGCTGATCTTGGGACTTAAAATGGACTTAAGTTAATGGCCTGCCGTGTGGATTGGAACATTGGGACTTTGCCTCTTTACTTGTCAACCTTGGGGCTTCTCAGCCTCAGCAGTCAACAGCTGTCTGAGTGAAGAAACACCTCTAGCTCCACTGGGCCGGGAGCAGGAGGCAGAGCTGGACCCCAAGGTTGAGGGGCTTTCACCCAGCCCCTAGAGCCTGGCACTTTGAACTTGGACTTAAAGCCTCCAAATTGTGAGAATACACTCCTGTTTGTTAAGGCCATCCCATTTATGGTATATATTTCTTGTCAGAGTGGCACTAGGTAACCAGAACATTTACCACTTTGGAAACCCAACGGGGGTCACTATGAGTCGGAATTGACTCAATAGCAGTGAGTTTGGTTTGTGTTTGCTGCATGGCCTTAGGGGAGTTACCTAAGTACTCTGGGCACTTAAGTACCTCCTCAACTGAAAAGTGTGGGTGGCAAGAATTGCTGCCCTTCCCCTTCATGGGGCTGTTGTGAGGATTGGGAAGTTGATGGATGTGCAGACATTTGGGGAGGCCTCTCTGCCAAGGGGCCTTGTGGCCATTGTGTTCCGGGGAAGAGAGGACTTTCTAACTCTGGTCATTCTCCCTTGACTATGCTGCCTGTCCATTGGGCTGAAGGAGTCAGGTGACCTGTGGGAGCCCTCTGCCCTGGTTCCTGCTCCCTAGGCCTCAGAGGGCTGTGGAACCGCCCTGCAGGCCCCAGCCTTTTGATGAGGGCTGCATAAATGAGGAGCTCTTCAGGGAACCCTAGGGGCCCAGGCAAAACCCCTTCTGACTTTGTTCTTAACTGGGTAGGAGTCCAAGGTTGTGTGGTGTGATAAGAGGGACTTATCATGTTCCTTGTCTGAGGCCCCACTGTAGGCCCAGCACAGTGAGTGGTGGGAGCCAGAGGTCTTCCTTGGGAGTACTGCGTGCCCAAGCCAGTTTCCTAGTCACCTTTTGTATCCTTCTAAAACTTGTTATCCCAAGGAGGGCCAGGATTGGGCCAGAATCTGGGCCAGTCCTCCCAGGGCCTCTCTGGCCTCCCCATTCTAGGGCTCTCCTCACTCAGAGGCATCTCCCGCCTTCCCCAGGGTCCAGGGCCTGCCTAATCTTCCCTTTATTGAACTCTTGCCTTCTGAAACCTGCTGTCACAAAAGGCCCTAGCGAACACATTCACCCTGAGGTGTAGATGATGGATAGATAGCAGCTTAGTGAGTTCTCCCTTTTCTTGTCAAGCAGTATTTACCTACTAGAGATGAGAATCCCTTAACCACCAGAAAGACATGCTAAGTAAAATGTCAAGTCTCTTCAACAGGCTGTTAGAGGCTGAGGA
The DNA here is from genome assembly GCF_000298275.1 of Orycteropus afer afer. Taxonomy (NCBI): domain Eukaryota; kingdom Metazoa; phylum Chordata; class Mammalia; order Tubulidentata; family Orycteropodidae; genus Orycteropus; species Orycteropus afer. The sequence goes on from NW_006921621.1 coordinate 17,153,276, forward strand.
ACCTCTGAAATCACATGTGCAGTGAGAATAAGTTTCCCACAAGCAATAAAATGTGTGGTAACTTGGATCTCCCTAGGACTTCATGGGAATATGCTTGGTTTCAGGGTCCATTTCAAGGTGACAGGCTTGAATGTATACCACGAACTAAGAGGCCAAGACTGAGGTGGCTGGTTCGTAGTTAGTCAGAAAGGTGATGAACTGTGGGGCTTCTGGCTAGAAGGATGCATGTCTGTAGCATGGGCTGGGAGGATGTAGGGGTTAAGTCTGCAACCTACACTGGGCCTAGTAGGATGCATGCCTCCATGCCTCTTCATCTTGGTGCTTGTGGCACTGTGGCCTTGGGCTCTCTAAGGCTAGACTGTGTGGGTGTTGAGTGGCTCAATCTGGGTGGAAGGAGAAACAGCGTAGGTGCGAGAGTATTGGGTTGGTGAGATTGGAGCTGAGGGCTGGTCTGCATTGGTTAGGCTGTGGGTGTCAGGGGCCTGTCAGGGTGAGGTTGTGAGTAATCCTCAGCCACATTTGCAGCTCCCAGGGGATTGTGCAACTTCCTCTCCAGCCGGCTGAGGCTGCAGGGGGCTGGGTAAGAAACAGTGCTGGGGGAAAATGAGGAAACTGGGGCTAGTGTGGGGCAAGGGTGCTGCCCTGGGCTCTAGCCCCTGGAGGAGCTGAGCATTCCAGGGGGCCTCCTCCAGGGGGGGCTGCCCTCTCCCAGGTATGAGGGCTTGTGTACGTGGTGTGTATGTGTGTTTATGTTTGAGTATAGTGTCTGTGTGTGTATGGTATGTGTGTGGTGTGCATATGTGCACGTGTGTATGGTGTTTGTGCATATGAATGCATGGTATATGTGCATATGGTATGTGTATGGTGTGTATGCATAATGTGTGTGAGTATGGTATATATGTATAGGGGTGTGTGTGTGTGTGTATTGTGTTGTGTCCTCAAGAAGGTGGGAAAGTGGGGACAAGGCCCTTGGGCTGCACTACAATGGAGGAGGCCCCCTGGAATGGAGATATCTTTTGAGGAGAAGTAGGGGCAGGGTTGAGCAGGGACAAAGAGAGCAGGTGGGGGGAGACCAGGAAAGCAGGTCCAGGGGAGCCCCTGGCCAGCCTTCAAGAGGGAGCACAAGATGGTGGAAAGCGTATGAGATCAAGAGTCAGGCAGACGTGGCTGCCATCCCCCCATCGGATGTGCTGTGTGGTTTAACTAAGCACTCCAGGTTTCCGTTTCCTCACCTGTGAGATAGTGCACACCTCACAGTGTTGTTTGGAGGCTCTGGTGAGAAGATACTAGGCATGATGTGCTTAGCACTTGCCAGCCAGGCCATGGAAAGGAAACATGCAGGTCATCAGTGGGTGAGAGTGTAAACTCTGCAGGTCTGCCTGTGTTTGAATCCCTGCCCTGCTGCTTCCCAGCTATGTGGTCCTGACAAGTTCCTTACTCTCTTGCTGCGTCACTTTCCTCATCTGTAAAATAAGAATGACAATTATAGTGTCCACCTCATGGGTTCATTATAAGCGCTGAAAAGCGTAATCCTTGTCAAGCACTCAGAACAGCCCATGGCCCCCATTCATTGAGCACTCTGTGCAGGTTATCGTTTTACCTGTACACACGTATGTGTGTGTGCAAACAGCAAACAGCTGCCTGAGGGTCACAGTAACTGTTATTGGTGGCAGGGCTTTGAGTTGGAAGTGGGAATAACAATAATGGCTCACGTTTATGAGGTCTCCCTCCATGTAGGTGCTATGAAGCGCTTGACCTGTACTGGCTCCTTGGACCTTCCTAGCCATCCTATGAGATGAATATTATTGGCATTCCCATTTTATAGATGGGGAAATAGAGGCACAGAGGAATCAAGCAAGTTGCCCCAGGACGTTGATGTCAGTGAGGAGGAATAGCAGAATGGGCCTCCTCAACCCTCAGGCAGCTCTTACCTCCACCCCAGCCCTTTCCCTGGGTTCAGCTAGAGGTAAGTAGGCAGGGAGGAGGGGTGTGAAGGCTGGCCCTGATGCTTGCAAGCACTGGCCCCAGAGCCCTGTCTTCTCTCTGTCTCATCTCTAATCACATAATCAACAAATGCAGTAAAACCTGTGAAAGCCAGAACCTGTGTGATGTGGAAAGCTGTCAGAGAAAAAAAACTCAAATATTTCCCCCTAATAGAGCATGATAGAAAAGTGAAGACTGCACCCCGTCAAAGGCAGAAAACTTGCAAGAACTGGAGAGAAAAAAAAAAAAAGGCCGTCCATCAAATGCCAGCTCTCACAGGTTTCACTGTATAAAGAATTAAGTAAATATAGGCCTTTTTAGTAGTTGGAGTTGGAGTGAACTTCATTGTGGGGGAGCTTCCTGAGAGTATGTTTAAGAAAGGGGCTGAAGACACTCACCAATGGGCAGTACGGTGTGGTGGTTACAAATATGCTCCAGATTCAGGCAGACCTGGGTTTCAATTCTGTCTGAGCCATTTACTGTGTGACCTTAGACCTCAGTTTCCTCACCTGTAAAATGGGGATGTTAACAGTCCCTCCCTCTGAGGGTAATGATGAGGACAAACTGAGATAACAGCAAAATGCTTAGCACAGGCCTGGCCTGCAGTGAGTGCCCCACAAATGGGTGCTATTATTAGGCACCTGTTGTAGGGGGTTATGGGAGGGATGACCAGGCAGGGAGTTGGGCTATACAGGTAGCCTCAGAGAGATGTTTTTCAAAACAAAAAAGGAATAGAAAGCATCCAAGTGTATCATGTAGAATTGGTAAGTGTTGTTTTGTATAAGTTTTTTTTTTGTTTGTTTGTTTTTTTAGGTGGGTTGAAATCTAAAATATATTTCTTTCTGTGAGTTGTGGTCAAAAAACAATTGGGGGCCATTGCTTTAGAGATTGTCTCCTCCTATGCAGTGAGGGCAGTGGTGGCTCAGAGGTAGAATCCTTACCTCCCATCCGAGAAACCCGGGTTCGATTCCCGACCAATGCACCTCATGCTCAAGCACCGCCTGCCTGTCAGTGGAGGCTCATGTGTTGCTATGACACTGAACAGGTTTCACTGGAGCTTTCAGACTAAGACGAAGCCAGGAAGAAAGTCCTGGCAATATAGTTCTGGTCTGATTCTGTTGGGCATGGGGTCTGCATGAGTCAGGGGCCAACTTGGCAGCAGCTAGCAGCTAACAACAACAAGGAGTGTTTATGGAGCACCTACTGTATGTAAGACCCAGCACCACATACTGGGGTTCAGCATGTATGTCCTTGGTAAACGTAACTCTCTGCCTGGGGAAGTCTAGCAATGTGACTGGTGAATCTGTGGGTCAGTGGGTGCTGTGGGGTCAGCAGAGCTAGAGAATGAGGATGATGGTGATATGTAGGGTGGGGATAGTGAGAAGAGACAATGCCTGGGGCAAATAATTGGGTTGAGGTCTATAGGCTAGAGAGCCACCTTGGGTGGTGAGGTGCTTCCTGTCAGCAGAAGGCTGCAGGGCCAGGTCTGCAAGGGAGGTGCTGTGCTAGCTACAGCGGAGGATTGGGGTGGAGGTTGTCTTAGGGCATGGGTAAGGGCTGTGCCATCTCCTCTGATTGAGGATAGCACAGAGGTCAGCCCTTTCCTTCCCTTCCCTTGGCCCCTGGGCTCCTCCTGAGACTTTTCCCGTCCTGTGCTGCCCAAGCTGGCTCTGGTGGGCCTGGGCTGGGACCTGGCTCTGAGCCCTGAGCCCTGGCCCAGGAGCCAGAAGCCCTTCCACTACTTAGATCTCTGTTCTAGGGCCAGTCTTTGGCCCAGCTGGAGGCCTTGCCTTCTTCATCTATGAAGTGCACATACAGATATCCTCCGAGGGATGTTTTTCAAACTGGGTTAGGGTCACTAATTGGACCCTTATTGGGCCATGAAATCAATTTAGTGAGTCTCAATGAACATTTTTAAAAAATAAAAAAGAATAGAATAGAAAGCATCCAAGTATATCGTGTAGAATTGGTAAGTGTTGTTTTGTATAAGTTTTTTTTGTTTTTTGGGTGGCCTTCTGGGCACTGATGCCCATTCTGTGACCCAACATGTATGAACTGGGTTTGAACTATGGGGAGCTCTGAGTGGGTCATTACTGGTGCCTCTAAGGCTGGTGGTTAAAGTGCTCGGCTACTAACCAAAACGTTCATAGTTTGAATCTACCAGCTGCTCTACAGGAGAAAGGTGTGGCCACCTGCTTCTGTAACAGTTTACAGCCTTGGAAACCCAATGGAGGCAGTTCTACTCTGTCTTACAGGGTCGCTATGAGTTAGAATTGATTTCATGGCAGTGGGTTTGGTTTTTGGTTTGGAAGGCTGGGAGGGCTGGGGCAGATCATGAGGATATCAGCTGCCTGGCTGAAGAGCCCCCCGCCTCCCTACCCCCGTGACCTAGGGCAGTGGGAGGAGTGGCAGGAAGAAGCCCGTGACAAGTGGCACACTGGGGACAACCCCAGCTCTGAGGGGAAGGTGGCCTATTAGACCTCAGAGAATGAAACTCAGGTCTGGCCTGGGTCTGGGAACCCCCCAGCCTCCAAAGCCTCCCTGCACTGAATACCCTTGGAGCCCTAGTTTGCAGGTCTATGTTGTCAGGTGGAAGGGGCAGTGCCTTAGCACTGATTGACAGAGGCCCAATTTCCAGGCAGCTGTGGGTCATGGCCAGCCCACTGAGCCCAGAGCTCAGAGGCTCAAGAGTGATTCCCACAGTAAAATGTAGAGTTTAATGATAGATAACATTTACTGAGCACCTACCAGTGTGTCAGGCGCTGTGCTAAGGACTTTCTGTGTATTTGCAAATTTAATCTTCACAGTAACTTAATACACAGGTCTTTTTCATTATCCTACTTTACAGATGAGGAAACTGAAGCACAGAGAGGTTAAGTCTCTCACCCAAGGTTACCTAGGAGAGTTTGGCTGAGGGCATGAGTTCTGGATTCAAGTTGCCAGGGTTCACATCCAGGAGGTACTGCTTACAAGCTGTGTGATCTTGAACAAGTGGCTGAATCTCTCTGATCATTAGTTTCTTCTTACTCTGCAAAATGGGGATAACAGTGGCTTCCTCAAAGGGTTGTTGTAAGAACTACATTAGATAATGGTCATAAAGTGTTTAGTACATCAGAAGGGCCCCATAAACGGTGTCAGCTCGTTATCTCTTCCATCCACGTCAATAACCAGCTGTGTGATCCTGGGCCAGTTTGCTGGTCTTCTGGGTCCTTGTCTCCTTGGTTGTGTGAAATGGGGTAATGACCCTCCTCTCTACAGGATTATTGCAGATGGGATCAAAACCCTGAGGGAGGCCTTCAGTAGAACAGACATGCTCCGCACCCCCAGAATTGCCTGGAGTATTTTAGAGCTTGCAGCTAATTGTAGGTCCAGATACATTTTGTCTGGGCCTGTCTTAACCTTTGATGTTCCTTGCTGACCCCTGTAGGCATATGAATTGTGATCACATATCTTCCCTGAGGTTCCTCAAGATGTGTTCTGTGGAAGGGCTTGGTGGTCAAGCAGGTATGAGAGAGTATGAGACAAAAATAAAGATGGGAGTTTATTTGCTGCAGGAGTTGTCAGAGCCTTTGATAAGCTAATATTTGTTGTGCATATCTAATATATGGTCATAAGATGCCCCAGGGTATCTCAAGGGCCTGGTGTTCAAAGTCCCATTTTCCAGATAGGGAAATTGAGACCTGGAATAAAGCCGAGGAAATTATTTTCCCAGGGTAATGCAGTTATCTGTAGCAGAGTGGGGCTAGACTCTAGGACTCCTGACTCCCTGGCCAGTGATCTGCTCAGGGCACTCCCTCCTTTCCCTCCTCCTTCCGTTGTTCTCACAGAAATGTGTGCAGTGCTGCTCCCTTCCTAAGGGCTCCTCACCTTCTTCTGGCCCCTCTCTCTGGCTCTCAGCAGCATTAGGGGGTGGGGTAGTCAGGGTTGTATGTCAATTTGGCCGGGCCTGGTTCTGAGTGGCTGGGCAGCTGGATGTAATTATTCCCTGTGATGAGACTGATAATCACCTTCATGTTGGAATCTACTGTGAGCAGCTGAATAGCTGCCTTAGGGATGTGGTCTGCTTCCAGTATATAAGGAGAAGCCTTGAAAAAGGTCCCTGAGCTTCTTGGCACATCTGGATCCTGCATTTGGCCAAGTCATCAGTGGTTCTGCCATGTTGTCTGCAGATCTTGGGACTATGTAACTAGTGGCCTGCCATATTGCTTGATAATCTTGGGTCTGTGCCGTGTTTACTTGTCGACCTTGGGTTTGTCAGCCTCAGCAGCCAGCAGCTGCCTGAGTTAGGAGAAGCTTCCAGCTCCAGTGAGCTGGGAGCAAGAAGCAGAGCTAAAGCCCAAGGTTGAGGAGCCTTCACCCAGCCCCTAGAGCTGGCACTTTGAACTCAGACTTCTAGCCTCCTAAACTGTAAGAGAATAAATCCCTGTGTGTTGAAACCATCTGCTTGTGGTATTCCTGTTAGAGCAACACTAGAAGACCAAAACTGGGGGTCACCTAATTGCTGAGAAAGGGGCTGTGCCCAACATACAGGCTCCTGGGAGATACAGCCACAGCCAATGGATGGCACTAAGGGTTCATACCAGCTGCAAAGCCCCTAGCAAGTTCATTCAGTTTTCTGAGCCTTGGTCTCCTCACCTGTATAATGGAACTTGTCATCTCGTCTATCCTGGCATTGTTGACAGGTTCAGCTCTGACACCGTATATGAGTGTGCCATCTTAACTATCAAGCCATGTACAGATGTTCACAAATCTAATAATTCTTATTTCTGGTGGTATAGTGGTTAAGGCATTTGGCTGCTAACCAAAAGAACAGTGGTTTGAACCCACCTGCCACTCTGCAGAAGAAAGATGAGGTAGTCTGCTTCTGTACAGATTTATAGCCTTGCAAACCCAGTGGGGGTCACTATGAGTCAGAATTGACTCAATGGCAGTAAGTTCAGTTTTTTATTTTTTTATTTTTTAGGGGAAAGACAGGAGCTCTGGTGGCACAGTGGCTAAGGCACTTGGCTGCTAACTAGAAGGTTGGCATTTCAAACCCTCCAGCTGTTCCATGGGAGGAAGATGAGGCAATCTACTTCCCTAAAGATTTACAGCCTTGGAAACCCTATATGGGTTGCTATGAGCTGGTATCGACTCCATGGCAGTAGGCTTGGTTTTGGGTTTAGGGGAATGACATAGAAGAAATGAGGGGAACCCAGCCCAGTTAGGACCCCCCAAGTTATGACTTGCTCCCTCATTTGCTGTGTGCCGTTTAGTACATTGCTCCTCTTTTCTGGCCTTAGCTCTTCTGGTCACCTATAAAGTGGTCCAAACTGGCTGACTCCAGGGACCTGTTTCACAGAGAAGACATGAGGAAAGGGAAGCTGGGAGCATGATTCTCCTAGTTTCCTGCTGGGAGTTGGTATTAGAGTTGAAAAAGAACCTTCAAGCATCTTGGCACCCCAGTGCAGCCCTATTTTGAGCAGGGAGGTGTTCTTCAGCCCCTGCCCACTTCTGTGACACCCCTACCCTTCATAGAGGGTGGCCAGCCACCTCCCTGAGTGATGGGAGTATATGAGGGGACATGCTGGCATCTCTGTCAATGCAAACAGTTTGAGTATAAACACCCCAGACCATTGGCTGGCCATGGGGGTCTCCAAGTGAAAGACCAGGGGTTGGGCTAGGCGGGGGTGCAAGACAGGAGGAGGTGGGGCCACTCTGGCAGAGCTTGTCTTCTCCTGGAGGGCTGTTTGCCCAATTATTCTTAGCACTGACTCATTAGAGAGTCTATTTTTAGCCCTGTTTCTAAGTATTGCCAACATCTGGTGCAGCCAGCACTGATGAGTAGGGTGCTGGGGCGACCCCTTTGGGCATTTTTGGGGACTGAGGTTTCTGGCAGGAGAACAAGGACAGGGTCTTCAACTTCTGCCACTTAAAGCTGGGCAGCAGTAGACATCCTCATCATGCTTGGTTGTTGATTATTTCCCCATGATCTCATCCTTCCAGGCCCAGCTCCTAGGGGTGGGGTGGGCAGAGAACATGCACTAAAAGTGCCCAGCAAGTAGGCTTCCCCCACATTCAGCCCTCAGAGATTCCCATTGGCCTCTGACTTCTGCAGAGAGAGGCCCCAGAACAGGAGTTGAGCCCCAAGGGAGGGGGTTACAAGCACCACCGAAGAAAGAGTCATCAGATATCATAGAGAGGGAGCGTGACACAATGGTTAGACCTGCAGGCTCTGGAGCTAGACTGCTCAGGGTTAAGTCCTACCCTTGCTACTGTGTGACCTTGTACAAATCACCCAAACTCTGTGTGCCTTGGTTTCCTCATCTGAGAGATGGGAATGGGAGTATACTGTTGTGAGGATTTAGTAAATGAATAATGTATGAAATAGTATGTAGTAAGTGTAATATAAATAGGGAGGTGGTATTATAATTAGAGTCCATGGCTGCTAATTTAAAGGTTGGAGGACTGAGTCTACCTAGAGGCACCTTAAGGCGCTCTGGTGGCATGGTGCCTAAGGTATTTGACTGCTAACCAGAAGGTTGGCAGTTCAAACCCACCAGCTGCTCCTCAGAAGGAAGATGGGGCATCTACTTCCGTAAAGATTTACTGCCTTAGAAACCCAGTGGGGGTCACTATAAGTCAGAATTGACTTGATGGCAGTGAGTTTGGTTTTTGTTTGTTTGTTTGTTTAGAGGCACCTTGGAAGAAAGTCCTGGTAATTTATTACCAAGAAATCAGCACTGTTCTATTCTGACACACATGGGGGTCACTGTAAGTTAGAATCTACTCAATGGCAACTAGTTTGGCTTGATTATTATTAATGACAAGTTCTGTGTGTGCCATCAGGTTGGGGTGAGTTGGGTAGGAAGCATCTCAACTTTTCCCTGAATGGAGTGAAGCTTGGGATGGGGCCTTAGAGGGAGTGCTTATACCCAGACATCATGATGGTGGGGATCCAAGGAATGGTCAAGGGTATGGTTATGGGGCAGACAGGGTAGGTTGGAATCTGGGTTTTTGAGAGACTTTGGGTGGGTCACTTATCCTTTCTGAACCTCCATTTCTTTACCTCCAAAACAGAGATGACCGTACAGTATGTAGGCAGAGGATGGTTGTGAGGAATGAAGCAGGCAATATGCCTGGAGCACGTTGCCTAGTGCTGGGAGCACATAGGAGCTGAATCTGTGAGGTGTTTCTTCTTCTTCTTCTTTTTATTGCAGGGTTTGGGGGTGTGGGAGTGGGTGTGTTATATTCCTTTTCCATGTATGAGATGGAGTCACATTGCCTTGGGAGTCATGGAAAAAGCTTGACCTGGAGGGTCTGGGGCTGCGGTCGTAGCCCTCCCTGAGCTACGTGATCCTTCTGTAAGATGAAGCGGCCAGAGAGAAGTGTGGTTCTCAGAATCAACCCCAGAAGGTGCACTGGGAACTGTCTGAGAGCATGGGGGAGGCTAACTGGGGGACCTTGCCAGTTCTCACTGATCTGCTCACATTCTCATGTTTTACATATCAAGGTTCCCGGTAAACATTGTCTTAAAATGGGATTCTACTGTGGCTAAAAACAGTCTGGAAATTTCTGGTGGGTGATTTCTGAAGCTCGTTATCATCTGCCTGTTGGTGAGCCTCTGACCGGGCATTGACTCTGAGAGGTGGAGCTGACCTGCGGTGCAAGGGCTTTGGTGTACTGTGGGCACCGGATGCCCAGAAGGGCTCTCCGTGGTGTGAGGCTGTGGAGTGGGCTGCCTCCGAGACCTCTCAGGCACGAGGACTGCCCCTGAGCCACTGCCTGCAGGTTGTGGATGCCCTGAAGACAACACTCAATCCCACAATACAGATCTCATAGAAGGGAGGAGTGAGACTGGACAAGAGTACACTTGCCACACAGTGTTGGCATCTGGTAGGTACTCAAGAAATATTTGAAAGGAATGAGTGAAATGACAACAGGACAGCAACTGGGAAAAGTGTTCCCTCTGGTGTGGTGGCAATCCCTCCCTTACTCCTTCTTACTCCTTCCCTCCCTAATCCCCTACTTTGTTTGACTGGCTACCCTAGTTCTGAGTTCCAGCCTCAGCTTACTCATAACCTCAAAGACACTTCCCTAATCTGAGTCTTAGTCTGCTCATGTGTGAAATGAGGGTGAGGGGCTCAGCTTCAGATGGCCCCCTCTGTTCCCTGGGCTGGGCTGTGAAAGCTCTGTTCCCCAACACACATGTGAAGTGTCCCTGGCTAAGGAGGTCCTCTCCCCTTGACCAGTCAAGAGCCCTCAGAGCTGAGACATCCCGAGGCACAGCATGGGGCCCACAAGATGCAGTGTATGGGCTGTTCACACTTGGATGTGGGGGTCTGTGAAGGAGCTGGTGGCTGTCCAACTGTGTCCTCTGGGCTAGGGCTGGCACTATGTCTTTTGTGTGACCTTCTGGGAGTATGGGTGGCAGCTCATAGGGACACATTTGTGTCATTGTGTCTGGGTGTGAGGGAGTGTGTGAACATGTAATCAGGCTGGTGAGGGAGCAAGGCTATTATCACCTGTTGGCTTGGGTGCTTCTCCGGCTGTGAGGAGGATGGAAAATGGGCTCCTCCCAACAGGCCACAAAGCCTCGGCCTGTCAACCTAAGGTATAGGTGGCCTGGCTTCCTCCCTTTCCGTGCTGCCCATGAGATGTCTGGGTTATCCCCTCCTCCCTTGCCTCAGACCCTGTTTCTCACTGAGGGGTTGGTGGCTGCATTTGCCGCCCAGGGGCATTTTGGGGGTAGAAGTCTGTGTTTGCAGCTACAGGAGTCAGTGTAGGGCCTGAGAGGGTGTCAGGTCCCCCAATCCTGGGACCAGACAACCCTCTGCACCAGAGGAAGAGGCCTGCTGACGCCCGTGCTGGGATGCTATGCTCAGCATCCAGTATCAGCCAAGTGGTTTACCAGCTAGAGAAGACCTGCCAGGAGGGTTGAGGAGAGCCTCCACCTGCCCCCACCACCTGCCCCACCCCCCGTCCTGGCTGAAGTGGGCTGGTGACTCATTATCCCTGGGGAGTGAGAGCTCCTCTCCCCGGGTACCCCAGGGCCTGGTGCAGGCAGGGTGACCAGAAGTCTTGGGGGCCTCAGAAGACCAATGCTGAGCCCAGGTCAAGACAGGCTGGGGAGGGAGAAGCAAGGCCCTTGATGAGGAGGGGGTGCAGATGGGGACTTGTCTTGCACCTTCTCCTGGTCCCTGCAGACTTCTCCCTCCCTTTGTCTACAGGGGAGACTGCATGCAGCCCCAGATTATGTAATTTGTCCAAAATGCCTCACAAATGAGCAGCCAGCTGGGGGCTGGACTCAGGAGTCCCCATTCCCTAGTGACTGCCGCCAGGGCATGCTCCTATTTCCCTCTCAGGGCTTGGTGGGGGAGTGGGTGGTGCTTGTCGACCCCAGGACGGGGCGATGCTGCCTGAGAGGGGGTAGGGAGCCTCTCTAGGGAAATAAATTCCTGGCCTGACCCCAAATGCTGGCCTGCCCAGCTCTGCTCCAGGGTAACGCTGGGTGCACACACAGCCCCATTGTGCACCCGGGCTCCATGCCCACTGTGGGCCTGGCACCAGTTCTGTCAACAGCAGTGGCTCCATCCATTCCTCAGCATCCCCTGACAAGGCCTGAGCCCTTGGGCCCACAGTGAGGAGGAGGAAGGGAGACTGGTGACTGGAGTGTGAGTGTCCTGGGTAAAGGGGCTGGGACCATTCAGATACTTGAGGATGTACTGAATAGATTTGTTTCTCACACCAACTGTGAGATTCAAGAGCAGGAACATTATCCCCAGTTCACAGATGGTAAACTAGTTCAGCTAGTAAGTGGCAGAATTGGAGTTTGAACCCAGGCAGCCTTGGACCCAGAGTCTGTGTTCTGAACTACTTTCCAAATTTCTCATTTAAACTTGAGGCCCTTTCTTCCCAAAGCCCAACTTGGGGCATGAGGTAGTCCTCTTTCTGAAAAATGTGTGTCCCCAGGGTGGAAGAGGGTCCCCGAATGGCAGGGTCTGAAGTCCCTATTGGCTTGTGAGAAGTGTGACATTTAACTCTGAAGGACAGTGCTGGTGGCTGGAGCAGGCAGAGCAGTTCTCCAGAGCTGGAGGGAGATCTGTGCCTCAGTTTCCCTGCCCCACCTGCACTGTATATCCCTTGTGCCTTGTGGGAGTGGATAGGAATGTAGAAGTGAGGTGTGGCCAGCCCTGGGGCCTGGACCCAACCCTTTTTCTTTGTGTTCCACAGGCTGTTTGAGAAGCCTGCTCCAACCTAGGCACTCCTGGAGGGTGGGAGTACTTCTATTCTGAGTGTCCAGCATGACCTGCCCTATGTCCTCAATCTCCCAGCCTGATGGCATCTCTGAGGCCAGTGAGCCTGCCAAGGGTCAGCCCAGCTCTAGGCAGTGAAGGTCCCACCCCTGCTCAGTGCTCACGCTCCCAGGGTGAAGTAGAGGATGCCCAGACAGGAACCTCCTGGGGTCTGCCATATTTCTCATTTAAGAGCCTCATACCTCATGGTTTCATGAGCTGAAAGGGATCCTCTCCTATCCCCTGACCCACCCTCCTTGTTCCCCCATCCATCCTGGGCATGACGGCTGGCTCTCTCCTTTAGGGCCATCTCAGATCTCTTAGTAAAGAGACAGGGCATTCTCCAGTGGCCATGAGATTGTGAAATTCCAGGTTGGGCCACAGGGACAGGCCAGAGAGAGGCTGGAAGGGAACACTAAGGTGGCTCCCTTCTGACCCCATCCTGGAGCCTTGTTTCCTTCTCTGCTCTGTTGGGTTCATCTTCTTCCACTTAAACCATTCCCATTCTCACCAACCAGTCAACACATATTCATTGATGGCCACAGGAGTGGGCACACTGAGCCTGGACTGTGTGAAACATGCCAGAGCCTAGAGAGTGGTGTCTCAGTGTCCTCTGTCTAGATGGGAGATGCTGAGGAAGAGAAAACCAGGGGGCAGCCCTCTGGGAGCTTACACTCTAGCTGAGAAAACCAGACAGAGTAACTTCTCTGTGCCTCAATTTCTCATTTGCACAAAGGATCCACTAATAGTTCCTATGAGGCAGTTGTGGTTCAGTTGTGGAATTCTCACCTTCTATTCTTGGCTCTGGTAGCATAGTGGCTAAGGCACTTGGCTGCTAACCAGAAGGCTGGCGGTTCAAACCCACCAGCCACTCCTCGGAAGGAAGGTTGGGCATTCCTACTTCCGTAGTGATACTGCCTTGGAAACCCAAGGAGGGGTCGCTATGAGTCAGAGTCAGAGCCGACTCGATGGCAAACAACAACAACAACAACATTCTTGGCTGGAGGAGCTCTGGTAGCATAGTGCCTAAGGCACTTGACTGCTAACCAGAAGGCTGGTGGTTCAAACCCACCAGCCACTCCTCAGAAGGAAGGTTGGGCAATCTACTTCCGTAGCGATACTGCCTCGGAAACCCAAGGAGGGGTCGCTATGAGTTGGGTCAACTCGACAGCACATAACAACAACAACATTCCTGGCCAGTGCACTTCACGCATGGCCATCATCTGTGTGCTATTGGAGGCTTGCCTGTTGCTATGCTGCTGAACAGGTTTCAGCAGAGCTTCTAGGCTGAGATGGGCTGGGAAGAAAGGCCCAGTAATGTACATCTGAAAACCAGCCAATGAAAACCCTATGGATCACAACAGTCCAATCCACAGCTGATCACGGGGCTGGTGCAGGACTCAGTAGCACTGTTATCCATTGTGCATGGGGTCACCTCGAGATGGGGGCCAACTGGACAGCAACTAACAAAAACAACGATAGTTCCTCCTTCACAGTGGTGTTGGAAAGGTCGAATGAATGAATATAAATAGGGTAAAGCCCTTAGGGAATAGTCCTTGACAAATGGTAAGTGCTCAATGCAGTATTTTATCATGTGTAGCAATAGTGGTAGTAGTCATAGTAGGAGAAGTCCAATATGATGCCAGGTAATGGTGGCTTTTCTAAACTAGATTGTAAGTATGTTGAGGGCAAGAACTATCTTATTCATCATTGTATCCTTGTGTCAGGCATAAAGCCTGGCTTAAAACAGACTAAGAAATTGTTCTCAAGTAGTGATTAGGAGAGTAATGTCAGGGTGGGCTGCTTGGAGGAAGAAGATGGATACAGATTGGGGAGTGGGGGTAAGGAGAAGCAGGACATCTGGGTGTCCAGATTGTGTTGGGAAAAGAGATAGAGGAGACCCCCACTCTGCACCCCAGGCTCGTTTAGGGAAAGGAGATCCTGGAAGCCTTGTAGACCCAACTAAGGAGTTTGGCTTTACCTGGTGGGCAGTGGGGAGCCATTGGGGGCGATGAAGCAGGGGAATGGTCTTTCTTTGTGGCTTAGTCAGTTTTATTTCAGCTCCCTTGTTCTCTCAGGGCTATTTTCTTTCTCCCTCTTTCCAAAGACAATCTTACTTTGTATTTGTCAACCTGACAAATAAAAATACATATTTATATAACAGATAAATTAGAGAATGATGGGTCATGATTTTTGTGTTTGTAAATTTATTGGAAAGGGAAATTGTACTGACTGTGAGCTCTTTGCAGGAAGCTACTGTGACTGCTTTCAAACACCCATTCATCCATCCAACCCATCCATCCTCTGTCCTTCCATCCATTTTATCCAGCCAGCCAGCCAGCCATTTACCCATTCATCATCCCTCCCTCCATCCATCCATCCATCCTCTCCATCCATCCATCCATCCTCTCCATCCATCCATCCATTCTTCCATCCATCCATCCATCCTTCCATCCATCCATCCATCCTTCCATCCATCCATCCATCCATCCTTCCATCCATCCATCATCTCCACCCATCCATCCACAAATCCATCAAATATTTATTGAGCATCTCTTCTGTGCCAGGGAGTATGTTAGATGCTTTACATTTAATCTTTACAGCAACCCTTCAAGATGAGCATTACAATCCTCATTTTACATATGAGAATACTAAGACCCACTGAGGTTAAGTATGTTGCTAAAGGTCACACAGCTGGTAAATGACAGATCTGATATTCTGCCTGCTTCAAAACACATGCTGTTAGTGTTGAATCAAGTGACCTCCCTTGCTGTCCCCAGTGGCTAGTTCTGAGTATGGAGCATAATAGCTATGTTTTTTTTTAATGAACGAGCATACTAATGCTCTGGAATACTGGAGTTCTATGGATCTATCCTAGTAGCAGTTGGGGGGTGGGGTAGGAGGTAATGCTGGGCTTCTAGTCCTATTGGCATATACCACCAGTAACCTAATGTTGCTATCACCACCCCTGATAAGGAAGTTTCTTGGAGCAGGGGAATGGTCTTTCTTTGTGGTTTAGTTTTATTTCAGCTCCCTTGTTCTCTCAGGGCTATTTTCTTTCTCCATCTTTCCAAAGACAATCTTACTTTGTATTTGTCAACCTGACAAGTAAAAATACATATTTACATAACAGAGAAATTAGAGAATGATGGGTCATGATTTTTGTGTACATAACCTGCAACCCCAGCAGGTCCTTGTTTCTTCTCGCCTCCTTCCCAACCCTGCTTCTGAGGGCATTCTAATCTTCCGCAGGTTAGAAAGTTCTAGATACGCACTTAGGCATTGCATCCAGCCTGACTAGCATGTCCCAGGGATCAGGGTCTGTGGTAGTTAAGTTTATGTGTCAACTTAGTTGGGCCTGGTTGAGTGGCTGGGCAGCTGAATGTAGTTATTCCCCATGGTGAGATAGGTAATTAACTCCATGGTGGAATCTATTGGAGCAGCTGAGTAGTTGCTTTGGGTATGTGGTCTGCTTCCTGTATATAAGAAACAGCTTTGGGAATGGTCTCTAGCTTACGGCATGCTTGAATCCTGCATGTAGCCATGTCACTGTTCAGCAGCCTGCCATGTTCTGCCAACCTTGGGGCTTTCAATGGACTTGAACCACCTGCTGTGTGGTTTGGTAACATTGGGACTGTGCCTTTTTACTTGTCTGCCTTGGGCTTGTCAGTCTCAACAGCCAGCAGCTGTCTGAGTGAAGAAAAGCCTCTAGCTCCAGTGGGCTGGGAGCAGGAGGCAGAGCTGAAGCCCAAGGTTGAGGGGCTTTCACCCAGCCTCTAGAGCATGGTACTTTGAACTCAGGCTTAAAGTCTCCAAACTGTAAGAGAATAAACTCCTGTTTCTTCAAGCCATTCCATTTGTGGTATATTCTTATCAGAGCGGTACTAGGTCACCAAAACAGGGTGTTAACACCTGTCTCTCAGCTGACCCACAGGGTAGACCAGCTCCCCATTTGACTCTGGCCCCTTTATTAACCTTTCTTGCTAAGTTTTTGAGTTGGCTGCTTGATTTCAGGTTAAAACTGCCTCCTCAGACCCATTGGCTGAGACATGGATCTGAGTGTAAGTAGTTGATTAGGAGATTACCCTAGGAAGCACTAGTGGTAGAGTAGAGAAATGAGAAAGGGAAAGAAAGGAAACCAATAAAACATGTGTTAGGAAGCAGATCACTGGTGAAGAACCTGAGACTCAATCCCACTGGGGACCTCTGTAGAACGTGCTTTAGAATTACCCAATGGAGGCAGGATGAGAGGATTAGGGCATTTATTCACCAGCTCCCATTGGTCTTTGGCTAAGGGCAGCTGGTTGGAGGGGCAGGGGCTCTAACTCCATTGGCTCTGGCAGAGATGCAGGTGCTGGCAGCTGGACATGTTCTCAGGTGGGCAGGCACTGGACTGTGAGTGCCCAGGGCATGTGGCTGAGACGCTGACAGCCCCGGTTTTACTCTCCACGCCCAGGCCTGGTGTTCAGGCCAGTGGGTCAAGCTGTCTTCTCATAGCTCTTTTTCTATGTCCAAAAAGCTGCCACCTTCAGCTGCCCCAGGAAGCTCTCCATTGGAGCCAGCCACCAGGACTTCGTTCATCGTGTACAACAAATATTTAAGGAGCAAGGGGGGGGGGGGCTAGGTGGTGCAAACAATTAAGTACTTAAATATAACAGAAAGGTTGACAGTTTGAATCCACCTCGAGGCCTGGCGATCTGCTTCCAAAAGCCCAGAGCCTTGAAAATCCTATAGAGAGCAATTCTGCCATGCAATGCATGGGGTCACCGTGCCTGCAACCCTCACTGCGATCCCTCCTAGCTCTTGCTGAGACTTTGATTGCAGCAGGTTTTCTGACTTCCTTTTCCTTTCTCTCTCTGCCCGTGCCTCCTTTCTTCCTAGGCCACTAGCCCTATAGCTGCCATATGACTGCGTTTTAATCAGGTAGGAACTGAGCCTTCTGGTAGCTTCCTTATGTGTCCCTATTGGGAACAGGATGCAATTCATGGGCCAATGGAGGGATGTCAGTTTATTCATAATAATATTTATATGCCTTTGTCCCTGGTGAAGACTCTGCCCATACCTGCTTCCTGGAGAGGGGCTTCTTCCCCCTTGACTCCTCCAACTCCACCCTACCCCCTAGCTTTATACTACAAATCTCACACTTTGTGGGGTGAAGGGAATGGGAAGGGTTAAAGATGGAAGTGGTGTGTAGGTAAGGCTTTCTGGTGTTGGGGCTGGAGGGGCCAGAAAGGCACCGGACTAGGCCATTGCCTGGATTGGTGGGCAGGCAGACATGCCCAAAGCACTGTCACTTTGACTCATCTCTCCAGCCGCCACCCACAGCCTTTCCCCTTGGTGTTTTCACTTCCAAACCAGGTTTGGTCAGAGTGCAGGTGGTGGGTGGTGGGCCAGGTGTTGTGTCTGCTTGTGCTGGTCAACAACAGTACCCTTGCCATTCCCCCTTTCTCCCCCACTTACTAGTAGCATCAATTCTCCACTGGTGGGCAGAGCTGCCATGGGCAGGGCCAACACCTACCGTGTCCCCACCCATACTTGGATAGAAAAATGGTTGTAGTTATTCTGGGCAGATGTGCTGGTATGAGCACAGGGAGGAGACCAGAGAAGGCTTGTAGGGGTTGAGAGGTGGAGTTTATGGTGAGGATTTCTAGTTTGCATTTAAGGGAGTGGGGGTAGTGTAGGGGGGTGCAAAAGGCAGCTGTTCGAGGGGACAGTGGAACAGCTCTGAGCCTTGGGGGTGGGGAGGAAGAAGGACATGGAGATAAGATGGGTGGGGGTGTTTAAAGGCGGAGAAGTTACTGCTACCCCCCTGAAGAAAAAGAAAAAAAAAAAAAGTCCATGGCATTTGATTCTTCTCTGCCCTGCTAAAGACCAAGTGCTTGTTGTGGCACTTAAGAACAGAAAAGAAGGGGTGGAGATGTCTCTGTGTGTGTGAATTTCTTCTCCTGCCTGTGTGTGGAATGGGGTGGAGAGATGGCAGGTGTATGCTATAGGAGGTATTTCTCCTCTGTAGGGGAGAGGTTGGCTTTCAGGAAGGTCTCTGTTGGCTTCCTTGGCAGGGATGCAGGTCCTTCTGAGTGACAATGCCAGTGGGGTATACCTGGGCAGGGAGCAACGAAGCACAGTTCCTGGCCTGGAGCATGTGACACCTCGGGGAAGCCCTTGGGTGGGTTAGGGCTGGGATAGGACCCAGAGAAGGTGCCCTAGGGCTGAATTTCTCCCCTGTTGACTATTTCCAGAAGTTCATTCCATTGTTGGGGCAGGAGAGGAGGCCTGGGAGGCAGGTGAGTGTGGTGAGGGGCTATTCTAGCCACTCAGCTGTGAATTCCTGGGCCACTGTCCGTGGTTGTCCAGTGGCTCCTGTGCCCACTGGCCGCCTCGTCCTGCCCCCACCAGGCTTGAGTCAGACCGAAAGCAGAAGCTGCCAGACATTTCACAGGGTGAAGTGAGGCAGAACCAACTGTGCTATTTTGGAACCTGGTTAATTCCCCCTCCTGTCCCCACCTCCTCTCTCTCAGGGCTCTCACCCGCTCTTGGTCTCTAGCACTTTGGCCTCCTCAAAGAGGCAGTTGGGATACGACTTGATTTTCCTTGGGGGTGGGGTGTCCATGTGTGTGTCTGTCTGTGCATGTGTATGTGTGTGCCTGTGCGAAAGCTACCCCCTTGATGGGCAGCCCTTCTCTGACTTGGTTTCTTGGGGGTCAGTCCTCTGGGACTGTTGAGAGAAGGCTAATGCCCCCTCCTGGATGGGAGCTTGCAGGCAAGTGGCCCTGGCAAGGGTGTGAGGGTGCTTTCAGCACTACCCATCTGGCCCGAGGGCCCACCCTCCCCTGTCTGGTCTTTCACCACCCTCACCCCAGCTGTCAGCTGCCTCTCTTGGGAGTGTGAGCTGACTAGGGATTCAGCTGGGAGCCTTTCTTGGGCTGAGAATCTGAGGGCCGAGAAGGATTTCCAGACCCAGAAGGGAGATATTCTGGGGCTGAGGGCCTTTCCAGAACCCATGTAATCATGTACACTGTGGCCCCAACTGACCCCCTATCAGTGGTTCTCTCTTGGACATCCTAAGCCCACTTGGGGTGTTGGTCCCACATTTTAGGGCTTCTTTGGGGCCCATGTGAACCTGGGGGGCCCCAGCAGCCCAGTCCATGGTGGTGAAGAGGTCAGTGGTGTGTTTCTGAACTGAAGATGAGGGTATAGAAGTGAGAGCTGTCACCCACCATTAGGCAGGGTGGAAAGGGTCCCTGTCCCTCCTGAAGCTGTGTGATTAGGGAGAGGGATCTGTGCCATTGTTTTGTATAAGCATGTGCATGGGGGTTGGGCACCCACTTCTGGGTGTTGCTGCCTCCAGGGGTGGACCCCTCACCTCTTAGGTCAAGCTTTTACCCTGCTGCTGACCCTCTAGCCACCTGGTGTGATGGGTGTGTTTGTGGGGGAGGGCTTCAGCAGGCATATTGTAAGTGACCAATGAAAACGTGGGTCCCTGACAGCCCCAAGTGAGCAGGACTTGGCTTCTCATGGCTCAACTGGATTTAGGCACCTGAGATGGAGGGGCAAAGCGGCATAGGGAAAGAGTGGGCTCCCAGACTGGCAGGTGGGCAGAGGACTTCGGTACCTGCAAACCCACACAACACGTGCACAGGCACACACGCTGTCCTCAAGGGTGCCTATTCTCTGCTGGCACTGTTCTTTGGTCAGTCCTGGGGTGGTATGTGATGACGAGTTCATGTCTGTGAATATGTGTGATTGTGAGTATGTGTGTGAGTGTGTGAGTGTGTGATGGTGAGTGTGTGAGTGATGGTGAGTGTGTGTGTGAGGTTGTGTGAGTGATGATGATATGTGTGTGTGATGGTACATGTGCATATGTGTGTGTGATGATATGTGTGTGCGTGTATGAGATGGTGAGTGTGTGAGAATGAATGGGTGTGTCTTACATGGCTTGTAGGGCTGGATTTCCCACAGACAAGAGCCTCAGAGCCAAGGAAGCCCACTGAGTGCAAAGCAGACCTGGAGCCCTGCACTCTTGCTTCCACCTTTGCTCCTGGGAGTGAGGGTCACGGCTGTTTGCTCGACTTAACTGTAGGGCTCAGAAGGGCCCTTCCTCTTCACCAAGTATCTCCCCTCATCTGGGTCATGTACCTCCCTGCTATCTCCTTCCACCTGTCATCAGTTCTCAAGCATGGAGCCGTTTGACCAAGCCCCCAGAAGGCTGGAAGTAAACATGACTTTACTGTGTTTACAGATCGCCTGGGGAATTTGTTAAAATGCAGATTCTGATTCAATAGATCTGGACTGAGACCTGTGTCTCTGAATTTCTAACAAGCTCCCAAGGGATGTGAAGGTCCCTGGGTCACGCTTTGAGTGACAGTTGCCACACAGACAACTCCAATTCATAGTGTCCTCATGTATCAGAGTAGAACTGTGCTCCATACAGTTGTTCCCAGTGGCTCAGTTTTCAGAAGCAGAACCCCAGACCTTTCTTTGAAGTGCCTCTGTGTGCACTCGAGAGCCTCCAGCCTTTCTCTGAGCAGCTGAGCTCATTAAACTGTTTGCACCACCTGGGGACTGCATACTTTGAATAGCAAGGACTTAAAAGACTCTCTCCTGTCTAAACTCCAGACCAGATCAATGGTGTCACCAGGGCAGGGAACTAACACTCATGGACCACTCCCTCAGGTTCCAGGCCCTTCATATACTTCAGCTCATTTGATCCCCTCACCTACTCTAAGGAGGGTGGCATTACTCACCCCATTTTATAGATAGGGAAACGGAGGCTCTGGGAGGTTAAGCATCTGCCCCAGGTCATGTACACTGGTCTGCTAGTGTTCCATTGACCCCAGACAGTGCCTCAGGGAGCAGACTCAGAACAGAGGAGAAGCAGCCAGGTTGGTGGTGGGGTCAAATGTAGCTGCCAGGATACCGCAGGGGCAGCCCTGGTGGTTCTTTGAGGTGGAGAAGTGCCTTAAGGGGAGTGAGGGACTGAATGGAGAATGGTTTTAGAGGAGGCAAGAGTTAGTGGTCTGGACTCCTGTCCCCTGCTTACCGTGCCCAAAGGCCTCTCCACTGATAAGCTTAACACCCCCTGCCTGTCCTCAGACCCTTTGCATACTCTCCAGTGGGTGCTCAGTATCTTGGTGCTCAGTGCATTCAGGAGCCTTTGCAGGCAGGGTCTGAATGTGCACACTTCCAGGTCAGGTGCCCGAGCTCCACTCCCTACCAGCTGTGTGACCTTGGTACATTTTCAGCCCGTCTGTGCCTCAGTTGTTCCTCTTTAAATAGGAGGTATAATTCATGGGAGGAGGGTATTGTATTAAGGATTAAATCAACAAGATACATCAATTCAGAACAATGCCTAATGAATTATAAGCACCGAGTATTATTGTGTGTCACTGAGTTGATAACAACTCATAGCAACAGGGTAAAAACTCACTGCCATTGTCGAGTTGGTTCTGACTCATAGTGACCCCTCCTTGGGTTTCTGAGTTGGTATCTCTATAGGAGTAGATTACCCAGTCTTCCTTCCAGGAGTGGCTGGTGGGTTTGAACCACCACCTTTCTGGTTAGCAGTCAAATGCCTTAGGCACTATGCCAGCAGAGCTCCCAACACAGGGGTAGAACTGTCCCATAGGACAGTGCTGGGGCTCTTGTCTGTGGGGATCTTTACAGGAACAGATCAGCAGGTCTTTTCTCCCACAGAGTTGCTGGGTGAGTTTGAACCACAAACTTTCGGTTAGCAGATGAGTGATTAACCACTGCACCACCAGGTCTCCTTAAGCACTAGGTACATGTAATTAATTATTAGTGCCTGTTGACTCATCACCAGAATACAATAGGCCACCTCTGGTGGCGTAGTGCCTAAGGCACTTGACTGCTAACCAGAAGGCTGGCTGTTCAAACCCACCAGCCACTCCTCAGAAGGAAGGTTGGGCAATCTACTTCCGTAGTGATACTGCCTCGGAAACCCAAGGAGGGGTCACTATAAGTCGGGGCCGACTCGATGGCACATAACAACAATGTGAACTTGATGCAATTGTTCATGTTCATAGGTGTTTTCCTTCCTTCCTTCCTTCTTCCCTCCTCCTCTTTCTTCTTTTTCCTTTTCTTCTTTACTTATTTATTTTCAAGTAACCAAAGCCTAGATATTTTAGTTATAAAGTGGTTAAGTTGTTGTTTTCAGAGTTCTCAGAGGCAGATGAAACTCTTGAAAAGGAAGGCAGGCAGAAGGGGTTAATTTGCATGGACAAGCCCCAGGCGGACTAGAGGGGTTGAGGTTGGGGTGAGGGTGTCTTTGTTGTCTAGTGCTGCTATAACAGAAACCCACAAGTGGGTGGCTTTAACAGAAATTCATTTTCTCAAGAGGCTGAAAGTCTGAATTCAGGGTGCCGGCTCTCGTGGAAAGCTTTCTCTTTTGGTCACAGGTCAAAGAAGGAGGAAGGTCCTTGTCTGTCTTCAGCTTCTTCCTCAGCAGTCCATGTGGTTAGTTATCTACCTCCCCCCCACCTCTGCTTCCTTGCTGAATCTTCCCTTTTACATCTCACTTGCACTCTATACTGATACGGCCTCTTAACATGACAAAGACAAAAAACAAACCTGCTGCCATCCAGTCCATTCCAACTCATAGTGACCCCTACAGGTTTCCAAGGCTGTAAATCTTTATGTAAGTAGATTGCCTCATCTGCCCTCCTGGGACTGACCTGGTTAGCTGCCAAATGCTTCACCCACTCCATCACCAGAGCTCCTTTGACAAAGACAATCCACTCCCAAATGGGATTATAATGACAGCTATAAGGGTTAGGATTTACAACACATATTTTGGGGGTGACACAATTCGACTTATAATATTGGGACAACAGGAGAGGAAAGAGAGGATGCTGCCCAGGAGAGGTGGGCAGGAGCAAGGCGTCAGGAGTGCTTTGTGGACCTGAGGCCTGGGGCAGGGGGTGTTGAGGGGGGGAAGCTCAGGAGCTGGGTGTGGGCTGGGACCCTCAAAGCTATTATCAGCCCTCTCAGGTGGACAGAGAGGTCTGGCCTGGGAGGGGGTGGACCTGGATTTGGACTGAAGCCTGAGGCAAGGAGCCTGAAAGTTGCCCTGGTGCCGGCTGTGGGCTTCCCTGGGTGCTCCCTTGTGCTGCTCCTCCCACATGTGGAATCAATGAGTCTTTCCTGCCCTAAGCCTTCTGCAGATCCTCCTCTCTCCTGAGGAGACGGAAAAGGAAAGGCTCCCTCTTCCCTAGGCCGCTGCTGCTGTGGAGAGGGAATTCCTGAGCTCTGGGGCAGAGACAGGCATGACACTGAAACACCTGGCTCTTCCCCTTCCAGCCCTGCACGCAGACACCACAGGGACCTGGCCTTAGATACATCCGTGCTGCCCAAAAGCTGCTGGGGCAGAGCTGGCAAGGGGCCTAAGACAGCTTTACCATGAGGGGGCCAAGGCCCAGAGAGGGGACAGGGCCTGCTGAGGTCACACATGGCATGGTGGTGCAGCCTAATGCAGGCCTTCCAATCTCACTCTGCCTTGGGCATCTCCATGTAAGCTAGGCTGGTGGCTGAGGGAGCCCTATCGGGACAGACTGATACCAGAGGGCCCAAATCCACAATGGACATGGCCACACAGTGACCAATTAGGTGAGAGTCTCAGACCTCATATTCCCTGGGAAGGGGTGTTAGTCAGCTAATGGGCTGACAAGAAAATTTAGCTGCTCTTCCCTCAGAAGGGAGGAGGGAGCAGGTGACTAGAGGGAGGTAGGAAGTGTCAGATAGGCGGGAGAGCCACTGGAATCCAATCGCAGCCCCTGAGCCCCTTCCCCAGCCCCGTCCCTGTGCCCTTCAGACTCCTTTTCTGTGGGCTGGATCCCCCATTGCCACCCCCACCACACATGGCTGTGGGTCCAGTGCCAGGTCTCTGATCCATATAATCGAATTTCTGTCCTACCAGCTTGATGTAATCTCCCTCTGAGACCCTCTTGTGCTCATGTTTACTGCCTCAGTGAAATCCAGACGTATTGTCTTCCTTGGGTCCTGGGCATGGATGGGTCTTGGCTATTTAGCAGAAGAGTGTGGGTGGGGCTGGGCCTGAGTTCTGGAGTGTCCAGGGTCATTATAGGTTGGCAGGTCCTTTCTGGTCAGGTAGCACCCTTGGGACTCTCTGCAGGATTCTCTGATGGAGATGTGGGGTGGGTGGAGGGCCGCAGGCCTGAGAGTTTACGGGGATAATAACGTGTGCATAGGAGGTTTGCCCTGTGGGCTCCTAGTTCCCTCATCTGTGTGGTAGCTGGTGGGAACCACACCCCTGAACAATGTGGAAAAGAGAGACTTGGGGTTGGACTCCCACTCCTCTACGTTCTTGCAGTGTGACTGTGGACAAGTCACTTAGCCTTTTTGAGCCCCAGTTTCCTCATTTGCTGAAGGGGATGATGTTATTTCTCCTGTGAGGTGTTTGTGGGGAACAAAAGAGACTGAAGAGGGGTTGTGTGCATATTCCAGTGCCTGGCATGGAGTAGGGACTGGATGAGTGTTTGCTGAGTGTGTGAACTGATGATAATTGAGCAGGTCTTGGACAAGCAGTATTGCGCCTTTTTCCCAGAAGTCTGATGGGTTGGATGGGGGAACCCCAAGAAGAAAGCTGGTTTATCTGGAAGCTTCCTGTAGCTGTAGGTGGCCAGGAAATGACTAGAGAACAAAGCAGTGTGGACATGGGCAGGATGTTCAAGTGGACAGAGTACCCAGGAGAAGGGAAGGGGAGCAAGGGAATGAGAGCCAGCCCTTGCCCCTACCTGAACCCAGGAGAAAGCCTACCCCGCAAGGGGAATCTTAGAGGCATTTGGCAAGGGCTGTGTGTGTGTGAGAGAGAGAGACAGAGAAAGGGGGTCTGCATGTGTGGCTGGGGGCAAAAGTCCATGCATGTCACCAGGGTGGGACACTGCAGGATCTTTCCTATTTCTTCTCCCCATGGTCCCCCTAGTTACATGTCCTCCTATCCCCCATGTCCTGCAACACTCACTGGCAGCCCTCCTGGGTTATGGGAGACAGGATTGGGTGCCTCTCTGGTCTGGGCTTGCCTTTGAAGCTGCCCCCTCTGCTATACAATTGTCTTGCCTTGCCCGGGGCCAGCAGCCTGGCCAGCCAGGAGGCGCCAGCTCCCACCCTTTCCTGTGGGATGTAAGCTGGGACTTGAGGCTGATGGGTTTGAGCTGTGGGAACTGGAGGCCAGCTAAGCGGGCCAGGAGCTAGTGTTGTTGCCCTCTTCCTCCCCTCTCCTTCCTTCCCCTCCTCCCCACCTCCAGCTGGCACTCAGAGATTTATAAACAAGCCCAGCCTCCAGCCCTCAGCCCTGCAGCGCCCTGCAGTGGATGGGGAGAGGCAGTGGCTGAGCAAATGCATCCTGAGTTTGAGTCTGGCTCTGTGGCCACCAGTGAGCTTTGTGCAGGTCACATTTTGGGAGCCTCAGCTTCCTCATCCATAATATGGGAATAAAAAATAATACTGCCTCTTTGGATTCTAAAGCGTAGGCAATGTGCTTAGCCCAGTGCCTGGTACATTGGAGATGCTCAATTAAAAAAAAACAAAACTCACTGCCATTCAGTTGGATCCGATTATAGCAACCCCTCCTTGGGTTTCTAAGGTGGCATCTCTATGGAATTAGATTGCCCAATCTTCCTTTTGAGGAGTAGCCGGTGGATTTGAACCACCAGCCTTCTGGTTAGCAGTCAAATGCCTTAAGCACCATGCCACCAGAGCTCAATAAAGTGCACTTAATAATGCAGATGCTTATTCTATTATGTGGCCCACTGTTTCCCTGGAGGGTATGAGAGGCAACAACAGGTCCTCTGGCTACTTCCAATGTTGGAAAATAGCTCACCGAAGTCACACTGTAAGTGACCTGTACATACTGTATGATTGCAGGGTCCATGCTGGAAGCAGGAATGAGGTCAGTGGTAACATGGTTTTTAAATTTTATTTGTTTTTGGCTTTTCCCCGTTTTACTGAGATGTAATTCATTGCAGCAAAGTTCACAGATTTGAAGTGTACAGTATAAGATAGTTTACATGTATTAAGAAGCTCTGGTGGTGTAGTGGGTAAGCACTCAGTTGCTAACCAAAAAGTGGGCAGTTGGAACCCACCAGTCACTCTACCAAGAGAAAGATGAGGCAGTCTGTAAAGATTTACAGCCTTGGAAACCCTGTGGGGCTGTTCTACTCAGTCTTATAGGGTCGCTATGGGTAGAATCGACTTGATGGCAATGCGTTTGTTCTTTTGGCTTTGGTACCTCTGTGTAACCACCATCTAGATCAAGACAAAGGACATTTTCATCACCTCAGAAAGTTCCCTTCAGGACCCTCCCAGGAAACCTCCAGTCTGACCCCTATTGGTCAGTCTCTCCTGAGGAGAATAGCATGTCCAGGCTACTTGCAGTATGATCTTCTACATCTGGCTTCTCTCATGAACACAAGCAGTCTGCAAACTGGGGACACGCTTATCTGATACTGATCAAACTGCTGTTTGTGATGAATGTCGTTGTGTGCTGTCAAGTCGTTTCCAACTCATAGTGACCCTACAGGACCCAGCAGAACTGCCTGTAGGGTCTCCTCGGCTGTAACCTTTACAGAACAAAGCACCAGGTCTTTTCTCCCATGGAGCCACTGGGTGGGTTCCAACCGCTGACCTTTTGGTTAGCAGCTGAGCTTAACCATTGTGCTACCAGGGCTCCTTTCATGATGATTAAAGATCAGGAAATAGTGCATTACAGGACATACAAGCTTTGGAAAATAAAATCTTTAAAAACTCAGGGCTTTGGAGGAAAACAGAAAGGGTATCTGGGGATGGGAAAAGTTGGTCCAAGGCCTTCCTGCCCCCATCCAGTAGGGAGAGATGGAGGCTGGGTTACCACTAGGCTGCTCTGCCCAGTCTGGGACCTTGATGTGTGCGTGTGTGTGTGTGTGTGTGTGAGAACGGTTGGGAGCTTGGATGAGACCTTTTCCCCAAAAAAACTTAGAAGGATCAGAAGAGGGGACTTGTCCAAGGATGCCCCCAGTGGGAATGGACGAAGGGACAATGAGCAGTGACAGGAGTGGTGACATCTTCCCCTGCTCACACTCTCATCCTTGCAGATGACCTCCACACCCAGCCATCACAACTTAGGTCATGTCAGCTCTGAGGGAGGGGTGGTCCCCATTTGCAAGCCCCACTTGCATGATGGGGAGACTGAGGTCAGGCACAAGGCTGGGTCTCGAACCCAAGCATTCTCATCCAAGCCTTCTGCCCTTCCAGCACCTTGCTGGCAGGGGCTGCTGGCTTCTGGGCATCTTATGACACATTCCCAGCCCTAGCTCTGTTTGAGTCCTGGCCAACTGATACCCCTAGGACCCTGCAGGGACTGCCTCCCTACAGCAGAATGGCCTTAAGGCATGGGGATTAGATGTTCTTATTCTGTTTCCTCGTTTGTCAGGCCTTCCTTGACTGCCTTCTTTGCCAGAGGCAGCTCAGAGAAGACAAAACAAATTCCAAACCTGGACTCTCCCTCTCTTCCCTTCCCAAGGCTGACAGGCTGCCCAGGAGGTCACGGGGTTCTTCCTCCAGCCTCTGGGAGCCTGGCACCTGTTCAAGAGGCCTTCCTTCAGAGGTCGGTTTGATTTCCCCTCTGCCATGGTGGGGGCAGCTCCCGTACAACTGGTAGTCTGTAGCAGCTGAGATCAGAGGAAAACTTCTGACCACAGAGGCACAGAGCTTAATAAATGGCTTAAACAGCCATCCCGGTCACTGGGCTTACACACTTTGTTGTTTCAGCCGCCAGACATATGTTTTTCTGGGAATGCAGGAAATTATCTCTACCCTTGAGGAAGGGCAGTTTTGTCTGCCTCTGTGTTTGAGAATTCTAGACTGTTCCATCGTCCAGGGCACACTGGCCCCTGCAGTGGATGAAAAAGGCCGGTTGCTGAAACTCTTTGATTGTAGTGAGGGCCTCTTCAGTGAGAACCCTTAAAATAAAATGTAGCAACCCTCCCACAAGCGCAAGACTGAAGTCAAACTCCAAGCCCCAGGGTCATGTCATAGAGCCAGACTGCTGGGGTCCACTCGTGAGCTCTGTGACTTTTGGCAAGTGACAACCTGTCTGTATTTGTATTTCCTCATCTGTAAAATGGGTGCAAATATGGTACTCACAGCATGAGGTCACTGTGATAATTAAATATAAGGTGCTTTGAATAATACCTTACCTAGAGTAAGTGCTCCATAAACATTAACTATTAGTATACTGGGGGGAAAAAAAAAAGTGCTCCATAAACATTAACTATTAGTATATTGGGAGAAAAAAAACCCTTCAATGCTATGGAGTCAATTCTGACTCCATAGTGACCCCTCCATTGGGTTTCTAAGGCTGTAAATCTTTACAGAAGCAGACTGCCCCATGTTTCTTCTGCGGAGCAGCTAGTGGGTTCAAACAACGGACCTTTTGGCTAACAGTCAAATGCCTTAACCACTATACCATCAGAGCTCCTTATTAGTATATTAGTATAAAATATTTTATCTATTTTATTAGGAAGATATACATGCTTATTATATAAATAGACTAACATTCCAAAAAGTAAAAAGAATAAAACAAAAAACACTCATGATCTCATTGTCCAAAGAAGGCAATATATCATTTTTTGTGTATTTTCTCCCAAGAGACTTTTCTATGCATATTTTTACATGGTGAATATCGGATTTTATATATAATATATTGTTGTTGTTGTTATGTGCCATCAAATTGGACCTGACTCATAGCAACCCCTCCTTAGGTTGCCAAGGTGGTATCACTACAGAAGTAGATTGCCCCATCTTCCTTCTGAGGAGTGGCTGGTGGGTTTGAACCACCAGCCTTCTGATTAGCAGTCAAGTGCCTAAGGCATATGCTACCAGAGCTCCCACATATATATATATATAATACAGCATCCCACTTTCTGTTACTTGATATATGGAAACATAATATTCCATCAGGAGGGACACACTATAATTTGTTTAACCATTCTATTGATGGAGTCCCTGGGTGATGCAGATGGATAAGAACTCATTGCTAAGCAAAAGGTTGGAGGTTCAAGTCCACCCAGAGGCACCTCAGAAAAAATGACCTGGTGATCTACTTCTGAAAAAACAGCCATTGAAAACCCTATGGAACACAGTTGTATGGTGACACACATGGGTCACCATGAGTTGGAATCAATTCAGTGGCAATTGGTTTTTTATATTGCTAGGCATTGAGATTACAGCTCTGATTTTTCTCTGCGTAAGTAACAACATGATGGTCATTTTTTTTTGAATAAATAGCTCTTCTGCCTTCAGGATTACTTTCTCAGGCTAGTGAATGCTTTTAAGGCTCTTGATACATATTGCCAAATTGTTTTTCCAATGAGGTCGTACCAAGCTACATTCCAGCAGTTGTGTTGGAGGCACCTGGTAACAAAGACATTTTAAAGTCTAACCACACTTTTCGGGGTGGGAAGAGGGATGTAATTTGCCGAACTCTTCTTTTAAGCTACTTAAGGTCTGCCTTCATTTTCATGTGAATTTTATGAAAGTATAAGACACATACAGAAGAATGTTCAGCTCATACGTGAGCAGCTGGATGGATTATTAGAAACCAGACACTGCCATACACCACCATGAGAAACCTGTTGCTGCTGAGTCAGCCCCATGTGTGTCAGAGTAAAACTGCTCCAGAGGGTTTTCAGCGGCAGATTTTTTGGAAGCAGGTTGCCAGGGCTTTCTTCCAAGGTACCTTTGTGTGGACTTGAACTGCCAACATTTTGGTTAGCAGCTGAGCGTGTTAACTGTTGACACCATCCAGGGACTCCATATCACCAGCACCCACAGCAAGTTATGGAATATCCCCAGTGCCCTCCCCACGCTGCCTTCTGCCCCCTCCCCATCACTCCCCTCAAGGCTAACCACCCTCCTGATTTTTAACATGATAGGTTTGTTTTGCCTGTTTATGAATTTGCATACATAGATCATGCTGTATGTATTTATATCTTAGGCATCTTTTGTTCAACATTACGCCTGTCAGAGTCTTCTGTGTTGTTGTGTGTAGCAATGGTTCAATCACTTTCATTGCTGAGTGACATTCTGTTGTACAGATGTCCCACAGTTTCTTTATCCATTTTCCTGTTGATGAACATTTGGGCAGTCTCCAGTTTTTGGCTACAATGCATAATGCTGCTATGTACAGCCTAGTACATGTGTGTTGGTGAATGTGTGGGTGTTTTTTTGGTTAGACATATACTTAGAAATGGAGTTGCTGGGTCGGGCCATATGTATATTCAGCTTCCTACTCCAATTTGTGAAGGATCACCTGGAAGTCAGAAAAACAAAACAAAACAAAATGGTAATTTGGGTCCCACAAGCCATGGAAGGGATCTGCCTCAGATAAAAGCAGTTTGAGGGTCTCTCTGTGAAGATCGTCAGCCCTCTGAAGGCTCAGGGAAACAGAACTGGGCTCTGAGTCCTGGCCCTTCAGCTCCAGCTGGCATGTGGCTTCTGACCCTGGCTCTTGCCTCTGGTGTCCTCACCCAGTATCGAGTCAGGGCTTTGGCCAGACTCTGGGTGGAGGTGGAGGGGTCCCTTCCGTTTGGCAGCCCATCTTTGGAAGCAGATCAGGCCCCTCACAAACCCCTAGAAGTTTCCCTACTTCTTTTACCTCTTGTGTTAGAAGAATCACACAGGTAGCACATGTTCACAGTGTAAGAGGTAAGTGCTACAGAAGTGGAATGAGAAATCATAAAATCCTTCTTTACCACCTGTTCTGGTTACCTAATGCCTCTCTAACAAGAATATACCACAAATACTTCACCCAAATCCTAATAAAAAAAAAAAAAAAAAAAAGAATATACCACAAATGGGATGGCCTTAACCAACAGGAGTTCATTCTTAAAATTTGGAAGCTTTAAGTCCAAGTTCAAAGTGCCAGGCTCTAGGGGCTGGGTGAAAGCCCCTCAGCCTTGGGCTTCAGCTCTGCTTCCTGCTCCCAGCCCACTGGAGCTAGAGGCTTTTCTTCACTCAGACAGCTGCTGGCTGCTGAGGCTGCCAAGCCCAAGGTTGACAAGTGCAAAGGCACATTCCCGATGTTACCAAACCACACGGCAGGCCATTAATTCAAGTCCATTGTAAGTCTCCAGGTCAGCAGAGCATGGCAGGCTGCTGAGCAATGACACAGTTACATGCAGGGTCCAAGCATGCCAAAGACTAGAGACCATTCCCAAAGCTACTTCTTATATACAGGAAGAAGACCACATACCCAAAGGCAGCTACTCAGCGCCTCTCAATCGATTCCACATGGAGTTGATTACCAGTCTCATCATGGGGAATACTACATCCAGCTGCCCATCCACTCAACCAGGCCCAGCCAAGTTGACAAACTTAACCACCACACCACCTCCCTACTGTACCACTTCTTCCCACTTCCCTCCCCAGAGTAACTACACTCTAAACAGTTCAGTATATTGGTCTAGCCCCGAATAGTTAGAGATTGGGGACTCTGAACCAGGCTGCCTGGATCAAATCTCCATTTTGCTGCTTATCAGCTGTGTAAACGTGAGTAAGTTGTTTAACCTCTCTGTGCCTGTTTTCTCCTGGAAAATGAGCATAATAATAGTACCCACCTCACAGATGAGGAATATATGAGTTAATATTGGAAAAGCTCACAGACCAGCCCTGACCCATGACAAGTATTCAATAAATATTGAGCTACTAGTATTATGATCCTTCTAGTCTTTTCCTACATTTATCCATTTACTGTCTAAATGAGCTCAGGCTGTACATTTTCTTTTACAGTTTGCTTTTTTCACTCAGCACCATGTCTTTGCGATCGTTTTTCTGTATCTGTGAGAATTTCCTGTTCCGGGGTGTTCTTTCTCCAGTGAGTCCAGTGATTTCTTTCTGCCTCTCTTCTCCCTATGACCAAATTTTCCCTCAGGAAAGGTGGTGACCAGCTGGTTTATACCAAAACCAAACCCATTGCAGTTAAATCAATTCTGACTCATAATGACCCTATATGACAGAGTAGAACTGTCCTATAGAGTTTCCAAGACTGTAATTTTTTAAAAAATTTTTTATTGTGATTTGAGTGAATGTTTACAGAGCAGACTCGTTTCCATTTGGCAGTTCATACACATTTTGTTTCATGATGTTGACTGCGGTTCCCCATAAGGTAACAGTTCTCATCCCATTTCCTCCCTGTAGTTACCTCTTCCTGTGTCCTCCTTTCCTATGCACTCCTACCCCCTGAGCTATTTCCTTGTGCAAATACTGCCCTTCTGTTCTCCCATGATCGATCATTCTAAGGAGTGTATCTACCTGGTATAAATGTTCACCCTATGTGTCTGTCTGTTGTTTGGCTGGAAGCCACGGGAGTGAGTTTAATTTCAGACCTGAAGGGTAACTAGGGGCCATAGTCTCGGGGATCTCTCTAGGCTCTATCAGACCAGTAAACCTGGTCTTTTTTTTTTTTTATGATTTTGGGTTTTGTTCCACATTGTTCTCCCACTCTACCCAGGATCTCCTGCACCGATCCTTTTCTGAGTGGTTGACAGTGGTAGCCAGGCACCATCTAGTTCTGGTCTCATGGTCATATAGGCTGAGGTTCACATGGTCCGGTAATCCCTTGGACTAATTGTTTCCATGCAACTTTGGTTTTCTTCATTCTTCTTTGTTCTGGATGAGGAGAGACCCAGTACTGCATCTAGATGGCCACCTGCAAACGTTTAAGACCCCAGTTCCAAGGCTTTCTTTATGGAAGCAGAATTTTTTTTCCCCACATAGTGGCTAGTGGGTTCGAGCCACTGACCTTTTGGTTAACAGCTGAGCATGGTTTTAACCAGTAAGCCATCACTGGCCCGACATTGGTGGAGGCTGTGAGGGGCCCCCTGACTTTGAGAGGGAGCAGGTACATTTGAGAGCTAAAGTGTGAGGGGAGTAGCTAAGGTTCCCCATGTCCAGGCCCTCAGGTTCCCTCAAGCTCCATCCCCATCCCCTCAAGGTCATACTCAGCAACCGTAGAGTCAGGAGTGGGGGTGTATGAGAAGTCTGGAACTTCACCAGAAGCAGCAGCTCTGTGAGAGGGTGGTATCGGGTTTAACAATGGGGGTGAGGTTGAGGAAGCATCACTCTGCCCTGGCCCTGCCATCTGAGCCTCTCTGCGCAGAGGACAGGGGCCCAGGCATACGACTCCCTATTCACAGCTCTCAGACATCCTTTCCTGGGAGGCTCACACAGACCCTGTTTGGCTATTGGGGCAGGGAATCCCATGTCCATTTTTATAAATGAGGAAACTGAGGCTAGGGGAGGGGACAGGGCCTCTGCAGGGGACCCTGCCCATGTGAGGTTGAGCAGGGCCCAGTCTAGGTTCTCCTCAAGGCAAAGCCAGCGCCAGCCCAGCCTAGGACAGGCGCTAGCCCTTTGTTAGTGAAACAAGGGCTCGTTTTCCCCCAGCCCTCCCCGTCCCGGCTGGCAGTGCCAGCCCCGAGGTCCACCCCTGCCTCCTCCCACCCAGGCCCAACTGAAGTCAGATTGTTCCTGACCCAAGGAGAGGCTACCCTACCACCCTATGTGAGAGTGGGGGTGGGGTGCAGCTGTGAGGGGAGCAGACCAGTAGGCTGGGCTGGGGTCAGAGGCTGTGAGGTCTGGAGGGGTAGTGTGCAGTGCTCAGTGGGGGAGGGCAAAGACAGGGAGCGCCCTCTGTAGGAGCCCTGGGAAGAGGGGTGGGTGCAGGCATGGGTAGATGCTGCGGCTGCTTGGGTAGATGGGTAGTCTGCTGCAGGAGGGAGGAGGGGTGTGGGGGATGGCTGGTTCTTTCTCCCTGGGGACTGTTGTGAGGTGGGCAGAGAGACCCTTGGGGCTGAGGCAGCCAGCTCCCTAATCATGGCCTTAGGGGAGCAGAGAAGGAGGCGACAAGGCAAGGTGAGGCCCTTGAATACTCAGACCGCTAGGGGATGGTGTTGTCCCACTTTGTAGTGTAACCACCTGGTGGAGCACGGTTGGGGATCTGGAGGCTAGGCTCCATTCCTGTCCCCGCAACCTTCACCCAGCTGTGCCACCTGGAGCAACTCCTCCCACTTTGTGTAGAGACAATGTGGTCTCCAGATCCCCCTGAGCATGGACTGGGGAGCCAGACCGCCTGTGACTGGGTCCCTGCTTTTCCCCTCCTGCGAGCTTCTTAACTTCCCTGTACCTGTTTCTTATCTGTAAGGGGGAATAAGTACCTCATATAAAGTACCTCATGGGGCTGTTTGAGGTTAATGTACTTGGAACAGTACGAGGCATACGGTAGATGCTCAAATATCTTATTTCTGTGATTCTGTGATGGCGCTCTGGTGGTGTAGTGCCTAAGGCATTTGATTGCTAACCAGAAGGTTGGTGGTTCAAACCCACCAGCCACTCTGTGAAAGGAAGACTGGGCAATCTACTTCTGTAAAGATTTAGCGCCTCGGAAACCTTAAAAGGGGGTCTCTATGAGTTGGAATCGACTCAATGGCAGTGAGTTTGGTTTGGTTTATGATTCTGTGATTTTCACTGGATATTGTTGTACCATCTGCTAATGCTGACTTAATCTCATGTCCAGTCTTAGGCAGACCATGTCAGCCTGTGTGCTTCCCTCTGCCACCCCTAGAGGTCTGGGCTCATTCTTAGGACCTTGGTCATGGCTCTGATGTCTGGTCTCCACTGATCAGCTCATCCAGTCAGTTTTGTGCTTATCCACAACTCACTAACTCACCATGGGTTACTGTTCTTATTTAATGTTCTTACCAGCCTTTTTAAGGAGCTCTGGTGGTACAATGGTTAAGGTCTTGGCTGTTGGAACTCACCTGGAGCTATGCGGGAGAAAGACCTGGTGGGCTGCTTCTGTAAAGACTACAGCCTAAAAAACCATATGGGGCAGTTCTCCTCTGTTACATGGGGTCACTATGAGTTGAAATGGACTCTCAGGCACCTAATGACAACAACTTCTTTTGAAGCAGAAACTGCTTCCACATGAGGAAATTGAGGTTCAGAGATGTTAAGTGACTTGCCCAAGGTCACAAAGCAAATAGGTGGTAGAGCTGGGATTCAGGCCCATGTCTGTTCAGCACTATAGCCCTTGCTTACCCACAAAGCCACGCTACCTCTTGCAATGTCAATATCCTCAAAATGGACCCCTCAGCCCCAGTCTGCACCCTTGTGGAGTCTGGGGCACCCCAGGGCCTTTGCACCTCTCAAAGAGTCTCAGCCCATCCCATGTCAGAGGGAATGTATAGGTCACCTGGTCCAGCCTTTCATTTTGTGCATGGGGGGACTGAGGTTCAAAAGGGGAAATGGACTTGGTTGGGGTCACTCAGCAAGCTAGTCCTGTCCTCCCACCTTCCTGTTAGGCTTGGGGGCCTAAGTCCCACCTGTCCTCCTGACACCTGTGGGTGATTTGGGCCAGTGTGCTAGATGGTGGCAAGCGTTCTGCAGTCCCTGGCAGGGCAAGGTGCCCAGAAGCTGCTCTCTGTGTGCATAGGGTTATCATTGCCTGTGAACCTGACTTTCTTGTTTCCTGGAGTATAGATTCCATGAGCTCAGGAACTGCACTTGGCTCACTGCTATGTCCCCGTGCCTGCTGTGTACATAATATTCATTCACTTCATACATTTATTGAGCTACATATTAGGCACTAGGCTAGAGGCTGATGGTACAGCCGTGTGCAAGATAGACAAAATGCCTCCTCTCAGGGGAGTTTGCAGTCCTGGGGGGAAGAGACAATGAATGACATAACTAAGTAAAAATGAATAGTATTTAAGATAGTGATAAGTGATAGGGAGAAAAATAAAAGCAGAAAGGGCCATGGGAATGTGTGTACGTGTGGGGAGGTGGTGGTTTGCAGTTTTAAATGGAAGGGTTCTCTGACAAGGTGACATTTGGGCCTTGAAAAGAAGTGAAGGAATGAGTCAGGATGATGTCTGGAAGGGCTGAAGGAACAGCAAGTGCCAAGGCCCTGAGGTGGGAGTACACCTGGTGTGTCTGAGGAATTCTGAGGCTGGTGCGTTTGGAGCAAAAAGGGAACGTGGGTGGAGCGAATCAGAGGGCGTTTTAGCCCATTGTAAGGACTTGAGCTTGTGCTCTGAGTCAGATGGAACTCTGAGCAGAGCAGGGATATGATACGACTTGAGCTTTCAAAGGATCCCTTTAGCTACTGAGTTGAGAGTAGAATGTTGTGGAGAAAGACAGAAGGCAGAGTCTGAGCAGGAGGGATGCCTTCAGGAATCCAGATAAGAGATGACGGGGGGCTGGGCCCTACTGGTGGCAGCAGAGGTGGTGATGGAAGAGGGTGTATTTGAATTGAGGTCTGACAGGATCAGGATGTGAGAGAAAGAGAAGGGTTGAGTCCAAGTTTTGGGGGCTGACCAACTGAAAAGAGTGAACAAGAGGAAGTCTCCATTTCTGGCCTAGGAAGCAGGAAGCTTGAATTCAAGTCTTAGCCCTCTCACACACTTCCTAAGTAACCTTGGGCAAATCCTTCCCCTCTGAGAGCCTCAGTGCACTCACCTGTACGTTGTATGTGATTCCACTTGCCCTGCCCCCTTCCCCAAAACCCAGTGTTTTGAAGAGACCTAGAGCCTCACTAACCTCCTCCTCTATAGGGAGCCCGCGCCAGCAGCTGCCATGGCGTCACGCATTGGGCTGCGCATGCAGCTCATGCGGGAGCAGGCGCAGCAGGAGGAGCAGCGGGAGCGCATGCAACAGCAGGCTGTCATGCACTACATGCAGCAGCAGCAGCAGCAGCAGCAACAGCTGGGGGGCCCACCTACCCCGGCCATCAACACCCCCGTCCATTTCCAGTCTCCACCACCTGTGCCTGGGGAGGTGCTGAAGGTAAGGTCTGCCCATCACCCCACCTCCATGGGTCCCAGGCCAGCCTCGAGCTTTACCTTCTCCCCTTCTCAGGTGCAGTCCTACCTGGAGAACCCCACCTCCTACCACCTGCAGCAGTCCCGGGACCAGAAGGTGCGGGAGTATCTGTCTGAGACCTATGGGAACAAGTTTGCTGCCCACATCAGCCCGGCCCAGGGCTCCCCGAAGCCCCCGCCTGCCGCCTCACCGGGGGTGCGGGCTGGACGGGGGTGCGGGCTGGACATGTGGTGTCTTCGTCAGCTGGCAATAGTGCTCCCAATAGCCCCATGGCCATGCTGCACATCGGTTCCAACACGGAGAGGGAGGTGAGTGAGGAGCTGGCTTATGGCTGCAGTGGGCAGAACTGATGCCAGCTCTGGTCCTGGGACTCCGGGTCTAATAGCAGAGGCAGGTGTTTCTCTTAGGGAGCCCCAGTGTAAGGGAAGGCACAGCCCTCCCCTCATAGAACCCCAGTCTCATAGAGAAAACACCATACCCACTTTTGAAAACTGCTAGGGTAAAACAGGACGCTCATACAAGAAAGCCCAGAACACCCACAAAGCCATGTCCAGATAGAGGTAGATAGGGAGCTCCTGGGCAGCGTGGCTCCTAGGAGACAGCCCTGGCGTGGGCCTTGGGGCCTGTGAGGCCCGGGCAGCTCATTCCCCCTCTAAGCCTGTGTCCTCCTCCAGATGAGTGCACTGGGTAAGATGGGCCTCATGGTTCCTCCGGCTCCTGTGGCTGTCCCATTGCTCCTTCCCGTGCCCCCCTCTCTCAGCAGGCTCACCCGAGATGGACTCTTTCTCTTTTCAGTTTGATGATGTCATTGACAACATCATGCGTCTGGACGACGTCCTGGGCTACATCAATCCTGAAATTCAGATGCCCAACACGGTATTGCTGGCTGGGTTGGGTGGGTATGAAAGTGGAAGGGGAGGCAGGGTGGGACAGAGGCCTCACAATGGCTCTGAGATGGGGAAAGAGCTAGAGACAGGTCCTTACCTGGGAGGAGCTGGCATCTTGGTTCAGAGGTGAGAGCCGCCTGCCATCAACCAGTGCAAGGAGGGCCTGGGCCATGCAAAATGACGACTCAGCCATGCCTTGACCCCAGTGCATGATGGGGATTCACAGGGGTGGCTGGCCAGTGGGGGGAGGGCTTCCTGGGGTTGAGGGGTGGGGAAGGAGGTACTGGTGCTGGACCTCAGCAGATGGGAGGTGGGACAGCATTTTGGGAGTGGAGCAAACTGGTCCTGGGACAGGAATGGGCCTGTGTGTCCACCAGAAGGCCTAAGTTGATAAATTCCTTTTGGGGGGCTAGGACTCCCCTCTTCTGCCAAGCCCAGTGCCTTTTGCTCCTTGGGGAAAATACTAGGGGCCTGGTCTTGTCCTGGACCACAGGACCCCTCCCTCTGATACCTCCTGGCAGAAGTAAGGTGGCAGGTGTAGGGAGCAGACTTGGAATCAAGAATCCTGGCTTCAGACTTTTGTTATGACCTTGGGAAGTCCCTCAACATTCTGAGCCTCACTTTTCTCAGTTGCAAAGTGGGGGTCATGCCATTTACCCACCAGACTGTGGTTAGATGAAGCAAGAAATCATGGGCACACTCTGAGTAAGGGTAACAAGTGTTCACATGACCAGGTGAAATTGCTGGCTGCCCCCACCTTTTGGTGGTCCTGAACCTCAACTGCTCACTCTCGCCCCTTGGACCTAGGCTCTACCTGCTGAGCCTGATGCCCTGCTCCTGGCCCCCTTCCCGTGACATCAAGGGAAAGTCCCCAGTTCCTGCTGTGGGGAGTCAACCCTCAATCCCCACTGCCATGGTGACCTTGCCAAGTCACTCAGCAGAAACTGGCTGGGACCAGTTGTGTCTGAAGCCTGCAGCCACCTGTTGCAAGGGCTGGCAGGGGGGGAGGGCACTAGAGGCTGTGTACCATGTATAGTTCTGGGCCTGGGATTCACTGTGTATGTTTCTGTGGCAGGTGCTCCACTCAGAGCTCAGTCAGGCCCCTGCTTAAATCCTTACCGGCAGCCCATTCCAAAATGTCACTATCTTTGCAAGTCAATCAAGATATTCCAGGATCCGGTGGCACATCCCAGCCCTGCCCTCATCCCATGCCACACTTCTGCCCTGGGTGCTGTCACTGCCATGCTCTGCCAAGTCTACTCTGATTCGTGGCAACCCCATGTGTGTCAGAGCAGAACTGTGCTCCACAGGGTTTTCAGTGGCTGATTTTTCAGAAGTAGATTGCCAGGTCTTTCTTCTGACGCACCTTTGGGTAGACTCAGACCTTCAGCCTTTCTTTAGCAGATGAGTGTGTTAACCCTTTGAACTACCCAGGGATCCCGTTTATACCCTACTCCCCACCTAAATGCCTTCCTCATACATCTTCTCAGGACTCAGTTCAAGTTCCCTGTCTTTAAGAAAACATCCCAGAAACTCAAGAAAGATTAGTGTCCCTCCCCTGGGTTTCCACAATGCCTAGTGGGTAATCCAATCACCACACTTATTTGGTACCTCTCTCTTTAGTGGTTCCCAGCCACTCTAGACTGTTTTCTCCTGAGGGCAGGGCTGCGTGTGCTCTGGACTCTGCAGATCTTCAGCTTGAATGCTGAGTGCAGGGGCTCAGGGTGAATTCTGATGTCTCTGGAGCTGGCTGCAGGCTGCAGACGCCTTAAAACTTACAGCATGGCCCATCAGACGCCAGTGTGGCTTGCCCCAGGTGTCCCTGGGGATAGCTGTTCCTGGCTCCCTGGGCCCTGTGGGAGACCCCCCATGGAAAAGAAGCTGCTCACCTGGTCCCCCTCCCCACCTTGCCCTCACAGCTGCCCCTATCCAGCAGCCACCTGAATGTGTACAGCAGCGACCCCCAGGTCACAGCCTCCCTGGTGGGCGTCACCAGCAGCTCCTGCCCCGCTGACCTGACCCAGAAGCGAGAGCTCACAGGTACCATCTCCCTACACACCAGCTCCCCGCTTCCCTGATCCATTTTTTGCCCCACTCAGCTTCCCTCTCCTTCTGCCCTGGCCTCCAGATGCTGAGAGCCGTGCCCTGGCCAAGGAGAGGCAGAAGAAAGACAATCACAATCTAAGTGAGTCCTGTCCAGCCCCTCCCCCGCCCTCCTCCCCTCTTCCTCCCTCTCACCTGGGCTGCCTAAAATCCCATTCCCTGACCAGCTCAGGTTCTAGAAGGAAACCTCACCAAGACCATGGCCCTTGCAGACCCCCTAAGTTCCCCCATTGGTGGGACTCAGGTGGGCTCTCATTGCCATCTATGTCCACTAGTCCTCTTCAGAGGGCCTGGGAGAGGGGGCTCCTGGGAAGGGACCCATTCAGTGGGCATGTGAGTGGGTTTATCAGATTGGCTGTTTGGGCTTGGAACCTGGGGGCCCAGAAGGAATTCAGGGAGGTAGGGAGGAACCCCCATAAGTCCCTTTGCTCTACAAACAGCCTGAAGAGGGCTAGTTCCGTCTGGCAATGCCCCTTACCTCTGTGTCTGGCCCCCATCCCACCTCCATCTTGTAGAACTCCCTGTCTGTTGGCCACGCATTACTTCCCCACTCACCCGCTACTATTGAGTCAATTCCAACTCATAGCGACCCCTTAGGGTTTCCAAGGCTGTAAATCTTTACAGAAGTGGACTGCCTCATCTTCCTCCCCTGAAGCAGCTGGTGGATTTGAACCACCAGTGTTCTGGTTAGCAGCCAAATGCCTTACCCACTGCACCACCAGGGCTCCTCCATTACTTCTCAGAAGGGCTCACTCTAAGCTGTGGGTTGCCTGAGAGGTGCCCTCCCTAGGTTGGGCCCCTCTTCCCAGGTGGGCCTCATCCCTCTAATTACTCCCTCCTGTAGTTGAAAGGAGGCGGAGGTTCAACATCAATGACCGAATCAAGGAGTTGGGAATGCTGATCCCCAAGGCCAATGACCTGTAAGCTTCTGGAGGGATGGGAGGGGCTTGGGGGAAGCCTGTGGCTTGCTAGCTGCTAGGGGGAAAGGATGGGAAGAAAAGCCCTTGGTTGCCAATGCTCTGGGAGTTAATTATCTGTTTGAGAAAAGGAGATCCCTCCCACCCCCAAGTCAGGATGGTTCAGCACAGAAAGGGGCAGATATCTAGGAAGTCAGGGCTCAAGGGAGGCTGCTGCTTCTTCCTTTTTTTTTTTTTCCTGAGTGGGCAGATAGATTTTATTTATTTAAAGTTTTATTGTGATTTGGGTGAAAGTTTATAGAGCAAATTCATCTTCCATACAGCAGTTCACATATACTTTGTCTCATGACATTGACTGCAATCTCCCACAATGCAACAGCTCTCCTCCCACTTCCTCCCCAAAGCCCTCTTCCCTCCCATGCACTCCTGCCCTCGGGAGGCTTCTTGGAGGAGGAGTTGTGCTGGGAAAGTTTGGCAAGAGCACTGGGCTGGTAGAGAGGAGAGAGGCAACCAAGGGTAGGGGGAGCGAGGGACAAGGATAGGCTTGGGCTTTGGTGGCCTGGATGGAAGATCTTGGGAAGGAGGCTGCTCTGAGTCACTAGATTGCATGGGATTCATGAGGTGATCAGTAACAGGTTTCCTGGGAAGGGCTGTTCTGGGTACACTGAGGTCCTTCTCCATCACACTTAGAGGGTGCCCAGGTCTAGGGGTTGTAGCAAGGCTGGGGTAGACGATATAGACTCTCGCCATCAAGGCTGGGGTAGACGATATAGACTCTCGCCATCGAAGCAGGGCTCCACTGTGCCCGCTGAGTGCTGGCCAGTCTTCTGTGTGTGCCCCTCTAACTGTGTGCTGGCTGGCTGCAGGGATGTGCGCTGGAACAAGGGCACCATCCTCAAAGCCTCAGTTGACTACATCCGGAGGATGCAGAAGGACCTGCAGAAGTCAAGGGAGCTCGAGAACCACTCTCGGCGCCTGGAGATGACCAACAAGCAGCTTTGGCTCCGCATCCAGGTCTGGCCCCTCACTTTGGACCTCCTGGGTAGCTCCGACTTCTGATCCTTGACCTCACTGCTGACCCCAGGGATAATACTTAATACCCCTGGAATTGGAGACATGGGAAGAAAGCCATGAGGAAGGGCTTGAATCAGCCAGGATGAGTTCTGTGATGTGTTGTAACAAACGATGCCCAGCACCCGCAACAGGTACCAGCTGGGGGTTCTGTTCTGCAAGAGCCTCGTTCTGGGACCCGGGCTGATGGACAGGTGCATCGAAGGCTGGCTCTTCTTAAAGCTCCCACCTGAAGTGATGCATGTCACTTCTGCTCACTTCTCTGTGGTCAATGCAAGTACAAGGCGACACCTAACCTCACAGAGGCAGTATAAACCCCCTTTTGTGTCTGGAAGGTAGAGAACTGGTAATATTTTGGGATAGCACTAAGAACCCCACAGGGTAGGAGTGGCAAACTAAAGAACAAGGGCCTGGGAGCCTACTGTCTGAAGCCCCAGATTCTAGTCCTGCCTCAGCTCTGGGGGCCTTTGAGGTTGGTCTTTATACAAAGGGTGAGGGATACAACTTTTAAACTTTTTAGACTATTTCTCATAGTTTTTTTTTTTTTTTAAAAAAAAAAAAAAAACCCACCATAGAGTTGATTTCAACTCACAGCAACCCTCATAGGGTTTCCAAAGCTGTAAATCTTTATGGAAGTAGATTGCTTCATCTTCCTCAGCTGGTGGGTTTGAACCACCAGCCTTCTGGTTAGCAGACAAATGCTTTATCCACTGTGCCACCAGAGCTCCTTATTTCTCATGGTAATATAATTTACATTATAGTCCAGCACACACACACACACACACACAAAATCAAAGTCATGAAAGAACACTCATCCTTAATAGGTACAGTGCATTCTGATAGCTTCAATTCTAGTCTAGTCTAGGCAAGTCTATTTCAATTAAAACAGAGAGAAAGCTGGTGAGGACTCCCTAAGTGGTTTCACAACTCACTAATGAGTTGTGACTTACAGTTTGAAAAGACTCTAGACTCTAAAGCTACACTGTGCTTTTGTCCAGTTGAGACATTTGGTGGTCTTGGGTACCACTAGGGGAAGGGGCAAGGGATGTGGGTCTGGGGTGGGGAGGAAGGGGACAGGCTTGGCAGCCGGTACCCATGGTGTGTGCCTCCAGCCCTCTGTCTGCTCTCCCTGCAGGAGCTGGAGATGCAAGCTCGAGTGCACGGCCTTCCGACCACCTCCCCATCAGGCATGAACATGGCAGAGCTGGCCCAGCAGGTGGTGAAGCAGGAGCTGCCCAGCGAAGAGGGCCCAGGGGAGGCCCTGCTGTTGGGGGCTGAGGTTCCTGACCCTGAGCCACTCCAGGCTCTGCCCCCCCAGGCCCCATTGCCCCCCCCTGCCCAGCCACCCCAGCCGCAGTCCCCATTCCACCACCTGGACTTCAGCCACAACTTGAGCTTTGGGGGCAGAGGTGAGGAGGGACCCCCAGGCTACCCCGAACCCCTGGGGCCCGAGCATGGCTCCCCATTCCCCAGTCTGTCCAAGAAGGATCTGGACCTCATGCTGCTGGACGACTCGCTGCTACCACTGGCCTCTGACCCTCTCTTCTCCACCATGTCCCCTGAGGCCTCTAA
Organism: Orycteropus afer afer; assembly: GCF_000298275.1. Classification (NCBI taxonomy): domain Eukaryota; kingdom Metazoa; phylum Chordata; class Mammalia; order Tubulidentata; family Orycteropodidae; genus Orycteropus; species Orycteropus afer. The sequence goes on from NW_006921621.1 coordinate 17,196,974, forward strand.
GGCCAGCAGCCGCCGGAGCAGCTTCAGCATGGAGGAGGGCGATGTGCTGTGACACTGGCTGTCCCGGGGCAGGGGAAACGGGCAGGCCTGGGGGCTGGGTGGGCCAGGGCCACCTCCCTCCCTCCCTTCAGGCTGCACTTGTGTGTGAAGCAGCCACCTGCCCTGCCTCACTCCTCCCTGTCGGCCCCGTTTGGACTTAGTGCCCACATGGCAGCCTGTGGAGTCAAGGGAAACCCCCCACCCAGTTCAGTGCTCCCCAAGAGCAGCCCTCTTGGAGAGCCTGGGCAGGAAGTGGCCTTCAACCCTGTTCCTGGAGGCAAAATTAAGGGGGGAAAGGAGGAGATAGGGTATGCTAGAGGTAAGAAGAGGTCCTGGGGGTGGGGGTCCTGACTTCTGAACCTGATACTCCTCTCCCCTCAACCAATGAAGGAAGATGCATTGGAGCAGGGGGTTCAGGAAGTTCCTTCTCTGAGGCAGTGACTGGTGGGGTGTTCCCAGACCCGCCTTTCTGGGACTCAGATTGCAATAAGCCGGTCCCCAGCCTGGTACTCTCACCTCACACAGGTGAGGCGCCCCACCCCTCTTTGGTGCTAACAGCTCTCCACCAGGTGGTGTGAGGGCGGGGGTGGCTAGAGAGATGGGGAGGCTGGGCTCGGGATAGAATGGGGTCACTGCTAGAGCAGCTCCCCTCCAGGCTTCCCATTTTGTGCCTTTAGTAAACACTGTGCTTTGTACCAGCTTGTCCTGTCTCTTTGGAGTGGGTCCTAGGGTTGACGGGAGGATTCAACTCAGTGGGCTCTTTTCTGGATTCTGAGTTAGAATGCCCCCTGATAGGGTCGGAGTGGGGGGATGTAGATAGGAGGGGGCAAGCTTATCATCTAGTTCCCTCCAATTCCCCAGCCCTGCCAAATGAATGGGAAGCAGGACATGTAGCCTTAATTTCAGGGTTTAGGTGGTGATGGGCATGTTGTTCCTACCCACAGCCACAAGATGGCGCTGCAGCCATGCTTGTCCCATACCTGCAGCTGTACCAGGTGGAGCCGGAAGGTTGCTTATGAGCTATCCTGACCTAAGTGGCTTTTCACATTCTTTGGCCTAGGCTACTCCTGCCTTGAGTTGGGGCTTACACTGTGTGTCCTCTCCACCCCACCCCCTACCCCCCAGTTCTAGTGGTGACCACTCCAGATTCTTCCCCTCACTGGGTGGGTTGGGAAGCAAGACTGGACAATCTACTTCCGTAAAGATTTACTGCCTCGGAAACCCAGTGGGAGTCGCTGCTATGAGTTGGAATTCATTCGATGGCAGTGGGTTTTTTTTTTTTTTTTTTAGGTGGATTGAGACCCAGCTGAAGGAGATCTAGAACTCTGCTCTGTGAAGCAAGCCTGGCTCCTCAGCTCGCTGACTTAGTCTTCTAGCAAAAGAGGCTTCCTAGTAACCAAGGGGCTGTGTCCTCTGTGTTTGGAGGAAAGGGGAAAGAAGTGGACTAAATTGGGAAGAGTCTAGGACCGGCTTCTCCCTGCTCTCAAATCCTTCCCCTCTCTGGGGCTCAATCTCCCCACCACACAACAGTCCTTCTGCTCCAAAGTTTGGGACTTTATGATCTCACACAGGATGAGGAAATGGGCTTGGGGCATGGGCTTGATTGCCAGGTACCTGGAAGGAGGGGAATCCAGTTGTTGTGGAATAGATTCCAACTCAGGCGGACCCCATGTCTGTCAGACTAGAACTTTGCTTGGTAAGGTTTTCGGCAGTTGATGTTTTGGAAGTAGATGGGAAGCCGCCTCTGTGTGGCCTTGACCCTACGAAGTTTTTATTAGCAGCAAGCGCTGTTTGGGCGTCAGGGGTGGGGTTCTTCTTGAGTTCTTCTCCCCTAGTTTCGCCGGGGTTTCCAGTCTTCAGGCAGAGACCAAAATGGCATTCCCCACCCGGCAAGGCTCTGAGAGGCAAACACACACACACACACACACACACACACACACACAAATCCACGGCCATCAAGTAGATTCCGACTCATAGTGACTCGGGGTTTCCAAGGCTGTAAATCTTCTCGGAGGCAGACTGCCTCATCTTTTTCCTGCGGGGTGGCTGGTGGGTTCAAACCAAGGACCTTTTGGGTAGCAGCTGAATGCCTTAACCACAGTGCCACCAGAGCTTCTTTCTGAGGGGCTGAAGGGGTTTAATTAAAAAAAGAATGAAAGAAAGAAAATCCCAGGATGAAAACGGCTAAGAGGGCAATTTCCTCTGTGCAGAGTAGGAGATGAAATCAACGCAGGAGCGATTAACTGTTAGGGGAGAGTAGGAAAGGGGGCCACGCAGGATGGGCCCTGGTGGCGTGTGGGCTGGCGAAGGCAGCAGGATTAATCTCAAGGTCAGATGGAGCGGTGGATGACCTTGTGGAGCCTGAGCCAGCCGGGCACTGGTGCCTCGCTCTAATTTGAGGACCAGTCCTGTTGCACTGGGGCCTGCCCCCGCCCTGGGAACTGCCCCCGAGGCCCTTCTGGAGCAAGGCCTGGACTCCATCTGGGAGACAGCCAGTGGGTCCCAACTTGTGTTGTGCCAGCGCCAGAGGGGTTAAGGACCTCCCGAGACCTGTCTTCCCGGCAGATGGGAAATCTCTCCCTACCCCCTTGATTCTGGTGCAACCCTTGGGCTTTCCTGTTACCCTCAGTATTCATTCGGTGGGGTGGGCAGCAACCTGCCTGGCCCCTCACCCAGCCCATTGGGACCAGCCCTATCCTCATTTCCACTCATCTGAGTTCCTTCAACCTGAACTCCACTATCTGCAGTTTATGTAGGCCTGGCCGAGAGAGTGAGGTTGGAGAGGTTCAAAAGCCATTGGGTAGGACTGAGGGTATGAGTAATGACGTGGCATGGTGCCTAAGGCATTTGACTGCTAACCAGAAGGTTGGTGGTTCAAACCCACCAGCCACTCCGGGGAGGGAAGACTGGGCAATCTACTTCTGAGATTTACCACCTTGGAAACCCAAAGCGGGTGGCTGTGAGTTGGAGGAGGTGGCTATAAGTCAGAATCCAATGGATGGTGGTGAGTTTGGTTTGTTTTTTTTGTTGTTGTTGTTTTTTTTTTTTTGAGGGTGCAAGTGAGGTTCTTTCCACAAGAGGGCGCTGCAAGGCCAGGACCCAGCCGCTGCCTGCCCGGGTTGGGGGTGGTGGGAAAGGGGAGTCTCAGTTTAATTGTACACTCCAGCCTGCCTGCCTCAGAGCGTCCACCCTGGGAGACCTGCAGCTTTGGTTAAGATAGTCACAGGTGTTGCCTCCAGCGTTTCAACAAGGCACCAGAAAGTATCTGAAACTGGCCCGCATGGCCCTTACTTAGTTGTGGCTGGAATGGAGTGTCTCTGTCAGCTTTGAACTATGACTGTTCTCAGATTAAATAAGAGGGAGAAGGCAAAGGCATTCTTCATACATCTACTTTTTTGGTAGACAACACTTTTCCAGATGTCTGATCCATGGAGAAAATTAATTTAAAAAATGTGCAGTGGATAATTTGGGCTTGTATGGAAGCAGGGGTTGACCTGCCACACGTCTCCTCCCAGGCCTTCAGAATGGACAGAAGTGTGAGAAGAGACTGGGGTCTGGTGGAAAGCGGGTCCAAGGTACGGGGAGGACAAGCAGCTGTAGCTCCCTTGGTCCCATGTGGGGTCCAGAGCTAGAGCCAGGGTACTGGAGGAGGAGACAGTTACAGGGAAGGGTGCAGAGAGCACCCAGTCCCTGATCCCAACATCCTCAACTCTGTTTCCTGCATCTGTCTGTCTTTTCCACTGGGGGCCAGGCTCTGGCCCCTTGTACAGTGAGTGAGCCAAGATCTAGGCCTGCAGAGTGAGGGGAGACTCACTCATTCATACATGTGACACGTGCACACGCAGGAAGGGAGCTTTCTGGCCCTGCCATCCCTGCCCATTTCTCCTTCTGGGGGTTCAGACAAGGCCAGGAATCAACTGTGGCCCTGCTAAAGCTGGCCCCAGGGCTGCACTGGCTCTGTTCCTTTGTAGCTACCTCCTCAGCCTTGGCAAGTCCCGGATGTCTCCTTGAGGCCTGCTCCGCCATCTGTGGAACACAGCAGAACTAAAGTGGAAGCCCGAGAGGGGAGAAGCAGGAGCTCAGAATGTCCTGCTTGGAATTTCTCAAGTTTCCATCAGAGATTCTTCACTGTCTGGGGCCACCAACTCTCATGAGAATCTGATGCACACGATAGATCTTCTCCCCAGAAGCACATACACAGCTGCCTTAAAAAAGAACCCCATGCTTAGCGCTTGGCTCCCATCCACACCCTGCCCTCATCTCAGAGCCCCCTGAGCCAGCTAGAAAGAGCACCTTGATCACTACCTGCCCCTCACCTCCTGCGACCCCCCACCTCTCAAGGTCCAGTCCCCATCCCCCCTCAGTCTCCTCCAGCCTCATCTTTTTTCTTTGCTCTCTCTTTTCCAAGGGGGGCAGTGGAATTTATACAATATTTAAGCAGCCAGAGCCGAGTCCGGGAAGATATTATTAATGTAAAAGGGACGGGCTGCAAATGCTTTTGGACCTGGTTACAATTAGAGGGTGATTTTTCTAAAGGTCAATGAATTCAGATAATATCCACAGGGGGGAGAGAAATTTAATACCTTTTTAGTGAATTAATTAATTATAATATTATATCGGCTTGGGGTTCTTTTCCAGAGTGATTAAGGGAGCGATCCGTCTTCTGTGAGGCCAGGCAACGGCGCCTGCTGCCTGGGAGGACCCTGTCTCGGGGCTCTGGATGGGCCCCTTCCCTCTCTCTCTCACTCCTGTGGTGGCTGGGGAGCTGGAGGGGCTGTCAGGGCAGGAGTGCAGGCCTGCAGGCCTTGGGCTGAGGGCAGGCGCAGTGATTGGCAGTGCCCTTTTCCCTCAGCCTTTTCCCCTCGCCCTCGAAGGCCTGGCCCTCCCCTGCTCTTGCTGTGCCTCACACAGTAGCCTGAGGAGCTTGGCTGTGGGCTACATCCTCCTTCTTTATACCTGGAGAAACTAAGGCCACTGGGTTTCAGGAACTTACCCTGAGTCCCCCGGAGAGAACAGAACTGGGGAGATAGAGCTGACTGTAAATAAAAAGAAGGCTTCCCCCACCTCCCAACCAGGCTTTCTGGAAATTATTCCCCACTAGCAAGGCCTGGTGAGGGAATGGCTAAGATTTCTGTCCCCAGAGGAACTTGGAAGCACCCAGGAGAGGTGCTTTTCATCCCTTTGTCCATTCATTCATGCATTCAATCACTCATTTTTTTCAACAATTACTTGTGGTATTTCCACTCTTTTACCAGCTCTTGTTGTTAGTTGTCATTGAGTGGGTTCTGACCCATGGCTAGTCCACGTGTGCAGAGTTGAACTGCACTCCATAGGGTTTTCAAGACTGTGAACTTTCAGAAGCAGATTGCCAGGCCTTTCTTCCAAGGCACCTCTGGGTGGGTTTGAACCACCAGCTTTTCAGCTAATAGTCCAGTGCTTAATCATTTGCACCACCCAGGGACTCTGCCAGTGGAGACAGACTGACATCACCCTTCTTTAGCCCCACTCATCCCTGAGGCTTCAGCTGCTGTCTCAATAATGACCTGCTAGGTAGGAAGGCCTCCATGGTCCCTTTCTACCCAGATGATAGTCCTTCCCTCAACCTGAAGGCAGGGAGACTGGCTAGGATGTAGCCATCATTTATTGATTCATTCAGCAAACCCTGAGCATCCACTTTGAGCTGGATGCTAGGGATACTTGGGTGAATAAGGGCCAGTCCCTGTCGTCTGTGAACTGGTGCTGGGTGCAGGACAGGAGTGAGAGAGACAGGCATGTGGACAAGCAATGGTGAGACAGTGTGGGGTGTAGAGAAAGGGGCTGAGGTGATATTAGTCTGACAAAAGACAGAGAAGGCATGTGGAGGCAGAAGGAGAGGGATTCCAGGCACCAGGGGCCCAGCATGTGCAAAGGCACTGAAGAATGTGGGCACATGCAGATGGAAGGGGGCAGTGCTACTGACAGTAGATGGGGCTGGGTGGGTGGCCATCCCTGCACCTCACCCAAGGGTCCAGGTATGCTGATGAGAAGACTGTACCATAAAGGCACAGGTTCTGGGTTCAAGAAGGCAAGGAACAGCAAAGCCAAACAGGCCTGCGTTTGAGCAGGTTCTGCCATGGCTCACTGGGACAGAGCCACTCTGTGCCTCAGTCTCCTCATCTGTAAAGCGGGATTGCAGTAGACACCTGCCAAGGCTGTTGTTGTCAGGTGCTGTTGAACGAAACAATGCCTGGTCCCGCGCCATCCTCACAGTCGTTGCTGTGTTTGAGCCCAATGGTGCCGCCACTGTGTCAATCCATTTTGTTGAGGGTCTTCTTTTTCACTGATCCTCTACCAAGCATGGTGTCCTTCTCCGGGGACTGGTTCCTCCTGATAACATGTCCAAAGTACGTGAGATGAGGTCTTGCCTTCCTCACTTCTAAAAGAGCATTCTGGTTGTACTTCTTCCAAGACAGATTTGTGTGTTCTTCTGGCAGTTCATGGTATATTCAATATTCTTCGCCAACATCATCACACAACCCAAGGTTGTGGTGGGGATTAACGGAATAAGCAAGGGAGGTCCTGGGCACAGCGTTTCAGTGGTGATGGGGCGCCAGACAGCCACCAGATGGCCACCAGGGGGCGGTAGGTCAGGTCTCTTAGCTCTCAAGTGGGCTCCAGCCAAGGCCCTGACTTGGAGACCTTACTTGGGCAGAGGAGAGGACTAGCTTTTTCCTCCCCTCCTCACTCAGCCTCCTCCTCTTCCCTTCCTGGCTCTGTCCCTCTTCTCCCTCAATCCCCTCCTTGCCCTGGCTGCCCCCCACCTCCAGCGCGCCCCTCCCCCACCCCCTCCTCCCTCTCCGTGTGCGGCGGGCCGGGGAGGGCCTTCCCATTGTACTATCTTTGGGCCCTAAATTAAAATTGATGACATCTTGAAATGAGCAGTGAGGGTAATTTTGCTTCTGAGCCGGGATGCTAATGAGGCCCCTTAATGGTGCGAACACTGAGCTGACGGGTCGTGTGTCATGCGCGGCGGCGAGGGGGGTAATGGCCGCGGTAAGTGCCGGTAATTACACCCTGTCTCGCTGTATTTTGGCAGGCCTGGTGGGAGAGCAGGGGCTCAATCACCGCCGGCGGGGGCGCCCCCCACCCACCGCGGGGCTGACAGCCAGAGATACCCACCTCGGCCCAGCCTAGGCCCCTCAACTCCAGCCCAACCTGGCATGCGAGGCCAGGGGTGCAGACCTATCCCTCCCTCTCCACAGTAACACATGCTACACACCCTGGCACATCCCCCCAATGTGAACACACAACACGCCCAGGCACGCTCACCCCACACCTACATGTCCACACCCTGTGCACACAAGACTCAATATCCACACCCTGCTCCACATACAAACACGCTTGCACGTGCACACAAAGGCATTCTCAAATAGCGCGCATGTATTAAGCACCTACTGTGCTTCACATTTATTATCTAAAACCAACCCAACTCTCTTCTGAGATTGATGTTAAGTGACGTGGGGTTGATTCCAACTCACAGTGACCCCGTCTGACAGAGTTGAACGACCCCATACCTAGGCTGTCATCTTCACAGGAGCAGATCTCCAGGTTCTTCCTCAGAGCTGCTGGTGGGTTTCTACTGCCAACCTTTATGGTTAGCAGCCGACAATGCTTAACGGTGTGGCCACCAGGCTCAACAAGCAGGCATTCCTAGTCTCAGTTTAAGGAGTTCTGGTGGAACGGTGGTTAAGGCAATTGACTGCTAACCAAATGGTGCTTCGAACTCACCAGCCACTCTGTGGAAGAAAGGTGAAGCAGCCTGCTTCCATAAAGATTTATAGCCTTGGAAACCCTACGGGGATCGCTATGTGTAGAAATCCACTTGATGGCAATGGGTTAGGTTTGGTTTGGAGTCTCATTTTCTGATCCAGAACTGAGCCTTGGGAACTTTAGTACTTGTCCAAGGTCACACAGCTAGCCAACCGGCAGAGGCAGGACTGGAATTCCAAGGCGGTTTAACTTTGCAATCTGTTCACCTACTATATTTTCTCTTTTGCACACATGCATATATGCACTTACTTCTCGATGTACATACACACATACAGGCATGTATCTGCACAAATATTTATCACACACAGGTCACGTATGTCCTCTGTGCATCTCAATACAATACACGTGCACCATGCAAATATGCACCTATGCACCACGATAGACGAGAACATGCACACACATACATGAGCACACATGCTCAAGTCACATAATGTTCACACTCCGTGCACATATACATTTCAGTGTATGATGGGAAAAGGACCTCAACTGCTAAAGAAGGAATTACAGGTCTAGTCCACTTTCAGCAAGGAGCCCTGGTGCCACAGAGGTTAAGCACTTGGCTGTTAACTGAAAGGTCAGCAGTTGGAACCCAATAGCTGCTCCATGGGAGAAAGCCCTGATGATCACAGTTGAGGAAACCCTATGGGCCAGTTCTCCTCCGTCCTATAGGAATTGCCACACAGCAAGCAGCCACTTCCAGCACTGATCTGTTGTTAAGGCAGAGTGAGAGCCACACAAAGAAAGGAGTGAGCTCTTCTACAAGCCCCCTGCACAATGACACACCTTGTGCATACAAATGCACTGTACACATGGTGTCTGAGCTCTCTGTTCCTGCACACACAGTCTTTAGACACATCTGTGACCATGCACTGTACAAACATGATGAACATCCACCACTGGTGTACAGCCCTGAGTGTATATACTAGTAAGATCTGAAACTCCACAAAGCCCTTGAGTCCTTGTGTATATAGCTCCTGCCTATGTTTAGAGTAGAGGCTAAAAGCATGGACTTGGGAATTAGACTGCCTAGGTTCTTGGCCTAGGTCCATTATTTAATTTGCTGTGTGGCCCTGAGCAAATTACTTAACCTCTCTGTGCCCCATTTTCCTCCCCCTGTAAAATGGGGGGAATAATAAAATTGTACCTACCTCAAAAGGATGTTGTGGGGATTAAATGAGTAAACAGATATAAAGCACTTAATATAGTCCCTGGCACATAGTAAGGCACCAATAAATGTGGGGTACAGTGTGTATCCATGACCATGGACATGGCAAACACCACAGAGCAGGCAGAGGAGGGAGTGTCCATCTAGGGTTAGGTTGCTCAGGGAGGACTTCCTGGAGGAAGAGGGATTTGGGTTGACCTTGAAGTAAAGCCTACCCAGTGCTGAGTCCTGGGCTAAGCACTTTGCATGAATTATCCCAGTGAGTCCTCTCTGTGAATGCCCAGGGGGTGAGTACTATTATGTCCACATCACAGATGAGGAGAAAAAGGTGCTGCAAGGCTTGGTAGCTCGTCCAAGGACAGGAAGGGCTGAGATGAGAGAAGGGGAGGGTACTGGAATTCCAGGTGGGATGAGCAGCATGTGTCAGAAATAGAGCAACAGATGGGAAAATACACCCAGAGGGCTTTCCTTGACACGCCGCCACTGTTTCCAGATAATGAGAAGTGGGGTGAGCATCTGGAAGGGGGCACGCTGACCTAATTGCAGCAATCCCACAGTGACACCAGTGCTCTTGGTGGAGGTGGGGTGGCTGGCACTGCCCGTAGAATGCCAGGGGCAGGAGCAGGGGCGGGCACTGGGCATGACACCTCCCCAGGGCCAGGGTCTGACCTGGTTAGGGGAGAGGCATCCTGAGCAGCTTGGCCCTGGAGACCAAACCTGGCTCTCTGCCCAGGACACCGACCCCAGGAGGACTTGGGAAGGCAAGATGCCGAGGGAGGAGGTGGTGGGAAGACCTCTGTCCATCCTGTCCTGAAGTCAGCATTGCTGTACCCCAAGGGCTGGACCTCTTCTCTGCTGGACCCTTCTGTCTCCTATCTGCCCCCCTCATGCTGGCAGTGATGCCCTCCATGCTAGCCGGCATCAAGGGCTTCTTCCTGCCTGCCTTCCCCAAGTCCAGCCCAAACCCTTCTGAGGTCCCAAGTCTCCCAACTGAGGTATAAGCTACTTACCTGGGCATCCAGGGCTCCCCTCAAACACTCAGTGTTCCCTTTCAGCCTCATGTCCCATTACTCCATTAAATAGTCCTGGTACCTGGTAAGCAGTCCACTCACCACTGTTCAAAGAAATTACAGCTCTTCTATTTTCTTCCGTGCTTTTACTCAGGCTGTTTCCACTTGCACCGTGTTTTTCAATATTCAGTCAACACAAATACCCTCGTTCCATAAATTCTCAGTTCAAGTACTTCGGGGCCAGTGGTAGAACATGAATAAGGGGATATACCTCATCTTGTTCTTTGAATACTTGGCCTATGTTTCCTGCCTGGATCCCCAATGCATTGCAGGTTCCTCCCTCTTGCCTGTTCCCCAATCTGCCCAACCTCATCCTCATTGTCCCCGCGAGGCAGCCTCTACCTCAGACACTGAATTGCTGTTTCCAGAGCACTGATCCTTGGCACCACTGCTCCTTCTGCTGTAATCCCTTTCCCTATTCCCAGTGTGCTCCAACTGTACCCTTCCTCAGGCCCGGCCCAGAGGCCACACACTCCCACAAGTAACCCTTGTCCGCCCCCCCACCCCACCAGTACCCTCAGCCTCTCCTCATCCCGCTCCTCATCCTCATCCTGCTTTTGCAGCTCACTTGTGAGCACCAGAGGGAGCATCATGGGACAGAGGGAGAAGGGGTGTGGGCTTGTGAGGGCCTTCTGAGGGCCCTGGACATGGGCAATTGTCCATACCCTTCCCCATACTGGTGGGAACTTAGGGGGAGTCCTCTGTCCATATCTCAGTGCCTTTGTTTTTCCCCCTTCTGTTGGGGAGGACAGGGACACTAGCGCAACCTCCTAAACATAGGTTCCCTGGGATTGGTGCACAGGCGTCCGCCACAGCACCTGGCCCACAGGAAGTGTACAGTGAGAGCCTATATAAATTTCCTAGGGCTGCCAAATTACAGTAACAAAGTACCACAAACTGGGTGGCTTAAAACAGAAATGTATTGTCTCACAGTTAAGGGAGCCAGAAGTCTGAAATCAAGGTGTTGTCAGGGCCATGTTTCCTCTGGAGGCTCTAGGGGAACATCCTTTCTTTCTTTCTTTATTATTATTATTATTATTTTACTGTCAAGTCAATTCTGACTCATAGTTACCTTATAGAACAGACTAGAACTGCCCCATAGAGGTTTTTTTCTTCTGTTTTTTAATTTGGGTGAAAGTTTACAGAGCAAGTTCATTTTCCATACAGCAGTTCATACACATTTTGTTTCATGACATTGACTGCAATTCCCCACAATGTAACAGCTCTCTTCCCACTTCCTCCCTGCAGTTACCTCTTCCCTGTGTCCTTCCCTCCCATGCACTCCCACTCCCTGAGCTGTCTGCCTGTGCAAACATTGCCCTTCTGTTCTCCCAGGATTCATCACTCCAAGGAGTGTATCTGCTTGATGTAAATGTTCACCCCATATGCCTGTCTGTTGTTTGGCTGGAAGCCACAGGAGTGAGTTCAGTTCCAGGCCTGAAGGGTGACTGGGGTGACAGTCTCAGGGGCCTCACCAGGCTCGGAAGACCCTTTCTTGTGTCTTCTGGTTTCTAGCGTTGCTGGCAATCCTTGGTGTCCCTTGGCTTGTGGCATGCTTCCTGTGTGTGCATCTCTGTGTCTTTTCTCCCCTTCTTATAAGGACACCATCAGAGGGGATTTGGGCCCACCGTAATCTAGTGTGGCCTCATCTTAACTTGATTACATTTGCAAAGACACTATTTCCAAATAAGTCACATTCACAGGGACCTGGGGTTAGGTACCTGTCCTGGAAGAAATGCAGCCAGAATGCTCCTTAGAAGCGAGAATGGCCAGACTTCGTCTCTCGTGCTTTAGGTATGTCATCAGTCCCCAGAGAAGGGTATTATGCTGGATAAAGCAGAGGGTCAGCAAAAAAAAGGGAAGGCTATCAACGAGACGGATTGACACAGGGGCTGCAACGATTGCGAGGATGGCTGAGGACTGGGCAGCGTTTGGTTCTATTGTACAAAGGGTAGCTGTGAGTAGAAACTGACTCGACGACACCTAACAACAACAACATGGGTTGGGACGTCAATGTATCTTTTTGGAGGACACAATTCAAGTCACAGCAGGCACCATATAACTTATTGCCCAAATCAGGACACTTTAAGAGTAGAAGGGGGGACTGTTGCTCCCCTCTATTCTCAGGCCTCCAACAAGATGGGCTGGGGGTGTCTGGGTTGAAGTGTTTGTGTGTCCCATGGATCAGATGGGGATTGACCACCACGGAGGCCCACTCAGGAAACAGAACAGGCTGATGGTGGGGTGGGGGTGGGGGTGGGGGGAGTGTTATATAGAGAGGGTCACACTCAGGGACAGAATCATGGAAAGGGGAAGTGACATCTTAGAGACAAGGAAAGTGGAGCTCTATTGGGAGTGGCTCCCAAGGCTAAACAATGGAGAGGAAATCTGAGGGGCAGGAGAGAGGGACGGGGGGCCCCAAATCCCAAGACACCCTCCTGGAGGTATGAACAACATCCATTTTCAGAGAACAGTAACAATATTATGGATAATAGGAACTCTCATAAAGTGCTTGGGAGCTCTGGTGGTATAGTACCTAAGGTATTTGACTGCTAACCAGAAGGCTGGCAGTTCAAACCCACCATCCACTGCTTGGAAAGAAGGTTTGTAAAGTGCTTGCTTTGTGTCAGACACTTCTCTATGTGCTCCTCATACATTAACTTATCTAATCCTCACAACAAGCTGATGGGTGTGTGTGTGTGTGTGTGATATTATTATCCTCATTGTATAGATGAGGAAACTGAGGCACAGAGAGGTTGAATAACTCACCCAATGTCACACAGCTACAAAGGGCAGACTCGGGATTTGAACCCTGGCAGCCTGTCCTACCCCTGGCTCTACAGAGAAGTTAAGCTGTGTTGCTGGACCAATGGTCCTGTGGGAGGGGGCAGTTCCCTAGCCTAGATCCTAGTTCTGAACACTGTCCCCCACCTGGGGATCAGTAGGACCAGCAGAAAGGAAGTTGGCTTTGGAATTGGAGCCACACTTGAGTCTGGCTCCATCCCTTGCTAGCTGTGCAAAGCTCCTGGGCACATTTCTCAGTCTTGTTGATCCTTGGCTTCCTTATCTAGAAAACTTCAGTTTTGTGAGGGGTCAGGAGGAAGTGTCTGGCCCAAAGTGGGTGTTTGTGAATGCTGGTTCCCTCTCCTCTCACTGTCTAAACTGGGGCTGGGCTCCCTTCACCCCAGGTTGACAAAGTACACACACCAGTCCTGACCCTGGGCCCGGGGTGTGAAGGAGGAAGGCTACAGCCATCCAGAACTGCTCAGCATGGTAGAAGTCCTTCTTATTTATTATTATTACTGAAGGATTCTAGAATTCAAGCCAGGGAAGTTTGAACAATTCCAGGCTGACCCTCTCTAGAATCAAGATGGCCTCATGTTGGGGTCTGGGGGCTGCTGCCTATTATAGGCCCCTCAGGTGTCTTAGCTGGTGGGTTCCAGAAAAGGAGAGGGGGAGTGAGGAGGTCTCTTCCTAATGAACAATTAGTGTCGGCTGTGTGGCTAATCATGTGCTTCTGTGTAATTAAGAAGCTAATTAGTGCTGTGTCAATTAAGGTTTAATTAGTCCCTTCTTCAGAGAAGCCTGAGAGACCCACATGCTGGAAGCTTCTGGAATAGAAAGTAGAGGTGGAGAGGCAGACGCAAGAGGGACAACAGGTGTGGGAGGGAGCCTCACTTCTTGCTTCCTCCTCCCAGTTTTGGGATCAGTGGCCTTGCCTTCAGGGCCAACCCAACAGTTTCTGGTCGTGGAGATTCTGGGACCCTCTGAGGCCCACTCACCCCTGGGTGGTGATAATTCTGTACAGCTCTGATGGAAGGCATTATACCCCATTCTGCTCACTCGTTTTGTGGTAGCTTTAACTGCTCACCTGGAGGAGGGTGAGGAAATTAGGGCCCAGAGATGTTAAGTAGCTTGCTCAGGGTCACACAGCCAGTTAAATGGTAGATCTGGGATTCAACCCCAGGACTCTCAGACTCTAAGACTTGTTATGAAAATCTAAGCCAGGAAAGACAAATGCACGGACACAAGCAGTCACGCATGGTCCTGCCTCAGGGCTTTTGCTGTTTTATGTGTGTGGAATGTTCCTTTCTCCCCCAGAATCTGTAAAGCTCATTCCCTCATTCTTTCAGGTCACCTGATTCTGACAAAATGTCCTCTTATACTAGAGAGGACTTCTGGGACCACCCTATATAAAATAGCACCTCCCCCTCCCTGTCCCCTGCTCTCTTGTAGTGATTGGCCATCTGATATATATTTATTCATTTGCTTGTGATCTGTCTCCTACCTGAGAACAAAAACTCCATACAGGCAGGGACTTTGGTGCTCTGTCCTCAGTGCCTGACACTTAGTAGTGCTCAGTAAGTATTAGTTGAATGAATGAATGAACAAACATGCTGTCCTGTCTGTGTTGTGTGCTGCTGAGTCAATTCTGATACACAGTGACCTCACGTGGCAGGGTAGGACTGTCTCATAGGGCTTTGTAGGCTGTGATCTTTACAGGAAGCATCGCCAGACCTTTTCTCCCACAGAGCCGATGGGTGGGTTCAAACCACTGCCCTTTTGGTTAGCAGCTGAGTGCTGAACGATTGTGCTACCAGGGCTGTCATGCTTTTGGTGAGACTTAAACAAGATAAACAAGACAGAGTGCTGGGCACAAAGGAGATTGAAAAATATGTCCTTCTTCCCTCTTCCTCTTCTGTTCCCCACCCAAGCAGAGCTCCCAACCTGGGGACATAAGGACAGAAAGCCAGAGGGAGGGAGGGAGGTGTCTCTGGCTGAGTTCCTGGCCTTGGTTTTGAAGAGCCCTCCACTGCAGCTTCGTCTTGTTTTTTCTCTGTCCCCCACCTGGGCACTACTCTCTTCCTCTGCTACTTGGCCATGACCTTGCTGGGTGGTCGGGTGCAGAGCAATGCTTGTGAACTTCTGGCAGCCAGGAGGCTGCAGGTTGAGCAGGTTCCATGCCTGGCAGGGCATCAGAACCCCATGTGTTCGGCTGTCAACAAAGAAGGCACCTGGGACCATAGTTGTATTTGCAGCATCCCACTCAGTGGGGTTCCTCCTACCCTTCAGCTCCCAGCCAGTTGTTCCCCTGAGGCTTTCTGGTCCCCTGCCACCACATTTCACTTTCTTCAATGCAGGGCAGTGCCATTTCCTGTTGGAGTCCAGGGCTGTCCATGATGTCCGGCAGAAACCTCTTTCTTCAGAGTGCACAGAATCCCCCTGCCCTGTTTAATAGTTTCTAGCAGCTTTATTGAAATGTAATTTACCAAAATAAATAAAATTCAACCATTTTCAGTATACAGCTCAATGGTTTTAGTATATTTACAGAGTTGTGCCATCCTTACCATTGTTCTAATTTTAGAACATTTCACCCCAAAAAGAAACCCTACACCCATTAGCAGTCACTTCCTAGTCCTCTCTCTCCACGTACCTCCTGCCCCTGGCAACCACTCAGCTGCTTTCCGTCTCTACGGATTGGCCTGTTCTGGACATTTCATATCAGTGGGATCGTACAGAATGCGGTGCTTTGTGTCTGCCTTCTTTCTCTTAGCATAATGTTTCTGAGGTTCGTCCATGTTGTATGTAGCACTCAACAGAACCTCATTTCTTTTTTTGCAGCTTTTCAAAAACTGTGGTAAAATATAATAACATAAAGTTTACAGTTGAATCATTTTTAAATATACAATTCAGTGGCATTAAGTATATTCACAGTGCTGTGTAATCATCACCACTGTCATTTCCAGAACGTTTTCATCGTCCAACACAGAAACTTCACACCCATTAAAGAATCACTGCCCATTTCTGCCCACCCTGGCCCCTGAGAACTACTGTTCTACTTCTTGTATCTATGAATTTGTCTATTCTAGATACTTCATAGGAGTCCATGTATTCATCGGAGTCCGCAAATTGTTAAGTGTCTGATTACTTGTCCAAAGGTTGGTGGTTCAAACCCACCCAAAGGTGCCTTGGAAGAAAGATCGGGCAATCTGCTTCTGAAAGGTCACAACTCTGAAAAGCCTTTGGCGCAGTTCTACTCTGTAACACATGGAACTGCCAAGAACTGGAATTGACTTGAGAACAACTGTTTACTTTGGGGTTTAGACACCTCATATGTCTTAGCTATCAGGTGCTTCTACAACAAAAATACCACAGGTGGATGGCTTAAACAGAAATTTATTTTCTCACTGTTTAGAAGGCTGTTGTTATGTGCTGTTGAGTCAGACCCAACTCATAGTGACCCCTCCTTGGATTTCCCAGGTGGTATCACTACAGAAGTAGATTGCCCAGTCTTCCTTCTGAAGAGTGGCTGGTGGGTTTGAACCGCCAGCCTTTTGGTTAGCAGTCAAATGCCTTATACACTACGCTACCAGGGCGCTGGCCCTAAGAAAGTGTTTTCTCTCTGTGGGCTCTGGGAGAACGTCCTTATTCCTTTGGTCCTTGGTGATCTTCATGTGGTGTGACATCTATTTCCCCCCTTAGCATCTTTTATATCTCAGAAGAGATTGATTTAAGACACACCCTTCACTGACCCAGCCTAATTAACATAACAAAGACAACCCACCCAAAAAAATGGGATTATAACTGAAGTATGAACAGCTCTGGTAGGACAGGATGGCATTTGTGGCCTATGGCTGGCCACTGAAAGCAAGGAGCATGCAGTAAGCCCCCTACCGTGTGTGTGGTGGGATACTTGGCACCATCACATAATGCCCCTGGGGCCCAGAGTCGTCATTTGGGCATTTGCTGGGTACTGGGCCCTGGGCTAGTCCAGAGACAGAGAGAAAACTGAAATAAACCCTTGCCCACAGGGAGTCTATTGTTCAGTTGAAGAGCAAACAGTAAAGGAGCCCCTTGAAAACAACGTGGTGTCACCCTGTCTGCCCAGGGCTTGGGCTCCTGGAAACACAGAGGAGAGGCCCCTAGTACTGCTGGGCTGGCACTAGTGATGGCAATAGGACCCCACAGTCCCTCCCCTGTATCTCTACCTGCCTCCTATCAGGAGGGTCCAATGGGGGAGGGAAAGCAGAGAGATTTGGCTTGAGGAAATGAAGTGAAGAACAGAGATAATTGCTCCCATTGACAACTTTTTCTAATTAGAGACCAATTATGTCCTCAGGTACCTAATTGGGGTCCTGGTAGATTCTCTAATTTGCTAGGTAATTACTGGCTAGTAATTCTACCAGGGGATCCCTGGTTAAAGCTACCATGAGTGTAGTGGTTAAAGTACTCTAGCTGCTAACCAAAAGGTTGGTGGTTTGAACCCACCAGCTGCTCAATGGGAGAAAGACATGGCAGTCTGCTTCCAAAAAGACTACAGCCTTGGAAATCTTATAGGATAGTTCTACTCTGTTCTGTAGGGTCTCTATGAGTCAAAATTGACTCGATGGCAATGGGTTTGGTTTGTTTAGTTTTAATTCTACCAGGATGAAATTTAAAAACTCACTGCCATCAAGTCGGATCTGACTCATAGAAACCCCTCCTTGGGTTTCTGAGGTGGTATCACTATGGAAATAGATTGCCCAACCTTCCTTCTGAGGAGTGGCTGGTGGGTTTGAACCACCAGCCTTCTGGTTAGCAGTCAAATGCCTTAG
>NW_006921621.1:17215501-17217309 GCF_000298275.1 Orycteropus afer afer
CTACCAGAGCTCCTAAAGCTTGCAAGTAGCCACTTAAAATGCATCTTAGAAGAGTGAAGAAAACCAAAGAGGCATGGAAATGATTGGTCTAAGGGACTAGTGGACCATGTAAACCCCAGCCTCCATGACTCTGAGACCAGAAGAATTAGACAGTTCCTGGCTATTACAGCCAACTACTCAGAAAGGGATCACAATAGATCTCGGATAGAGTGGGAGAAAAATGTGGAGCAAAACTCAAAATAATAAAAAAGACCAGGCTTACTGGTCTAATAGAGACTGGTAGAACCCTAAGACTATGGCCCTTAGTCACCCTTTCAAACTGGAAGTGAACTCAGTTCTGTGGCTCAACTTTTAGCTAAGCAATAGACAAGCCTGTGGGGTAAACAATGACACCAGGCAAGTACACACTTAGAACAATCAACCATGAACCAAAAAGGCAACATTTACCAAGGAATAAAGCTCAGACGGCAGAAATGGATAGGAAAGAAGACAAAGGGACAAGGTAACCACAGGGAGGAAGTGGGAACAGAGCTGTTATATTGTGGGGGCTGCATGCAATATCTCCAAACAAAACACAAATGGTTGAAGGGAAAACCAATTTGCTCTGCAAACTTTCTCTCAAATCACACTAAAAAGATAAAAATAAATAAATAAAAGGAGAATTACCATAAAACATTTATATTTGGATTTTTTTTTTTTTTTTTTTTTACAGCTTGGAAACCCAATTTACAAGTTGGAATTGTCTCAATGGCAACGGCTTTGTTTTTGTTTAATATGGTGGATGACATGGATTTGTTTTTTATTTTCTTGCACTGTCTTTGGTTTTGGTATCAGAGTAATGCTGACCCCATAGAATGAGTTGGAAAGTATTCCTTTCTCTTCAGTTTTCTGGAAGGATTTATATGGGATTTGTATCATTTCTTCCTTAAAAGTTTGATAGAATTCACCAGTGAAGTCATCTGGCATTTTCTTTGTAGGGAGATTTTTAACTACAGATTCAATTTCTTTAATAGATACAGGGCTATTCAGATGATGTCTTCTTTTCATTTACATTGTTGAATTTATTGGCATAAAGTTGTTAATGATAATCCTTGGTTAACCTTTTAATAAGTGTAGAATTTTTCATTATAAATCTCTCTCATAACTGGTATTGGTATTTTGGATAGAAAGGAGATTTCTCATTTCCTTGATATTTTCTCAAAGAATGGGCTTCTGCTTCTGTTCATTTTCTTTATTGTTTTTCTTGTGTCTTTTTCATTGGTTTCTGCTCTGATCTTGATTATGTTCTATCTTCTGCTTATTTTGAGTTTCATTTGCTTTTCTGTGTCTAGTTTCTCTAGGTGGAACTTTTGGTTATTGATTCAAAACCCTTCTTCTTTTTTAATAAAAATGTTTAATAAAAATTTCCCTTTAAGTACTGTTTTAGCTGCATGCTACACATTTTGATATGTTGTGTTTTCATTTTCATTCAGTTCAGGATACTCCCTGGAGTGTGATGGTGTGTGTGTGTGGGGGGGGGGAAGATGTGGGATTAGGAAGCCACGAACAGGCCCCCCGTCACTTGCTTCCCACTGGCCTGCCTCCCCTCTACCTAGTGGCTGCTGGGTGCTCTGCCTTTGGCAGCTGGCTCTGGAGGGAGTAGCGACTCAGATGTTTAGACTGAGGGGTCCCAAGCTGAAAGGGTGTATTAGTGAGGCCTACCAGAGGATGTGGGAGCTCTGGTAGCATAGTGGCTAAGACACTTGACTGCTAACCAGAAGGCTGGCGGTTCAAACCCACCAGCCACTCCTCAGAAGGAAGATGGGGCA
>NW_006921621.1:17217409-17218330 GCF_000298275.1 Orycteropus afer afer
GGGTTTGAACCACCAGCCTTCTGGTTAGCAGTCAAATGCCTTAGGCACTAAGCCACCAGAGCTCCTAGATGAAACTTAGGGAAGAAATATGTTATCACAACACTTAAGTTTTCTGTATCCTAGAGGGATCTCTATACTCCGAGCTCTCTCTTCTGGCTCTACTCAACCTGCCTCCCTCCTTCCCTGCGCCCCACCTGTTCCTCCACATCCTTCCACTGATCTGGGAGCCCCAGGAGCTCATAGACACCCTTTGATGCCTTGAGGAAGTTCCCTTCTAGTTTGCTGAGGATTTTTATTAGGAATAGATGTTGGATGCTGGATTTTGTCAAATGCTTTTTCTATATTTATTGAGATGATCATATGTTTTCTTTTTTAAGTCTGTTAATATTGTGGGAAAAGAATCCTGATGGTGCAGTAGTTCAAGTGCTCAGCTGCTAACCAAAAGGTCAGTAGTTCAAAACCACTGGCTGCTCTATGGTAGAAAGATGGGGCAGCCTGCTTCCATAAAGATCAACAGCCTTAGAGAAAATTTCTACATAAGTATTATTATGTGCTATAAAAATATCAATGTATGTAGTCAAACACATAGGGGGCAAGGTTATAAAAACATCTTACCCATAATCACACACCTTGAGGGAATGGGTCCCTGGGCATGGGGGCTCAGGACCATAGTCACAGGGGACATCAAGGTCAATAGGCTTAACAGTTCACAAAGACAATGTTCTACACCCTACTTTAATGAGTAGCAATTGGGGTCTTATAAAGCTTGCAAGTTGTTGTTGTTGTGTGCCGTCGAGTCGGCTCTGACTCATAGTGACCCCTCCTCGGGTTGCCGAGGCAGTATCACTACGGAAGTAGATTGCCCAACCTTCCTTCCGAGGAGTGGCTGGTGGGTTTGAACTGCCAGCCTTCTGGTTAGCA
>NW_006921621.1:17220075-17276252 GCF_000298275.1 Orycteropus afer afer
GGCTAAGACACTTGACTGCTAACCAGAAGGCTGGCGGTTCAAACCCACCAGCCACTCCTCAGAAGGAAGATGGGGCAATCTACTTTGTAGTGATACTGCTTCAGAAACCCAAGGAGGGGTCGCTATGAGTCGGGTTCAACTCAACGGCACATAACAACAACAACAACAACCAGAGGATGTAGGCTCGCCGTGCGACACCTCAGGAACGTGTCACACACGGGTAATCTCTCAGGGGCTCCAAGCTTCCTGGACCGAAATGTCAGCACCAGTTGCCATGGAGTTGATTCCACCTCATGGCAATCCCACGTGTGTCCGAGTACAACTGTGCTCCACACGGTTTTCTTTTTTTAATATAATTTCTTTTGTTGTTGATGTTGTTGAGACTACACAAGGCAGGACATATACCAATTCAACAATTTCTACATGTACAACTCAGTGATAATGGTTATATTTTTGAGTTGTGCAACCATTCTCAATCTCCTTTTCTGAGTTGTTCTTCCCCCATTAACATAAACTCACTGCCCCATAAAGTTCCTATCTAATCTTTGGAGTTGCTCTTGTCACTTTGATTCCGCAGAGATCTGTCTTAAAAGAGCACCGTGCCCAAGGCAGACATTCTTTACTAGTTAAGCTAAACTACTGTTTGGTTTGAAGAAGACCTCAGGGGATAATTTTGGTTTAAGGTTTAAAGAATATTTCAGGAAAACAGTTTGAGGGATTTATCCAGAAATAGTTTCAGGGATTTATCCAGAAATAGTTTCAGGGGTTTATCTAGGCTCCATAGCTCCAGAAATTTGGGAGTCGATGACAATTTGAAATTCTGTTCTACATTTCCTCCCTTTTGATCAGGATTCTTCTCTAGAGTCTTTGATCAAATCAATGGCTGATTTTGGAAGTAGGTCCCCAGCCCTTCCTTCAAGTGCCTCTGGATGGACTTGAACCTTCAATCTTTCAGTTAACAGCCTAGAACATTAACCATTTGCACTCCCCAGGGACTCTAACATATCAACAGGCTGTATGAAAATGACTTCTGGTGGTCTCACCCTTCTCAGGGGAGAGGATTAGATGGGGCTGGTTAGTCATTGTGTCTGTCATTTGCCTACTTGTCTGCAGGTCCATTCCTTGCCTTTGCTCTGCTCTACATCACAGGGGAAATAGTTTTTATAGTCTGCATTTTTCAGGCTTCGGTATCAGCTGGCTTCCATCTGAGCTCAGCCAGTGGGGGCAGCTGGAGGAGGACTGTAGAACAGAAGAAAAGGCAAGATCAGGCTATTTACCTCCCTGTCTCTTTGCCTTGGGTGGCCTCTCCAGAAGCAGCTGTGTCTCCTCTGTCTTCAGCTCCTCCAGACACAGCCCTCCTCCATGGTCCCAACATCTGCTCGGCTGCCCCTGCTGTGGTTTTAGCTCCTTCCAGATGGCTTTGGCTTCTGAGTTCTGGGCACACCACTTTCTGTTTTCCTCCTCTCTCCTCCTGGTGCTGCTAATCTCTGGGATGCCTCATGCTCCCACCTGGCTTCTCGATTTTTCTATCACCCATGTACCCCATTCCCTGTATTAGCCACTCCATCCTCCAATACACTATCCCACCTATACACACACACACACACACAATGTGAAATACCTTGAATTTTCCTAACTGGCTCCAACTGTTAGAACCATCATCTAAAATGAAGTGTCCCCTTTGGCCAGAGTTTTAGGCCAAGAGCCCTAAGTGGTATCCAGCTTCCTTCAAGGCCCAGCCACCTATCTTTGCTCCAATCAAGCACAATCAAGTTCAGGGGTTTTCCCAACTTTGAGGAGCATCATTCACACAGAATCAATGTGAATGATGCCTCTGGAGTTTTCAGAAGGGAAGCCCTTCCCAAGATAGTGGGGTTGGTTTCATTCAGTGTACATGGCAAGATGCATGGCAATTTTTGGCAGAAGGATTTACTTGGGTCCACTTTCCTGGGGAGGGATGATTTGTGCTTCAAGTATCTGTTTTGTTGTTTTCCTACCGATCATTTTCTGCTTCTTCTGCAATAGCACCCAACCCCCAACTTTGAAGAACTCCTCCTCTCCATGTGGGTCCGATGAGACTATCAATTACCTTAACATGCCCCCCCCACACACACGCAGGAATAAACAGATGACCCAGACCTGACCAATGCTCCTGGCAACATGACTCACCTTGAGGATGGGCATGTCATCTAAGAGAGTTGTCCTATGGAGTACTGTCCTGGAACTGATAAACTATTCAAGGAAGCCCTTTTCCCACTGAGGTGGCCAACACCTTTGACTCCTTCCCCCTTTGTTCTCTCGCTATCCATGAATGTGGAGAAGTTTTGTCTATAATGGGAGACATTGAAACTATCAGACAGGGAGACACAGAAATGAGACAGAAGGAAGAAGAGAGAGAGAAAATTCTGGTGGTATTATGTCCTCAGACCCCATCCTAGTTCCTGAAGTTCTTTTTCTAATTTTACAAACACCATAGTGTTCCTTCCAGCTATGAGAGCCAATAAATTCCTTTTTTGCTTAAGTTGGTTTGCATAGGATTTCTGTCACTAGCTTGGCAGACACAGAGTTCTTTGGATTCTTTGCCAAGAAAGTGAGACTTTGAGGCAACCCCTCCATTCCTCAGATAGAGAAACTAATGCCAAGAGAAGGAAAGTAGATCAGTCAGGAGTTTCAGCTACAAATAATAGAAAAATCAAATTAATGCAGCTTAAATAAGAATGATGGCACAACAGCGGGCTTGGAGGTAGTATGGCTCCAAGGTTAGTTAATTCTCAGCTCAGAGGTGTCATAAGGAGCAGATATTTTTCTTCTTTCCCTCCGGAATCCTTGGGGCATTGTCTTGACCTAGCTCATTCCTCTCATAGTCCTAAGGTGGCTGTTCCAGTTTACATTATATGCAGAAAACAATAACCAAGGGTAGAAATGGAAATGTCCCTGCCTTATGTCCCGGAAACTCCCTGAAGACTTACCCTCATGTCTCATTGGCCAGGATGGGTCACACACCCATTGCTAAACCAATCACTGGCAAAGGGAATGAGACCACCATGACTGGTTTAGACGTGCCTCACTGGAGGTATCATCTTGAAAAGTCAGTTAAATTCCCCAGGTCAATTTCTTTGTCTGTAAATGGGAATAATGGTTTCTACTCACAGGCATTATAGCACTGGAGTGGGCCTGGTATGTTGTAAAAATTTAACATGAATTTCTAACAATGAATGTCTGAGATTAAATAGACTAGGGAGCCTAGTTCATAATATGTAGCCAGCCTCTAAGATGGAGCCAGATGATTCTTGTCTCCTGTATTCAGGTATTTACCCCTGTGTAATTCATTGTATAGCTGACCTATGTAATTAAGGAAAAACACTGCATCGAGATTGGAGGAAGACTTATTAACAGCCTGCGATATACAGATGACACAACCTTGCTTGCTGACTGTGAAGAGGACTTGAAGCACTTACTGATGAAAATCAAAGACTACAGCCTTAAGTATGGATTACACCTCAGCATAAAGAAAATAAAAATCCTCACAATTGGACCAATAAGCAACATCATGATAAATAGAGAAAAGATTGAACTTGTCAAGGATTTCATTTTCCTTGGATCCACAATCAGTGCCACCTATGGAAGCAGCAGTCAAAACATCAAATGACCTATTACATTGCAAATCTGCTGCAAAAGACCTCTTTAAATTACTAAAGAACAAAAATGTCACTTGGAAGACTAAGATGCACCTGACTCAAGCCAGGGTATTTTCAATTGCCTCATGTGCATGTGAGAGCTGTACAATGAATAAAGAAGACTGAAGAAGAATTGGTGTGCTTGATTACAGTGTTAGCAAAGAAATATTGAATACACCATTATCTTAGGCTGGGTTCTCTAGAGAAGCAAAACCAATGAGTCTTATGTTATATATTGTTGTTGTTGTTGTTGTTTGGTGCCATTGAGTCAGTTCCAACTCATAGCGACCCTATGCACAATAGAACAAAACACTGCCCAGTCGTGTGCCATTCTCACAGTCTTTACTGTCCTTGAGCTCATCATTGCAGCCACTGTGTCAATCCATCTTGTTGAGGGCCTTCCCCTTTTTTGCTGACCCTCCACTTTACCAAGTATGATATCCTTCTCCAGGGAATGGTGCCTTCTGACCACATGACCAAAATAGGTGAGATGAAGTCTGACTATTCTCTCTTCCAAGGAGCATTCTGGCTGCACTTCTTCCAGGAAGATATGTGTGTGTGTGTATACAACCATGGACTGCTAGAAGAACAAACAAATCTATCTAGGAAAATAGCCAGAATGCTCCTTAGAAGCAAGAATGGTGAGACTTCGTTTCATGTGCTTTGATTATATTAACAGGAGGGACCAGTCCCTGGAGAAGGAAATTATGCTTGGTAAAGTAGAGAATGAGGGAGAAAGACCCTCAATGAGATGGATTGCCATGGCAGCTGCAACAATGAGCTCAAGAGTAGCAATGATAGGGGTGGTGCAGGACCAGACAATGTTTCATTCTGTTGTAGGGATCGCTACTAGTCAGAATCAACTCAACAGAACCTAATACGACAACATGTAACCAAAAGGATAATACAGAACTCATAGCATGTGACTCCAAGAAAACCAGTTGTCACTGAGTCGATTCCAACTCGTGGTGACCCCGTGTGTGTTGGAGTAGAACTGTGCTCCATACAGTTTTCAATGGCTGGCTTTTTGGAAGTAGATCACCAGGCCTTTCTTCCAAGGCACTTTTGGATAGACTCGAAGTGTCAACCTTTTGGTTAGCCACTGAGAATGTTCACTGTTTGCACCACCCAGGCACTCCATGACTCTGAGAGTAGATCATAAAATCACAGGGGCTTCCACCTTGCTCTCTGGGATCACTTGTTCTGGGGAAAGTCAGCTGCAATGCTGTGAAAACACTCAACCCTCCTGGCAAGTCAGTACATGTCAAGGAGCTGAGGCTTCCTGCTTATGGCCAGCACCAACTTGTCAGGGAGCCACCTTGGAAGCAGGTCCTTCAGTCCAGTCAAGCTTTCAGAGACTGTCTGAATGACATCTTGCCTGCATCCTCATTGTAGATTCTAGACCAGAATCACTCATCCAGATTGTGTCCAAATTCACAGAAACTGTGAAATATTAATATCCATTGATGTTAAGTTTTGGGTTTATTTATTATGCAGCGATAGATAGCAAACACAGTGTTTACTGACTAAATATTAGTCTTCCTTTTTCTGGTAAGACCCTTCTCTGCACTACCGCCTCCCACCATGTTAATCTCATTTCTCAGAAATGCTCCCAGTGAGGATTTAGGATGTCTGTAGGTGTAATTCACCACCCTGTATCAAAAGGCTCTGTGCAACCTGAAGGAGGAAGGAATTCAGAGACGAGGCTCATCTTCAGGCTTCCAAACCCCATGTCCTCTTCAGAGCACACATTGTCACAGAAGTGAGGTAGAAATGAAAACATGACAAGCCAGGCATTGAGAGACCTGGGTTCTCACCTGGCCTGTGATCTTGGCTAAGTCACTGTCATTCTGGGGCTCATTTTCTTCAAATGTGAAAAAGAGAGCCAGACCCTATAATCTCCTTTGCTTCTTTCCCACTCTCTAATTGAATTAGGGAAGTGTTTTGTCTTTGCTTTTTAACTTTTTCTTTAAGGATGACATTTAGACATAAAGTTCCATACATCATAGTATGTACCTTGGTGGATTTTCACACAATGAACATATTAATCTAACCAGTATCTAGATCAAGAAACAAAAAACCCTCCTAACCCTATCCCTGAGGATATCAATGGCTAACAAGGGTCCTGACTTCTAACCCCATGGATTGGTTTCTCCTGTCTTTTGTACTTTACATAAAAAGAACCTCACAGTGTGCCTTCTTTTGTGTCTGGCTTCTGTCACTTACCTCCAGGTTTATGAGACTCCTCTACGTGTGTGGGTAATTATAGATTGATCGTTCTTACTGCTGTGTAGAATACTATCATGTGACTATTCCACAATTTACTATTCAGTCTACTGTTAGTGGACAGTTTGGTTTTCCATTTGGGGGCTATTAGGAATAGAGTTTCTGTGAGCATTCTAGTCCATGTCTTTTGGTCCACATATGCACATATGTGGGTTACATGGCATATGTATGTCCACATTGGTAGATTTTGCCAAACAGTTTGCCAAGTAGATGCATCAATTCACACTCCCAGGGGCACTGTAGGAGGATTCCAGGTGCTCAACCTTCAGGAAGTAGGCAGTCTTTACTTAAAACAGAAGGATGGGAAGCAGGTATCTGGGTAGAAAAAGTTGGACTTCTCTGAGAATGGGTTGTAGCAAGAAGGTGGGGCACGGATGCTCCAGGAGTGGAGTTAGAGATGGAAGGGTGGCCAACTGGAAGAGTCTGAAAGGAACCATCTATTGCTTTCCTCCTGAGCCAAGCAAGTAGAGACACCTAAGGTGGCTGTTCCACATTTAGGAAGCTCTTACAGTACTGGAACTTAAACTCACCTTCTCTGCATAGGCTTTACTCCCACATTCTTCTCCTGCTGAAGGGAAAATCGCTCATCCCCTGTGGCTAGCCTGTGGTGGCGGTCCAAAGGGGTCTGCTGGAGAAAATGTGAGGAAAGGCTCTGTGGCAGATGTTGTGGGTGGTCCCCTTTCTTCCTGCCCAACAGATGAATCAGGGTTGGTCTAGCTGCCAATCATTGGAAAACTAATTGTGGTGGTTACGTTTGTGTGTCAACTTGGCTAGGCCTGGTTGAGTGGCTGGACAGCTGAATGTAGTTATTCCCCATGGTGAGATTGGTAATTAACTCCATGGTGGAATTTATTGAAGTAGCTGAATAGCTGCTTTGGGTATGTGGTCTGCTTCCCGTATATAAGAAGCAGCTTTGGGAATGGTCTCCAGCTTATGGCAAGCTTAAATCCCACGTGTAGCCAAGTCGTTGTTCAGCAGCCTGCCATGCTCTGCCGACTTTGGGACTTTCAGTGGACTTGAATCAATGGCCTGCTGTGTGGTTTGATAACATCGGGATTGTGCCATTTTATTTGTCGACCTTGGGCTTGTTAGCCTCAGCAGGCAGTAACTGCTTGAGTGAAGAGATGCCTCTAGCTTCAGTGGGCCAGGAGCAAGAGGCAGAGCTGAAGCCCAAGGTCAAGGGGCTTTTACCCAGCTCCTAAAGCCTGGCACTTTGAACTTGGACTTTGAGCCTCTTGAAAGGCTCCTGTTTGTTCAAGCCATTCCTTTTGTGGTAGGTATATTCCTGTCAGAGAGGTACTAGGTAACCAGAACACCATTGTTCCCCTTTACAAGTGATGGGGCAAACACTGCTGCCTGGGATCTGCTCGGCCTTACCAGTGGAGAGCATTTTGGCCAGCTTCTGCCAGCCAGCATCTGTATCTCTTTGCCTGAGGGCTTTCTTTGATAGCCCCATCAGGTTGGAAGCTCCAGAGAATTAACCTCCCTGGGAACAGTCCTCCACTAATGACCAGGGGAGTTGGTGTATAAATACTTCAGCTCCCTCAGAGGTATGTGTCCTCTACTGGCCCTCAGAGATCCCCACAGGATTGAATTCCAGTTGCCCACAGTGGTGATCAGTTTAATAACATACCCTTTATTGGCTGCCTACCATCTATCTGTCAGTGGAGACTGGGTTTGATTCCTGGCCAACGCACCTCATGTCTAGTCACCACCTGTCTGTCAGTGGAGGCTTGTGTGTTGCTATGATGCCGAGCAGGTTTCAGTGGAGCTTCCAGACTGAGATGGACGAGGACAAAAGGCCTGGTGATCTACTTCCAAAAGTCAGCCAGTGAAAACACTATGGAGCACAACAGTCCAGTCTGCAGCCGATTGTAGGCATAGTGCAGGACTGCGTGGCATTTTGTTCTTTGTGCATGGGGTCGCTATGAGTCAGGGGGCCAACTCCATGTCAACTAACAACAACAATTGACTGCCTTCCTTCCTGGTCTTGCTTCCCTCTCCCTCACTGATGTTTCCTGGAATCCCCTCCCAAACTTGTTGTTTCTGAGAGCCCAACAACCTAAGGCAACATGTAACCCAGTCTGGGTAAAGATGTAAGTAGAAGGCTGCTAGGGCCTTCTGGAAATGTGGGGTTTCTTCCTTTCATTTTTTTCCCTCTCTGCTGAAAGGTTCAGGAAGAGAAGGCCTCCATTGCTCACCTGCCCTTTTTGTTCTGTGTGGGATGTTGTGTGAGGACAGGATGATAACATGGGGGCTGTGCCGTTTTATTTGTCGACCTTGGGCTTGTTAGCCTAAGCAGCCAGTAACTGCTTGAGTGAAGAGATGCCTCTAGCTTCAGTGAACTGGCAGAAAGAGGCAGAGCTGAAGCCCAAGGCTTCATTATTGTGGTAGCCATTTTGTGGCCAGGAGCGGGGACATGGACCACATACCAACAATGACAGAGCAGAAGGATGGAAGCCAGGCTCCATGACTGCACCTTTGAGTCTCCTTATCAGCTCTGGGATCACAGACTGCTGTGCTTCCTGCTAAGGAAGCAGTAAGTGTCCTCATGAAATGAGATGTGTTTATTCAGTTTTTCTGCTGCCTGAAGCCAAATGTGTCAATGATTGATACAAGCCTTGTCTGAGAGGTGTTAGTTATCTTTGGAATTAACATCACTCCACTGCCCCCATGAAGCCCCCATTTGGTAGCACCAGAGAAGGGGTAAGAGACAGGCTTGGGTGGGGTGGGAGTGAGAGGGGAGCCACAGGCTTGAGCTCCACAGGTGGCTGAGTGACTAGAGGTGAGACTTATGGGTGCAAGAAGAGAGAGAAACATGTAGGCAGCAGGTATCTGGGGTCCCAAGGACGGGGCTAGGGAGGGCAAGAAGGCAAGTCTCCATTAATCTGTCCCAGGGCCAGCATTGTTATTGTTATTATTATGAAGCATCTCAAGGCTCTTACTCGTCCTGGCCTGGTCGGGCCCCCCTAATGGCCCCATAAATCCCGGCTATAAAGAGTAATGGGGGGAGACAAATGAGATAATTAGGAATAAATCTCACCGAGGTCTCTATTCATCAGCATCCCTGGAACTGGCCAATCTTCCGAGCCATTAGCTGGGTCCCTAATTAATGCTGAGATGCTGAGCTCTGTGGATGCTCCACGTGAGGGAGGGACCTGGGCTGAGGGGCCCCCACAGCCAGCGTCAGGCGACCTTGGAGGAGCCAAGTGACTGGCCTGCTTCTCTTTTCTGCTTCTGAGGGCCTTATGGACACTTCGCATCATCTGGTTGGCCTCCCTGTCTTTTTGCTGCCTTTTCCTCATCTCACTCCATTCTACCTTCAATCTCTGCTTCTCTCTCTCTTATCAGATGGACACTGTCAGCATGGCTGAGCCACGGAAGGCCTGAATTAGAAGGGATTGTGAGGCTCCTGCAAGGAGCTTTGATGGTGTAATGGTTAAGGCATTTGGCTGCTAACCAAAAGGTTCATGGTTCAAACCCATGAGCTGCTCTGTGGGAAAAAGATGAGGTAGTCTGCTTCCATAAAGATTTATAGCCTTGGAAACTCTATGGGGCAGTTCTACTCTATCCTGAAGGATTGCTATGAGTCAGAATTGATTTGACGACAGTGGGTTTTGTGTGTGTGTATGTGGCAGGGCTGTGGGGTGGGGGAGGGCTTTAACAACCCACCCACTCAATACCAGGAGAGGAAACACATCTATACCACCCACTCCCCAGAATAGTCCTTGGAACAGAGTGAACCCCTAGCCTTGCTGTTTTAGCCACTCCACTTGGGGCGTTTGTACTATTAGCCGGTTTTCTCTTGTCTGAACTGTCAGCTTTCTCCCTGTCTGTCTGCTTCTTGGTCTTACGTCTGTAGGCTGCAGCCTCTACAATAAGCCTCACCGTCCTCCTCTGAAAAAGATCCCTGTGAGGGCAACAGAACCAAAAGCTAGGCAGTGCAAACCCACCCAGTGGTGCCATGGAAGAAAGTCCTGGTAATCTGCTTCCACAAACATTACAGACAAGAAAACCCTCCGGAGCAGCTCTACTCTGGAATAAACGGGGTCACCACCGCATGTGTCAGAATTGACTTGATGGCAATGGGTTTTGTTTTGTTTTTGTTTTCGTTTGTCCTCCCAAAGCCCGTATTCCTCAACTTCTATTCTCCTGGCCAAATGCCCTGAGCCCCAGCCAGGCCCCACCACCACCACCCAGGCATCTCCTCTGGACCCCCCCCCCCCACTGTAAACTGTCAAGATCCATAGTGTCTTCTAGTCAGTCCTTCAATCCATGGTTCTGATGGGAGTGTCCAAGTAGCCCACCCTCCTTGGCCACAGAGGGCAGCACATGACCAAGGCCTAGCCAATCACAGGCCTCCATTGCCTGGCACAGTAATTGGCCCAGGGATGAGCCTGTAAAGCATGCTGGGCCAATCAGAGTTCTTCCTTGGTCTTTAGTATGTGGATCCCTTCAGACAGTAAAACTAAGAAAATGCCAGATGGATATTTGTGTATGAACATGCTTCTCCTTCCCATTCCTAGCCCCACAACCTGTCTGCAGTAGAAGGAAGAAGCAGATAAGAGATGTCAGGAACTGTGGGACATAAATAGAAGCTGCTATTGGGTCATGAAGTATTTCCTCTAGTAGTACAGTACCTAAGGCATCTGACTGCTAACCAGAAGGTTGGTGGTTCAAACCCACCAGACACTCCATGGAAGCAGGACTGGGCAATCTACTTTCATAAAGATTTACCACCTCAGAAACCCAATGGGGGTCACTCACTATGAGTCGGAATTGACTTGACAGAAGTGGGTTTGGTTTGGTTTTTGTATTGGGTCATGCATGGTAGGCCCCTGAATGGAACAAACAGTTTGCACTTGACTACTAACCTAAAGGTTGGTGGTTCAAGCCCACCCATTGGCACCTCGGAAGAAAGCCCTGGCAATCTGTTTCCTTAAGATCACAGCCAAGAAAACCCCATGGCAGTTCTACTCTGTAACACATGGGGCATCACAAGTCAGAATTGACTCAATGGCAATGAGTTTATAGGGTGGTGGAAAGGTGATAAAAACAGGTGAGGAGCAAGGAGGAGCTGGAAAGTGCTTTTCTCGGAAGGAGGCGGAGGATAAGGGGATACATGGGGCAACAGGAAGGCTGTGGCTGCAGGCACCATCGCATACTGAGCATCCTTATCATCCTCAGAAAGTAAGAATTTGGAAAGGAGCATAAAAACAGAAATGACAGGGCCAGGACCAATTGTGGCTGGAGGCTCCTGCCCCCTGGCTCTCTCATCCTCCTCCTTGGACTGGGCCAGTCCCGAGAGCAACGGATGCTACTTCCCCAGCTGTAGCGGGTGCTGGCACTCATCACTGCAGCCATGGATTGTTCTGAGAGCCCCAGGGGCTGGTCCCCTCAACCTCCACTCCTGATTCATTTCCTAGGGGAGTGTGGGGAAGGCCCCAGGTGTGGCTGGTGATGGGCGGGGGGACCTGCTCAGTTCACCATTCAGGCTGCTTCAAATCGTCCTGTCTCGGCAGCTCCAGAGCCGTGGAGGCTGCAGGGCCTGACACTCAGTTGCCCAGTGCCAGGTATGAGAACAGGAAAATGCCTCTATAATATTGCAAAGAACAGAAAATACTGTACAAACATACAATAGAGTATTATTATTCAGCCATGAAGATAAAAACATAAATGAAATTTTGATACCTGCCACAATATGGCTGAACCTTGAAAACATTATGCTGAGTCAAGTAAGGTAGTCATAAAAATTCAAACACTATATGATCCCACTTACATGATATATCTCAAATAGGCAAGTATATAGAAACCAAAGTCTATCAGTGGTTATCAGGGGGAGAGGAAGACTCATTGCTTAGGGGGCACTGAACTGCTGTTAGGGTAATGATACAGTTTGGGAACAAATAATGGTGATGGTTGAACAATATGATGAACATAGCTAATGTCACTGAACTGTACAGGTGAAGGTTGTTAAATGCCAAGTATGTTGTTACAGATACATTTACTACAATAAAAACAAATTTTTTAAAAGTGTGTGATAATTTCTGTAAATCTAAAACTTTTCTAAAAATAAAGTTTATTTTTTAAAAAAGTGAACAAACAAAAACAGAGAGAAACTCTTCTCACAAACCAGCCCTTGCCTCAGCAACTTGCTCTGTCTTGGGGCAGAATCTCCTGGGTTTGGCACACAAGATCAAGGAGTGGCCATGGGCAGTGGTGGCTGGGGACAGTTTAACATGGCCTAATGGTCTGTTTGACCTCAATGACTCACTGAGCTTAGGACCTCCACTCCACTTAGGGTTGCTGTCAAGTTGACAACGGCTCATAGGGACCCTAAAGGACAGAGTAGAACTGCCCCACGGGGTTTCCAAGGCTGTAATCTTTACAGAAGCAGATGTCCACATCTGCTAGTGGATCAGGTAGTGGGTTTGAGCTGCCGACATTTTGGTTAGCAGTTGAGTGCTTAATCACTGCGCCACCAGGACTCCCGTGGAGTTACCTTTAAGACTTCCAAATCTGGAAGTAATTTATAGAAAGTTCAAGAACAGATAAAACAAATCTATAGTGTTAGGGGTCAGGATGGAGGGCAGGCAGCTGCAGAAAGGAGCATGGGGGGGGATTGAGTTCTAGGGCTTGAAGAATGTTCTTGCTCTGGGTGTTCGTCACGGGTCTGACCACTTTGAAGATCCGTTGAGCTGTTTACTTGTTGCATGTACTTTCCTGAATGTGAAGAACACTGCAATAAAACATTCAATAAAAAATCGGGGAGTGGGGCAGCCTCTCCTCTCAGAAGACCTCCTTGTTTCTGGGCTTCATGAAAATCAGCTCCCACAAATGACAGACCTTCCCATCCAGCTCACCTCCCCTCTCTGGCTCCTCATACTTTTGAGGCAGAGACTCTGAACCAAGTGTTGGCAGACTTTTTCTGTATGGAGAGCCAGGTAGTGAATATTTCTGGCTTTGCAGGCCATAACTACTAGCAGCCATAGATAATCCATAAACAAATGGACATGGCTGTGTTCCAATAAAACTTTATTTCTAGACAGTGATATTTGAATTTCACATACCACAATGTGTACAAAAAAAAATTGGCATAGTGTTGCTTACGACAATACCTCCTAGGGGAAGGAAGTGGTTGGCAAACAAACATAGAAGCACGTGTTATTTGTGTAAAAATACCGTAATTCTCATGCAATGTTATTCTTCTTTAGATTATTTTAACCACTTAAAAGTGTAAAAACCCTCATCGTTTCCAGAAACAGACAGTGGGCCAGATTTTGTTGGTGGGTTGTAGTTTATTGACCCCTGCAGTAGAGTATAAGGAGCTCTGGTGGTGTAGTGGGTAAGGCATTTGACTGCTAACCACAAGGTTGGTGGTTCAAACCTACCAACTGCTCTGTAGGAGGAAGAGGAGGCAATCTACTTCTGTAAAAGTTTACAATCTTGGAAACCTAATAGGGGTCACTATGAGTCAGAATCGACTCAATGGCAGTGGGCACTGGTTTGAACCCCAGCTCCAAGTCACTTAACCTATCTGTGACTCAGTTTCCTCATCTGTAAAACAGGCCTAAGGATATCTCCCTGTAAAGTTACTGTGAGAATTAAATGAAAGTGTCTGGTATGTGGTAAGTGGCCGAAAAGGCCACTGAGATCATTTGTACCTGGACAGCCTTGATCTGAAACACTGTTGCTTCCTTGGAAGCAGTGAGCCAGTAAGGAATCTAGATTCCCTCACTTACTAGCCTCATGGCCTTGGGGAGCTACTTGGACCTCTGTTTCCCCCTCTATGGAATGGTGAACATAACCCCAGGATTGTTGTGAAATTAAAAGAAGACAATGGATGCAAGTAAGGTAATTTATACAGGAAAATGGTCAACATTCAACTGTGGAGCCAAGCAGCTCTGGTTCGAACTGTTCTCTAATCATGTGACCTTAGGTAAGTTCCTTCATCCCTTCATGTCTGTTTCTTCTCCTATAACGGGGATAGTCATGACGCTTCCAAGGACGCTGGAAACTAAATGAGATAGTTCATTGTAAGGAATGAGCATGGTGCCTGGCATACAGTCAGAACACAACAAATGCAAGCCATAATTATTCATAAGTGCTAACACCCTGTAAAATGTAAATTATCAACCAATACTGTTGAATGGAGTTTATTCTGCTGAATTGATTCTGACTCACAGTGACCCAATGTGACAGAGTAGAACTACCCCATAAGTTTTGGGTTATTTTTATTATTATTATTATTATTTTTAACTTTTATTGTGGTACACAACAAGACATTCACCAACATAACAACTTCCACATTTATAGCTCAGGGACATTGTTGACACTTTTCATGTTGTGCCACCATTATTGCTATCCTTTTCCAAAATATTCCATCACTGCTAGCATAGACTCAATGCCCTGCAAACAAAAGCCTCCCCTTTCCCCCTCTTATAGGGTTTTCTTGGCTGTAATCGTCACAGGAACAGGTCGCCAGGTCTTTCTCCCACAGAGCCACTGGGTGGGTTCAAATTGCTGACTTTTGGTTAGGGTCTGAGTACTTGACCCTGCCGTGCCAGGGCTCCAACTAATATTCGTGCTATTAATCAACTATAGCAACAACAACAATTCACTAAAACCAAACCCACTGCTGTCATTTGATTCCAATTCTATAGAGTAGAACTGCCTTGTACTTTCCAAGTCTGTAAATCTCTACAGAAGCAGACTGCCTTATCTTTCTCCCATAGAGTGACTGGTGGATTCCAACCACTGACATTTTGGTTAGCAGCCAAATATCTTAACCAATGTGCCTTTAGAAACAACAACAAAAAACAACTCCAACTCACTGCTGTCGAGTCGTATCTGACTCATAGCGACCCCTCCTGAGGTGGTATCTCTGCGGAAGTAGATTGCCCAATCTTCCTTCCAAGAAGTGGCTGGTGGGTTTGAACTGCCAGCCTTCTGGTTAGCAGTCAAATGCCTTAGGCACTATGCCACCAGAGCTCCTTAATAATAATAATAATAACAGCTGCAATTTATTGAGCAGCTACTATATGTGAGGTGCTCTACGTAAATTAATTTTAATTCTTGCAGCAACCACATGAGAAATATAATCATCCTAGCATGTAGACGAGAAAGCAGAGGTTCACAGGCACCAGACTAAGTTGTTTCTGAGACTTGACTGATAGCAGTACCGCGGCATAGGAAATGTTACCCCCATTTTCTTGGTGAGGAAACTGAGGCTGAGGGAAATTAGGAAATATGCCTAAACTCCCCTGGCTGAGAAGGAACAAAGTCTGAATACAAAGCAGAACAGCATGACTCCAGGGTCAGGATCTGAGTTACATCCTCTGACATAAGGGGGGACAGCAGAGCCCAGGAACCCAAACTGCCCATGTATCCTCAAAGTCACATGTCACAGGAGCCCTCCTGGGAGAACTGGAGGCAGTTATCCCCAGCCAGGGACTCTTTCTCTTGCTCATCATGATAATCTCAAGAGCCCAGCATATAGTAAATATTTGTTCACTGACTGGCTCACTGCAATCTGAGCACAGTGTACTCTTCCCAACTCCCACCCCAAGGCTGGAACCGAGGTCGTGGCTCCCTATCTGATGTGATTTAGCTGGAGATTCTATGAAGCCCTGGTTTCTGCCCAAGAGCCTGGGCCCAGAGTGCCTCATAACCCCATCCTCCTATAAGCGTGGGGATGCTCTGTCATGGGTTAGACGACCAGGGAATGAAGGTGGCCTCTTAAAAAGTCCCCTGGGCAAAAGTGAGCCTATCTGTTGCTTCCAAGAAGAAGGAAAACAGGGAGACTGGCCATTGGATTTCCAGAGTCTCATTGTCTCCCCATTATACAGATAAGGAAACGGAGGCTCAGAAAAAGTCAGGCCTCTTCCCTGAAGCCCACAGCAAAGCCAGAGCTAGAAATGATACCTGGTCCATACTAGCTGGTTGGAAAACAGAGATCGAGAGCCAACAGAGAACAGCCATGGAAGATAGGACAAGGGACGAGAACTAGGACTTGCTCGGGGATGATATCTGGGTTGGGGAGGGAGGTGACAAATTACATCACTTGCCTCCTAGCAGGGATGAGGGCCACCTGGGCAGAAATTGGTAGGTGAGGAAGGAGGGGAAGGCATGGGATGGGAGTGGGGAAAGCGGACATCAGCCACTGCTGCACTGTCTAGGCTGACAGGGCTGGTGGGGGCTACAGTCTGTGGAATGTGCATGTGTATTTGGAGTCCCTGGGGAACATAGATGGTTAAGTGCTCAACTACTAACCCAAATGATGGTAGGGGTCTTGAAGAAAGACCTGGTAACCTACCTCCATTGAAAACCTTACAGATCACCATTCTACTCTGACAGACATGGACTGGATGGCAGCTAACAACAACATGTGTGTGTACGTGTGTGTGAGTGCAAGTGTGTAAATGTGTGAGATGTGAGTGTATGGCTTGGAATGTATGTGAGTATGTATTTGGAGAGTCTCTCTGTGTGTGGAGTGAATGTAAGTATGGGTGCCGGAAAGTACGCATGTGTTTTTGGAGTAACTGTATGTATGTGTACTGAAGAGAGAGAGTGTGTGTGTGTCTATGAGTGTGTGTGAGAATGTGAAATGTACATATGTGTATGTGTGAGTACAGGAAGTGTATGTGTGTGTGTGTGAAGTATGTAAAGCGTGTGTGTGTTGCTGGCTAAATCCCTCCCCACCCCATCAGCCTCTCAGGTTTCAGCCAATGTCCTAAAGAAAACAGTCTGGAGCCTACAGCAGGAAATCGCTATTTGGATTGTAGAGATGCCTCTTCCTGCCACGGCCCCCACAGCTGGGGGAGGGGGAGAGCCTTCCTGCCCACCTGGGCCAGACCTCAAGTGGGTTAGGAGCACACACTGCTCCTTCTGGTCTCCCGAGCTTCCCTCACACCTGAACCTTGGGGAAATCCTGAAGATCTCAGATCAACCAGCAGCTGAGCTGGACTGAGAAGAACCTCCCCTTCCCTCACTGTCTCTCCTTCCCAAGATGCAAAGAGCCCCAACAGTGAGAGCCATGGACATTCCCCTGCGGCCACGTGAGCAGACTGGTATAAGCTCATGGAAGGAGATTTGGCAATCCCGTCAAAATTATAAACACCTACTCACCCACTTTCAGGAATACTCTGCAAATTTAGCTCGTTCATGCAAAAGGATGTGTTCATGCAACCTTGTCCATATCAGATATATTGGGGTAGGACTGAGCCCTCAGCAGGGGCTGGGTAACTGAGTGGTGACTCACGCATTCAGTGAAATTCGAGGGATTCTTCAATGTGCAAATGAGGAAGATCCCTAAGACAAAGGGCTACATAATAAAAACAGGGTGCAGGACAGTATACATAGCACCCTGACATCTTTGAAATAATATATATACATCGTATATATGTATCTATATATATACACACACACATATATAATGCACAAATGCAGATTTCTTAGAGAACTATGGTGGAGATCCCTAAGAAATGATTGCCTCAAGAAGAGACCTGAATAGCTGGGCTATAAGAGGGTGAGGGACCTTAGACATGCAATAACTAAAAGAAAATTATACACCTGTAAAAATGGTGCATGCTTCTTGGTCACAGCCAGCTACCCAGAGGGACCGAGTAGTTGAACCAGTGGGCTCGGGACCATGGTCGCAGGGGACATCAAGCTCAATTGGCATAATAACATACTACACAAAACATTGTTCCACCTCCTACTTTGGTGAGTAGCGACTGGGATCTTAAAAGTTTGCAAGCAGCCATCTAGATACAACGATGGGTCTCTCCTCATCCAGAGCAAAGAAGAATGAAGAAAAACAGATTCATGGAAACAATTAATCCTAGTGACTGGTACACCATGTGATCCACAGCCTATACGACTATGAAACCAGAAGAACTAGATGGTGCCCAGCTACCACTGTCAACCACTCAGAGGGAGATCTATGTAGGAGATCCCGGAAAGAGAGGGAGGACAATATGGAACAAAACTCAAAATCATTTTGGGGAAAAATAAAGGTGGGGACCAGGTTTGCTGGTCTGATCCAGCTTGGTGGAACCACTGAGACTATGGCCTCTAGCTGCCCTTCAGGTCTGGAATTGAACCCACACCTGCAGCTTCCAGCCAAACAAAAGACAGGCATATGAGTTGAACATTTACCTGAGGTAGATACACTCCTTGGAGAGAACAATCATGGGAGAAAGAAGGGCTGTTTATGCACAGGGTGATGGCTCAGGGGGCAGGAGTCATGGAGGGATGGACACAGGGAAGAGGGAGGAAGTGGGAGGGGAGATGTTGCATTGGGGTAAATTGTAGTCAATGTCATGAGACAAAGTGTATACAAACTGCTGTTTGGAAAGTGAATTTTCTCTGTAAATTTTCACCCAAATCACACACACACACACACACACAAAAGGTGCATAGGCACCAGTGGCTTCCAGCCAAACAAAAACAGGCATATGAGGTGAACATTTACACTAGCTAGATACACGCCTGAGCAGCTGAAATAGCTCAGTTGGGAGAGCGTTAGACTGAAGATCTAAAGGTCCCTGGTTCGATCCCGGGTTTTGGCAGCTAAGACACTTGCCTGCTAACCAGACGGCTGGTGGTTCAAACCCACCAGCCACTCCTCGGAAGGAAGGTTGGGCAATCCTACTTCCGTAGTGATACTGCCTCGGAAACCCAAGGAGGGGTTGCCAAGAGTCGGGTTTGACTCGACGGCACATAACAACAACAACAGATACACTCCTTGGAGAGAACAATCATGGGAGAATAGAAGAGCTGTGTATGCACAGGGACATAGCTCAGGGGGCAGGAGTGCAAGGAGAGAAGGACATAGGGAAGAAGTAACTATAGGAAGGAAGTGGGAGGGGAGCTGTTGCATTGTGGTAAATTGTGGTCAATGTCATGAAACAAAATGTATGTGAACTGATGTATGGAAAGTGAATTTGCTCTGTAAACTTTCACCCAAATCACAATAAAAATTGAAAAAAAAAATGGTGCATGGGGGCAATGTCTGACCTCCTCATCTAACTTCACAAGGCAGGATGAGAATCATTATCAGCATCAACAGCCAAAGGCTGATTACTGTGAAATGGTGATCAGACGTACCTCCTCTCTCCAATCTTTTTACAAATCTCTCATGGCACTCTCTGCTTCTCTGCTGGGTTCGATAGTTTGTTGTAATGGCCACATAGAATTCACAGATCATACTCACAGTTATGTGGTTTATTAGGGAAGTAACAAGTTATCATTTAGGATCAGGAATAACTCAGGATACAGTTCTTTGGTCCAGATGGCTTCTCCGCCATGCCCACAAGCAGGTCTCTCCCTGAGCCTATCAGCCCCTTGGGCTGGGAAGCCACTTTCCCATCTCCTGCCAGCATCTTCTGGTTCTGCTGCTGCCAATTCTCCACTAAGCTTGCTGCTGCTTGTCACTGTTTTGCACTATTTCCAGTATTAGACCTGACTCCTGGGTCTAGGAGGTTCTCAGCACAGGGACCCCAGGTCCAAAGGATGCATTCCACTCCTGGCTCTTCTTTCTTGGTAGTAGTGAGAGCCTCCCTTTATGCCTCTGGGATGGCTCATTTTAAGCTTAGCAGGATGGCAAAAATGACCAATCCCTTTGTCAGGGTTCCATATACCTTATTTGCATGGTCCCACCTCCACAGGGGTTTCCATGCATGTTATTTGTATGGTCCTACCCCCACAAGGGGGAGCTCTGGTAGCGTAGTGGCTAAGGCACTTGACTGC
Source organism: Orycteropus afer afer (assembly GCF_000298275.1). NCBI lineage: Eukaryota > Metazoa > Chordata > Mammalia > Tubulidentata > Orycteropodidae > Orycteropus > Orycteropus afer. The sequence continues at coordinate 17,239,791 of NW_006921621.1, forward strand.
TAACCAGAAGGCTGGCGGTTCGAACCCATTAGCCACTCCTCAGAAGGAAGATGGGGCAATCTACTTCCGTAGTGATACTGCCTCGGAAACCCAAGGAGGGGTCGCTATGAGTCGAGTCTGACTCAACTGCACATAACAACAACAACACCCTCACAAGGGTGCCACGTGTTATTAGCAAGCTGTTCGATCCCCTTGGTGGGCCACAAGCACCTTATTTGCAGAGTCCCACCCAATCATTTGAAGGGAATTATAAGACCATGGCTAGAGATGCCAAATAAAAGTGATCCATCACAGCACCAAATAAACACAAACCGAAAAATAAGTGAGCACAGGTAGGGGATGAGTGTTAGGTGAGGAGCAGTTCTAATCTATAGCACATAGAGTTGTAATCAACTCTATGGCAACAGGTTTGGTTTTTGGTTTTGAGGGGACCGAGATAAGGCTTCTCTCCTGGCTTTGATTTTAATGTGTGACCTTGGCAGACCACTTCCTCTGTGCTCCTTGAGTTTCCTGTGTGGTCTTAGGTCAGAAAACCTTGAAGTCAGCACAGTGAGGCCTATGTATGTGTATGTGGTGGGGTGGGGGTGAGTCCCTCTCACTGCCTGATCCCACCTCCTCCTGCCACACCTGAAACCCACTCCCAAGCCTTCTGTGCTGCTCACTCAGATGACATTCCTTGAGTTTGGATTTCATGTTTTACTCCCCCTCCTTCCTTCCAGAATTCCTTCAAACTGCTTCTGGAAGCAATGTCCACCAGTTTCCCTCCAGGTCTCTGCTTTTCAAGGCCTTCTTTAGTCATATTCTTCTAACCAGGTATCAGCCTCTCACACACGCTAGACCTCTCCTGGCCCCTCAGTCCACTATTCCTCCTTACTGTCTGAGTCTACTCTGCCCCAGGGGAGCTCAGCTAACTCAGACCAGCCAACGCTAGCCAGGCCCCTATCCCCTGCACCACCAATGGCACTGGACAGATGGATGGTTTCTGGGGCTCCTACCAGTCTTGACCCATTTTCCTTCTTCTTCAGGGCCTCCCAGCAAACTGGGGGTTGATAGATATATGATCCCCACTCAGTCCATAGCTCTGTTCCCTGTGAAGCCTGGGTGCAAGCCCAGACTGTCCCAAACCTGGGGCTACCCCGACCCCCACCCCAGGCAATGCTCTGCTGTTGACATGGGCGGCAACCTATGCCTTGGAGCGACTTCATGGGGAAGGGCTTCAAGAAGCTGGAGTCAGCAAGAGATTAATTAATCAAAACCCGAAGACATCTGTTGTTAATTAATGTGATGCCAAGGGTTAACTCTTGCCTCTCTGGTCTTCCCCTTCCCTCTGGTGGGAAGACAGGATAATGATGGCGAGCCTGTATGACTTCTCACTTCTTTAGGGGAGAACCTGAATGAGGGAGGGGACCATGAAGGGGAGGGCAACTTTCTGAGGCAAAAAAAGCAGAAGAGGAAGGGACCACAGAAATCAGAGAAGCCTTATCTATCTAGGTGCTTCTTAGGGGGCTCTTCTGGAAGTTGTAGTCATGGAAATTACTCATGGAAATCAGATGGAAAACTCTTTATTTACAGAAACAAATAGAACAGACCCTCCCTCCATTCCCTCCCTCTCCCCTTCCAGTCTTTCCCATACTGTCTCCCCTCCCACCCCACTCCCAGGCCCATCCAGCCCTGCCTGGTCAGGTCAGTGGGTCAGTGTGTGGGTTAGGCCCCCACCAGAGCCCAGGAAGGAGATAAGGGGGAGCCTGGCTGGGGGCAGACTGGTGTCTTTTCACATTTTGCTGTCCTCTAGGTCTGGGGTGGCAGGGAAGAGAACCAGGAGCCGGGGGAGGTAGAGAAGCACTCAGCCCCAGCCCACCCTGCCCTGCCAGTGTCTCCCCGCCCCTAACTTTCACAGTGTTCTGCAGCCTGCCCCTGCCCCTGCCCCTGCCCCTGCCCCTGGATGTCCGAGCCCAGCAGGCCCTCAGGGCCTCATCTGGCTCTGATAAGCAGTGGGCCCAAATCCTATGCCTTGAGGTGGGCCCTCTGAGCACCTCGCTTCTCACTGGGTTCGGGGTTCCGAGAGGGCACTGGGTGAGAGTGGGAGAGAACCAGGGGGAGGGGTCTTGTCAAGCTTTGAGTGACAGCCCGGGGCTGTCCCACCCAGGAGGCTCTGCTGGGGTGTGGGCTAGGGCTGCCCCGTTGGTGGCTCAGGAGGAGAAGCAGAGCCCGCAGCACTCCATGCAGATTTCCAGGCAGTCGGCAGACTCGCAGCAGGCGTCCAGGATGCCGCAGTCCAGGTCGCAGGGCAGGTCGCAGTCGGCACACTCCCCAGAGCCGCAGCAGCAGCAGCAGAGGCACGAGTCCTCGGAGCTGCAGGAGCCACATGTGGCGCAGTCCAGGACAATGTTGCACAGAGTCAGGAACTCGCAGAACAGGCAGGACAGGATGCAGTGGACGCAGCAGTCTGTTGGGGGTGGAGAGAATGGGGTGAGTGGCCAGGGACACTGGGAGCCAGCAAGGGCAGTAAGGGCCAAGATGTATTGAGGGCTTGTTTGCTGTGTGCCAGCCCCTGGTGAAGTGTTCTGGATACTGTCAGCTCAGGCAACTCTCCCGGTAGCTCTGTGAAACGGGGACTGTTGGAGTCTTGTTTTACAGATGATGGCCCTGAGGCACAGAGGGGTTAAGCACAGCTACCCTGTAAGTGGCTGTGGTAGTTAAGGTTGTTGTCAAGTTGGCTGGGCCTGGTTGAGTGGCTGGGCAGCTGGTGGTAGTTATTCCCCACGATGAGACCGGCAATCAACTCCATGGTAGGATCTACCACAAGCAGCTTAGTAGCTGCTTTAGGGATGGGGGGGTCTGTTTCCCATATATAAGCAGCAGCTTTGGGAATGGTCTCTAGCTTATGGCCTGCTTGAACCCTGTATGTAGCCCAGTCGTTGTTCAGCTTGCCATGCTCTGCTGATCTTGGAACTTTTCATGGACTTGAATCAGCAGCCTGCCACGTTTGTAACATTGGGACTGTGCCATTTTACTTATCAATCTTGGGTTTGTCAGCCTCAGCAGCCAGCAGCTGTCTGAGCCAAGAAAAGCCTCCAGCTTCAGTGGCCTGGGAGCAGGAGGCAGAGCTGAAGCCCAAGGTTGAGGGGCTTTCACCCAGCCCCTAAAGCCCAGCACTTTGAACTTGAACTTAAAGCCTCCAGACTGTAAGAGAATAAACTCCTGTTTGTTAAAGCCTTTCCATTTGTGGTGTACTCCTGTCAGAGCAGCACTAGGTAACCAAAAGAGTGGCAGAGTGCAAGCTTCCAGCCCAAGCCAGTCTGGATTGTGACCCTGTTCTTAGTGCATCCGTTTAATACATACTCTTGAGTAACAGCATGTTCCAGGCACTGTTCTAAGCTCTGGACAGGAATTAAACTCAGTTAAACTTCCAGCTCTATGAGGCTGGGCTGCTATCACCCCACTCTACAGCTGGGTAGTGCAAATGGTTAATGTGTTTGCCTGGTAACCAAAAGATTGGAGGTTTGAGTCCACATAAATGCACCTCAGAGGAAAAGCCTGGTGATCTCCTTCCAAAAAAAATCAGTCATTGAAAACCCTATGGAACACAGTTCTACTCTCACATGGGGTCGCCATGAGTAGGAGTTGACTCCACAACAACTGGTTTGCATATGTGTGTGTGTATACATAAACCAAACCAAACTCACTGCCATTGAGTTGAATCTGACTCATAGTAACTCCCATTGGGTTTCCGAGATAGTAAATCTTTACAGAAGTAGATCGCCTAGTCTTCTTTCTGCAAAGCAGCTGCTGGGGTTGAGCTGCTGGCCTTCTGGTTAGCAGTCAAATGCCTTATCCATTACGCCACCAGAGCTCCGTATATATACAAGCATACATCTCTCTCTCTCTCTTTCATTGCCATTGAGTCGGATCTGACTCATAGTGATGCCTCCTTGGGTTTCCGAGGCAGTATCACTACAGAAGTAGATTACCCACTCTTCCTTCTGAGGAATGGCTGGTAGGTTTGAACTGCCAGCCTTCTGGTTAGCAGTCAAGTGCCTTAGACACTATGCCACCAGAGCTCCTACAAACATGCATGCACACATACATACTCACTTACTTCTAACTGAGGCACAGAGAAGTTAAATAACTTCAAAACATACTCAGAATTCTACCACTGTAGTCATGTCTCACTTGGGCAAACGCAACAGCTTCCTCACTGGTCTCCTCACTCCCCCTCTTCACTACTTCACCCCTTCACCCCATCCCGCTCTTGACTTCTTCCCCAACCACATCACTTTCCACACAGTGGCCAGAGGGATCCTTTTAAAACTTTAGTTGGATCTGGACTCTCCTCTGCTTAGGATCCTCCAGTGGCTCCCACTTCACCTGCAGAAAAAGCTGAAGTCCCCACAACCCCATGCGATCTGGTCCCATGACTTCTCTGCCCTCTTCTCCCACCACTCTTCCTTCTCTCTCTGCTCCTCAGTCCTGCAGTCACTGTTCTCTCTGGTCCCAATGCTCTTTGTCCAGGCACCAGCTTCGATCACCCCCTGTGATAGTTAAGGTTGTTGTCAACTTGGCTGGGCCTGGTTGAGTGGCTGGGCAGCTGCATGTAGTTATTCCCCATGGTGAGACTGGCAATCAGCTCCATGGTGGAATCTACTGGAGCAGCTGAGTAGCTGTTTAGGGATGTGGTCTGCTTCCAGTATATAAGAGGCAGCTTTGAGGACAGTCTCCAACTTTTTGGCATGCTTGAACCCTGTGTGTAGCCAAGTCATTGTTCAGTAGCCTACCAAGACCTGCTGATCTTGGGACTTCTCCTGGACCTGAATTAGTGGCCTGCCATGTTGTTTGGTAACATTGGGACATTGAAGCCCAAGGTTGAGGAGCTTTCACCCAGCTCCTAGAGCCTGGCACTTTGAACTTAGACTTAAAGCCTCCAAACTGTAAGAGAATAACCTGCTGTTTGTTAAATCTATCCCTTTGTGGTATTTTCTGTTAGAGCAGCACAGAGGTAACCAAAACACCCCCTTTCCTCCTTCTTTGGTCAAATGTCACTCTCTATCACCACCCTATTTAATGTTGCAACCTGTCCGCCCCACCTCATCTCTTCTTGTCCTGCCCTCCGTTGCCTTTTTTCCCATGGTACTTATCACTTTCCATCATACTACACAATTTTCTTACATTTATCCTCATCTCCTCCTATTACACGGTAAGATCCACAATGGCAGGTCTCTTTTTGTCTTTGTTCACTGATATAGTGTGTGTCCCTAGTACAGTGCCTGGCACACAGTAGGATGTGCCCAATAAACATGAAATGAATTAATGCATGAACTTGCCCTTTGGCACACACGTGGTGAGTGGTGGAGCTGTGGCTTGAACCTAGGCTAGCTGGCCCCAAAGCCCATGCTCTGAACCCCTGCTACACTGGGGGATGCTGAGCTGGCATTCTTTGAGGGGGTAGGCCTTGGAAGAGGGTGTCCAGTTCCCCTGACCAGCTGGATTCCCGGCACAAGGCTGCTTGTCGTCTGGGAACCTCACTCTGCCAACGAGGTCTGACTGTCCTTTTTCCACATTCCTTTGTGAAGCATTAGGGCTTCACACAGATGGAACCATGCAATCTGTCCCCAAACTGTATCAGGGTAGTTCTCTTATGTAAATCCGATGAGGTCACGACTTTGTTCGGAACTCTTCAATAGCTCCCTATTGCCCTCCAGATAAAGTCCAGGTCCACAGTAGGGTTTACAGAGCCTCAAGTCTTCAAGAGCTTCTGCCTTCCTGGAGTCTCACCTCCCATCATTCATCACCTTGAACTTATATTTTAGCCACATGAAGCCATTTCTTAACTCTGTGTGTCTGCTCTCCTAGCTAGAGCCTCCTACTCATGCTTTAAGACTTGCTAAGATGTTACCTCCTCCAGAGGGCCTTCCCAGACTTCCTTCCCCACCTTTCTGGACTGGTATGAATGTCCTCTTGTGCTTGTATAATCTCCCCTGTTTGACTGTTATCACTGTACTAACCACACTGTAGGGTGATAACCTCTTTGTGTCTTTCTCAAGAAAGCTTTGAGGGCATGGACTGGGGATTTTCTCTGTACTCAGCACAAAGCACAGTGCCCGGCACACAGCAGACATCCAGGACGTTTCAAATAAATGAATATTGTTGTTGGCTGCCATTGAATTGATCCCAATTCACGGTGATGCCAAGTACAACCAAACGGAACACTGGCCAGTCCTATGTCATCCCCATGCTCAGTTACAGACCAGACCACTGTGATCCATAGGGATTTCACTGAGTAATTTTCAGAAGTAGATCTCCAGGCCTTTCTTCCTGGTCCGTCTTAGTCTGGAAGTCCCACTGAAACCTGTTCAGCATAATAGCAACATGCAAGCCTCCACTGACAGATGGGTGGGGGCTGTGCAGGAGGTGCACTGGCTGGGAATCAAACCCAGGTCTCTCACATGGCAGATGAGAATTTTACCACTGACCCCCCACAATGCTGTTGTTGGATGACATCGAATCGATTCCGACTCATAGTGAGTCTAAATGACAGAATAGAACTGCCCCATAAGGTTTTCTTAGCTATAATCTTTATGAAAGCAGATTGGCAGGTCTTCCTCCTGCAGAGCCACTGTTGTTGTTGTTGTTGTTATGTGCCGTCGAGTCGGACCTGACTCATAGCGACCCCTCCTTGGGTTTCCGAGGCAGTATCACTACGGAAGTAGATTGCCCAACCATCCTTCCGAGGAGTGGCTGGTGGGTTTGAACTGCCGGCCTTTTGGTTAGCAGTCAAGTGCACTAGGCACTATGCTACCAGAACTCCTTGCAGAGCCACTGGGTGGGTTTAAATCACCACCTTTTGATTAGCAGCTGAGCACTTAGTTGTTACACCACCAGGGGTCCTGAACCACCAACACAAAAAAAACCAAACTCATTGTCACTGAGTCAATTCCAACCCTACAGAACAGAACAAAATTGTCCCATAGACTTTCCAAGGCTATAAATCTTTACTGAAGCAGACTGTCTCATCTTTCTCCCAGAGAATGGCTGGTGGGTTCAGTTAGCAGTGAAGCTCTTTAACCACTGCGTCTTCAGGGCTCATGAACCACCCACACCCCTTCAAAAATAAGGCTTTTAGGCAGAACCTGCTCTATGAGGGTTTCAGAACACATAATGCACAAATGTGATGACTGTATGTTGAATCCTGTTTGTAGATTAGGCCAAGATCTCCCAACATGGGCAAGAATTATTTAAAAATCCTGGGCTGAAGATTGGGCAGCCACTGAGTTACAGGCAGCTGTTGTTCTGTGTGGAACTGATGCCTGGTGGGCTTGGAAAGCTGGCTGCCCAGAGAGGCCCTGAAGAAGTTTTCTTTCCTTTTTTTTTTTTTTTTACTTTTATTGTGGTGAAAGCATACACAATAAGACATTCACCAACATAACAACTTCCACATTTAAGCTCAGGGACATTGATGACATTTTTCATGTTGTGCCACCATTATTACTATCCTTTTCCAAAATATTCCACCACCATTAGCATAAACTCAATTGCAAACAAAAGCTTCCCCTTTCCCCCTTCCTCCTACCCCTGGTAACCAGTAATAATCTTTGGTGTGTATATATATGTATGTGTATGGTGTGTGTATACAATATATATATGTCCTGCAGAGGATTTATGTGTTACAGGAACGACTCATAGTGACCCCTCCTTGGGTTCCCGAGGTGGTATCTCTATGGAAGTAGATTGCCCAGTCTTCCTCCCAAGGAGTAGCTGGTAGGTTTGAACCGCCAGCCTTCTAGTTAGCAGTCCAATGCCTTAGGCACTATGCCACCAGAGCTTTTATATAGATACATAGATATATTATCTCCTGCAGAGGATCTTTGTGTTACAGGAACAATGGCTAGTGTATCAGGGTCCTCAATGCCTATGTACCACATAGTTCCTCACCTCTGCCCCCAATTAAGCATCTGATGGGGCATCATTTTATTCAGCTAAGTGCTCTTCTGCTCTCACTAAAGATAGTTCGCCCCTGGAGGAAAATTTCTGCCTGCAGAAATGGGGTAGTGTAGGTTGGATCAGCCCAGATGGCTCCATTTCTTGTTACAGCAACTCTGGGAGGGTAGGGATGGGGAAGGGTTGGCCTTGATAGTGTGCCTCACTTTACCCAACAGATGTACCTTGCAAGATTCTCAGACATAAGTGTGCATCAGACCCTGGGACCTTGTTAAAGCACAGGTCCCTGGGCCCCACCCCCAGAGATGACTGTTCAGTGGGTCTGCAGTAGGGCTGAGAGGACCCACATCTAACCAGCAACCAGGTGGTGCTGATGTTGCTGGACTGTGGATCATGCTTTGAGGATGGAGAAGACTTACCTTCCTGTGCCTGAAGGGGGATCTGGGAGGTGGCAGATTTGCTGCTGCCCTTACTCTTCTTGCTGCCCTGGCTGGCAAGAGATGGATGTGCCTGCAACTTCCGGTGGGCCTTGGGGCCACCTAGGGCCCCATTCCCCACCCGCCTGGCATCGCCCAGCTCTGAGGGGTGGCCAGAGCCATTCGGCAGTAGTGGGGTGCAGCCCAAGGGGTTCCCCTGAGGCTGGCCTGGAGAGATGAAAGAAAAGGTGATGAGGGAAAGGTTAGGAACCTCCCAGCTTCCCAGAGCCCTGCTCTACTCTTACATATACTACAGGTCACCTAACCAGACTCACGGTGTGCAGGTGGGCAAATTGAGGCTGGAGAGCAGAATTGCATTACCCAGAAGCACACCATGCAACAGCAGCAGAGCTGAGTCTGCTCCTGACTCTAAGTCCGGTGCTCATTCCACAACACAGTTCTGCTTTATTTTCCAGAGAAGACAGAGATACAAGGCAAGGGGAGGGGCTCAGACCCTGGACTCCACCCAAGAGGCTTCTTCACCCCACATGAAATCAATTCTCCTGCTCTTGGGATCCTGGGATTTTGGCAACAGCCATCATTGTATGTTGGGGATTTGGTTGGGGTGGGGGAGGACAACAGTGAAGCAGTTAACTTTCACCTCAGCCTCTGCCAAGCCCCCAGCTGTTTTTGCCCTTCGTGTGCTGGGTGATTTATTGGAAACATCTGTTTGGAGACGAATGCCCTGCCCCTGGAAGCCAGGGGCTCCTCACAACAGCCCCTCTATCTCCTGCTCCTTCCTCCTGAGCGTTAAGGCTCCAGACTCTCCCTCCTACCTCATCCTGCCTCTGTGGGGGCAGCTGGCAGTAAGAGTTTGGTGAGGAGCCCTTGGGTTCTGGGTAAGGAGGGAGAGAAGAAAGAGAGAAGGAAGTTGGTGGGGAGACTCCTGAGGCCAGGAGCCCTGGGCCCCTATCCTGGGCTGAGGGGCCAAACTTCAGCTTTATCAATAGGATGCAGAAAAGCTGATCCTGAACATCTCCCTGCAAAAACCTAGTTCCCTCCTACACCTCACTCAGGGATGCTCAACTGTTCTGTTCTCAAGAGAGGAGGGCAGGTGTGTGCGTCTATGAAGGGAGTGGCTGAGAAGTAGCCCTGAGAACCTTGGGCCCCCTCAGCTGCTTAGGGCCCCTGCCTCTTCGGCACAACCCTCCAGCCCTGAGTAACCCTCAAGGGCACTTTGTGGGGCACTTCACTCCCTCAGATGCTGGGGTCTAGATTCCCAGCTCTTCCCAGTCCTGGCCACTGTCTTTGAATTGTGGTTGGAGGGAAATGTCAGGGATACCCTGAGGCTGAGGAGGAGGTAACCTCCATGCTTCCATTGGCTGAGGGTGCTGGCACTTCTCATCATGGCAGCAGCCATAGCACTGGGCACGGATTGGGCATGCCAGCCTCTGTTTTAAACACCTGGCATAGTCATTATTCTCTCCTGGAATCCTCTCTGGGGCATTATCTTCATTTGCAGATGAGGCAACCGAGTCCCAGAGAGGTACAGTAACTTGCCCAAGGTCACACAGCTAGTAAGTAGCAGAGGTGGGACCAGCCTAGAGTCTAGGAGCTAGGACTCACAGGGCAAGGAGACAAAGATGGAGGACAGAGAGATTGGGAAACAAGAGACTAGGGGATAGGCTGGTACTAACAACTACTCTTATAACTAGCAGCCTTTTTTTTTTTTTGAGCAATTATGATATGCCAGGCACAGAGCTGAGAGCTTTACATAGAGAGTAGTAACTCTTTTCTTTATTTTATTTTTGCAGTGTTCCCTTCCTAGAGTAGTAACTCTTTAAAGCATCACAATAGCTCTACTACTGGCCCCATTTCACAAATGAGAAAACTAAGGCCCAAAGAAGTTACAACTTGCTGAAGACCCCACACCTTGGAAGTGGAGGAGGGAGGGGATGCAGATTGAGGGAAAGGAGACAAGGTGGGAAGCAGGGGGAGAATGGGAGATGGGGCTCTCTGGCAGGCCCTACGCTGCTGGTCCTGAGGTGTGGCTGGTGTTTGCATTATGTAAACAGGGGTAAGGCCAAGGGAAGTAGCCAGGCCTGAATCATCTTGCCCCTACTTCTTGGTCCATCGGAGGGTGACTGGGCTAAGTCCTTGGGCAGCCTCAGTGCCCCCTGCCCAATTGCCTAAACATGGGCACAGTATCTAGAGGGTAGGAGTGTATGGTGAACCGAGGGCCCTGGGAGGTGTGGGCAGACACAGAGCCTGCCTGTGGCCATAGCCATGGGGGTGGCATTGGGGCCGGAGTGGGGGCTGAGTCACAGAGAAAACACCCGAGGGCCATAGACACAGGATTGTCTGTCCAGTTCCCATCTAGTTCCCCTGCTCCATGGCCACAGCACTGACCTCCTTCTCTCAATTCTGCTGGGGGTGTGTCTGGAGGAGCCGAGGGCAGTGCGCTAGCAGGATTTAGTAACCTTGACTTCCAGGTTGTCCAACTTAGCCCCAGATGCCCTGGCTGAAGGCGGCTCCCTGCTCAGCTGTGCCAGCTGGGCAGGCAGACGTAGCAAAGAGCACTAGGCCAGGATATACAAGTTCCCAGGTTTTTGACTGGGGTGAGCGATTCTGTGTCTCAGTTACCTCATCTATAAAATGGGCTTGGCAATACTATCTTGCTGCCTTACCATAGGCTGGTCTGGAGAGCATGTAAGATCACTCTGCGAGAGAAAGTTAAAAAGTGAGAATGTGTCTATAGCTTTGGGGGATCTTCATTAGTAACTGTGGGATGATTCTGGCTGACCCCTCCCCTGCTCTTGAGGGTTGGAGTAGAGAATTCACTCCCTCCCAGGGTGGGGTTTAGCAATGGAGCTGAATTTTGCTCCTTTCCACCTTGAGCAACTAGGGGACTTTCTCCTTCCTTCTGCCTTGACACCCTGATGGATGGGCTGCATCAGGCTGTACCCCAGCTCTGGCCCCCAGCCCTCCTCTTAAAGAAGGCAGCCTCTTTCCATACAGCCTCATGCTTTCTTGTGCTGAACCATACTGTTTGGAGCCTGTCCACACTTTCCTGCTTACTAATCATTTTGTATGTAGCGGTCTTTTTGCTGGACACAATGGGCAGTAACAATGCTTTATACCTTTTTGCTGCCCACATGACAATCCTTGAGTCCTGGCCCAGGCGCTGGACATCTGTAGGCACCTGTAGGTACTCACTGCATTTCTGCCACCCCATCTGGATTGGATTCCCTAGTAGGAGCCCTTACATGTTGCTGCAACCTCAACTCCCAGTCCCCTAGGACTCACGTGTCACAGCTTCCGTGGGGACATCGAGGTCAGTGCTGTCCAGGGCCTGGGGGACCCCAGGGCCATTGCCTTGGGGCATGGGGGGCGCCTCCTCCTCCAGGGAGCCCTCCTCTGGTGCTGCCTCCACAGGGTGAGCAGATCCTGTTACTACCTCCAACCCAGGTAGGAGGGATAGGCTCTGGGCTAGGGAAAAAGCAAACGACTGAAGCACGCTTTCCTGGTGCCCTCTTATTTGCCCAGCCCCCAGTGCCCTTCCCACAGCCCAGAATTCTCAGTGAGCCCTCATTCTCAGTCTCTTTGCACCAGTTACCCAGCCTTTATCCTATCTGGCAACAGTGCCAGACTCCAAAATAGAAAGCTCCAAACCACAACCTGTGAATGAGCAGGGGTATGTGTGTGTGCATGCATAGATGTGCATGCATGTGTGTGCATGTGTGTGTTTGTGCATGTGTGTATGCATACATGTGTGTATGTATACATGTGTGTATATATGCATGTGCCTATGAGGTGTTGAGAGAAGGGGCTAGAGATGTGCAGTAGAAAGGGAAGCAGGAAAAGGAGGCAAAAACAAAGAGCAGAAGGGGACAGACAGTGAGCGATGGGGAGATAGGGACAGGCATCGAGAGTGACAGGGAGAAAGAAAAAATCAAAGAACAGTGAAAGGCAGAAGCAAAGAGAGATAGAGCATCAGAGTGCAGGAGATTGGGCCTGAGGAGAGAACCACAGAAGCCTAGTGACAGACAGCCAGGGACAGGGAGGCAGGCTTGGCAATAGAGAGAAAGTCAGTGATGGAGAGAAAGATAAAGACAGGGTCGGAGGCAGAGGCAATGGAGAAGGGAGAGTGATGCCGAGAAAGTGAGAGGGAGACAGATGAGGAATTGAGTTAGAGAGAAGGGATGATAGTGAGACAAAGACGCAGAGGGAAACCTGAAGAGAAAGACTCAGGAAAAGAGACAGGGAGACAGCCCAAGAGGGCTGGGCAAGAGGTGAACCGCAGCCACACGTAATTACAGTGACTAACTCAGCCCCTCTGTCCAGGGTGGGTGGAAGGCAGAAATGGAGCCACCTTCAAACCCACAACTCCCAAGGCGGTAGCCATGGCAGTACTAGGGCACCCTGGGCCCAGGGAAAGAAGATTATGGGGGATGGGAGTGGGAGAGGGAGCAGAAGAGGTATGCACTCCACACCATTAGCCACTGTGAAGATGAGGCTAGAAGAGGGTGGGGTGAAGTCAAGAGTCAAGGGTCCAGGGCCCAGGAGGTTCACTTACAGCATATAGGGTGTAGCCTAAGCCTCTCATTGCCCAGTGTGCACAGTTAGAATGACAGGGGCCTCTGGAGGGTGGCCCCATACATATTTAATGTGGGGAGAAAGAGAAGGGAGACAAAGAAAGAGCAGAAAAACTCAGAGAGTAAAAGACAAACACCCACCTGTACACCCCACACATAGACCAAGAGGGAGACACACACAGAGACAGAGAGATACAGAGAGACATGAAGAGTCTTGGAAATAGAAATGGAATCAACCATGGAGAACAAAGAGGGGCTCACATATGGTGTCCTTCTCTGAGCTGTTGGCCTGAGGGAAGGACACAGTGGCTCTGCTTCCTCCATGGGCCCTGAGCATTCCTCTTTGACCTCTGGCCCTCAGAGAAATTCTTGTTCCGAAGACCCTCGTCCCCCCTGGCTAGGGGCAATGTGGGAGCAGAGGCCCCACGTGAGTGGGGCAGAGGGAAGCAGGCCCAGGCCGGAGCGCTCACATTTGCCCAGAGAAAACCACAGGCCCTGCCTGGAGACAAGAGCTGAAGCAAGGAAAAGGGAGGGGCTGGGGCTTCTGGGATCCCTGACAGCAGCAGAGTTACCTGCTGGGAGTCCCTCATGGTGCCCACTACTGCCCCAGGGAAACACAGGGGTGGGTTTCCTCAGCTCCTTCTCCTCTTTGGATCTGGAGCTCCAAATTAAGAGACCTCTGGTCCGGCCCAAATTGTGGCCTACAGGATGTGAAGGCCAAAAGTAGAGACAAAGTAGAAGGAAATGGGGTGGTGGGACCCTGGGGGAGTGAGTACATCTGGGAATGCCTGGCTTGTCCTGAGAGTTGAAAGAGAGAGAAAACAGTCTGGATACTGCAAGAGAGATGAGGAAGAGGGGAAAGGAGGGAAGGAAGGAAAGGAGGGAGAAGTGGGCCAGGCCCATCAGCAAGAGGAAGTTTCTGGAGGAGGTGGCTGACTCTGGCCTGTTTGAGGTACTTCCACGGGAAGGGACCCATCCTTCCCTCCTTTGTTGTCAGGACATGCCCCAAAGACAAGTTTGGTCCTAAAGTTTGGGTGAGAGGGGGCACAGGGCTCAGGGAGTGGGTGGACATGGGAGTCACTGGGAAAATGACTGTCTTATGTGAAAACAACTGAGGCAGAATGCAAAGGGAAGGAGGTCCACTGGGAAGAAATGGATTGAGTACAGGTGCAGTGAGGGGCGGTCTAGCGATGGGAAAGTGGAAAAAAGAGGGAAAGAGCTTGGGAGGAGCTAAAGGACAGTAGAGGGCAACACAGCTTCTACGACAGCACCCTGCCACCCTGGGAGGTGCTATAGTCCAATTTCAGGAACGTGAAAGAGCAGAGAAACTCCCAGGTAGGGGTCCAGGGAGGTATCAAAGGAGGCAACCAACAAAATGGTAGCATGAGGGACCAGAAAATGGAGCCCCTCCCTCTTCACCATGCAGGTTACAGGTTGTTATTGTGTATTGTCAAGTGGATTCTGACTCACAGCAACCCTACAAGACAAAGCAGAACTGCCTCATAGGGTTTCCTAGGCTGTAATCATTAAGGGAGCAGATCACCAGGTCTTCTCTCCTGCAGAGTGGCTGGTGGGTTTGAACCACTGACCTTTTAATTAGCTCTTGAGCATATAGCCATGAGAGACAATGGGGAGACACCCAAGAAGGAATGTGCTCTGCTAGATACTGCCTCTCTCAGCCCTGAGTCTTGTCCACACCAGCCCCAAAGAAGACTCCTGGGGCTAAGACAAGATTGCATGAAGAGGGAGGCTCAGGCTTTAGTCCTGATTTCTAGGAAGGGAGGGGTTTTTCCCAGCCCCACACTCTGGCCCCCAGAGACATCTTGCCACAGACCCCCAGGCCCTAACCCTCGAGTCCTGATGACCCCCTGTGGTGTAATGAAAAAGGCCTGAGTGCGTTGTCAGTGAAGGCAAACATAGATATGCTGGTGGATAGATGGGTGGACAGGCTGAACTATTAGGTATGTCCATGAAGCGGGGAGTGTACCCAAGAACAGGTTTAGGGTTGGCAGACAATGGTCCTGTAAGTATATGGGTATGATCTGAATTCCCAGGTGTATAGTAGAGCTGACAAGGGGCAAGGTTGTAGTCACTGCTTGGTCACAGCCAGCTACCAAGAGGGACCAAGTACTTGAACCTGTGGGCTTGGGACCATAGTCGCAGCGGACATCAAACTCAATTGGCATAACATACTATACAAAACATTGTTCCACCTCCTACTTTGGCGAGTAGCGACTGGGATCTTAAAAGCTTGCAAGCTGCCATCTAGATGCAATGATGGGTCTCTCCTCATCCAGAGCAAAGAAGAATGACAAAAATACATGGAAACAATTAGTCCTAGCGACTGGTACATCATCTGATCTGCAGCCTATACAACTATGAGACCAGAAGAACTAGATGGTGCCTGGCTACTACTGTCAACCACTTGGAAGGGGATCTATGTAGGAGATCCTGGATAGAGAGGGAGAACAATGTGTAACAAAACTCAAAATCATTTGGAGAAAGAAAAAAGGGGGGGGGGACCAGGTTTGCTGGTCCAATAGAGCCTGGTGGAACCACTGAGACTAGGGGCCCTAGCTGCCCTTCAGGTCTGGAATTGAACCCACGCCTGTGGCTTCCAGCCAGACAATAGACAGGCATATGAGTTGAACATTTATCTGAGGTAGATACACTCCTTGGAGAGAACAATCATGGGAGAAACAAGGGCTGCTTATACACAGGGAGATAGCTCAGGGGGCAGGAATGCATGTAGGGATGGACACAGGGAAAGAGGTAACTATCGGGAGGAAGTATAAGGGGAGATGTTGCATTGTGGTAAATTGTGGTCAATGTCATGAGACAAAGTGTATGTGAACTGCTGTTTGGAAAGTGAATTTACTCTGTAAATTTTCACCCAAATCACAATTAAAAAAAAAAAAAAAAAAAAAACAGCCAACATTATTCTAAAAAAAAAAAAAAAAGAAAGAAAGAAAGAAAGCCTGAATGAGGACTTGGAAGATCCAAGGCCTGGTATTCACTAGTTACCAGCTTGGGCAAGTAAGTTACCAGGACTTGTGTCTAATGCTTATCTCTCAGGGTCTCCAGAAGTAAATGAACTGCTCAGATGGTGCCCTGGCATGCAGGGGGTCATCTGTGAACCCACTTACCCACCTTCTTTTTCTTCTTGCACTGTTTAGTTTAACATTTATTAAGTACCTATAATGTACCTAACAATATGTCAAGCACTGGGGATAAGAAATGAGAAAGCCCAGTCACCCCTCAGGAGTTCTCTGATGGAGTAGGGAGGTGGGGATATCACATCGACTGAGGGGCAAGAGTTTTGGAGTCTCTGGGTGGTGCAAACAGTTAACATGCTTGGCTGCTAACAGAAAGCTTGGAGGTTCAAGTTCATCCAGAGGTGCCTTGAAAGAAAGGCCTTTGCATTGACTTCTGAAAAGCCAGCCACTGAAAGTCCTGTGCAGCACTGTTCTACTTGGACACATCACTGGTTTATCTACAAGAATTGTGGAAGCACAGAAGACGGGTACTCAGCCTAGATGAGAAGCAGGGGGGTGACTGGGCCTCCTCGAGAAGGCAATGCCCACACTGAGTCTTGAATTATCAGCAAAGAGGGGGGA
This sequence comes from Orycteropus afer afer, assembly GCF_000298275.1. Lineage (NCBI taxonomy): Eukaryota > Metazoa > Chordata > Mammalia > Tubulidentata > Orycteropodidae > Orycteropus > Orycteropus afer. Next base: position 17,256,354 of record NW_006921621.1, read on the forward strand.
AAGGGACATTTTGAGGATAGCAGCAGCAGGAACCAAGACCCCAGAGTGAACAGCAGTGAACAGCTACAGAGCAGATAAGAGAAACCACAGGCCTTTGGTGGGGTTGAGGCAGGCAAGCCTAGAACACCAGCTGGAGCATGGCGAGCATTGTGGTCATTTTCTAGGCTTTCTCCTGAGGTCACCAGGATGCAAAGGGGTGACACCGTCAGTCCTGTCATGGAGGAAGCCAAGATTTCTGCTCTCTTGGTCTCTAAAGGTGGAAGAGGGAGGAAGGTAAGTAAGAGGATTTAGGGAGAATAGAGTACCCATTCCAGCCTTTTCACCCCAAGTGTCTTCACTGTCGAGGGCAGCCTCTCCTAAGCATCACCTATAGGACTGCAGGCCTTGAATCTGGTGGGAACAGAATCGTATAGAGAGCTGAGACTCAGGTCTGAGGAGCCCCCTCCTGCAGGAAGCCTACCACTTTAGGGTGCCCATTGGCCCTTGGAGGAAAACCAGGAGGAAAGCGAACCAAGTTCAGTATCTTGAGCTTGAAATACATAGAGGGCCAGACCTTCTAGAGCTGGGAGGGGCAGTAGAGGGGCAGCTGAGGTAGCAATTCCAAGGGCAGATGAGGAAATTGTGTCACGTGTCCAGAGACATGGGAGCAAAGTAAGGAATAAGAAACTATAGGAAGGCCTGACCTACATACAAATGGGAAAAATGTCACAGAAGGCCCAGATCCTGAGACACTGGCCCAGAAGATAGCATGGGCTTGGAGTAGACAAGGGTAGAAAATCAGGCAGCAAGTAGAGCCCAAGTGCTCGTACATCAAGAGGTCAAAAGAGCCCAGTTCTCTTTAAATGAGAGACATTGCTGCCCAGTCACAGTGGGGAGATCACCTTTCTAAGGAGAAACTCCTACAGAGATGTTCAAGAGGGTAGAAATGTGGAGAGTGGAGGGAAAGAGTAGTAGGAAAGACCATGAAGGGCCCCTGTGTGTGTATGTATGTGCAATTCACGTCCTGGATAAAGACTCTGCTTATGGGGTGAGGCAGGTGGGTCTTTAGTGCCTGCTTAGGGACTCCTTCCTTCCAGTAGGTGCCATCTGCTTACTTAGCTGCACACCTGCTCCATCTGACTAGAGGTGGTTTTTTTTTTCATTCACACAGAAGTGTCATACATGCTGGTGGCCTCTCTGAGCAGAAGCTCTCAGCCCTGCACCCCTCCTCTGGAGAGTCCTTGTCCAAAAGGGGGAAATATAGAAAGGTAGCAGCCCCTTTGTCATGGAACTCATATCCCTACATGAGCTAAGGTTCTGGTTAATGCTCCAAGTTCTGGGAAGACAGCCCCAAAGGGAAAGGAAGAGTCACGTTTAAATCTATAAGCCCAAAAAGAGGCTTATAGATTTGTGGGCTCCTGCTACTTGCTGACACCAAGTTGAGGGGCCTAGAAGGAATATAGTAATCTCTTCCAGGTGGAATGGGTTCACTCTAAGTCTGGACAGTACCCACAGTGTTCCATTCACAAGACCCCGGGCTAAGGTGGAAAGAAGCCCATGTTCAGACCTTCAATGCCCAGTCCCTCGAGTCCAGCTCTCTCTATTGTTCTTATGGACAATGAAGGATCTGGGCTTTCTCCTTGGAGCTCCAACCATCTCTGGAGAGTGAGGGCCAGGACTTGATCTGGTCTGAGAGTAGTGGCTGGAACCCCACATTTCAATCACTCCCTGGCCTCTCATTCAAGGGCTCAGTCTACATCTTCAATCTAATTAGTCTATAAGGATCCTGTGGTTCAAACAAACTGACCTTTCCAAGGACCTGGGACACCAAAGGCCTTCTGATGAGTCTACTCATGTTTGTAGTATTCTTCTGACCAGATCTTCCCTCTGTTCTCTCCCACTTCAAGGCCCAACTCGAACTTCATTTTTTCTGTCAGCCTCCCTTGACCCCCAAGCTGACAGTCTCTCCTCCAAGAAGCTCATTTGCTGAGAACTTAGCACCCAGTGTCCCCTGTTGTTCATTATAACTTGGCAGTGAAGTCCTGGCTCCTCAACCACACTATAGCCCTCATCAACTCACTCCCTTGGGCTGGGAGGCAGTGTCAGTATTCAGCTTTGTATCCCCAGTGGGCCTCAGTAAATGTCTCTTGATGACTTCTGGAATTCGGAACGCCCCGAGTCAAGAGAAGGAGAGAGAAGAGGGAGGGTCAAGCATTAGGGTCGTATCTGGCCCTGAACCCCAAGAAGGCTGGAGAATATTGACTCCCTTGATGCAAGCATGGTTAATGGGTCAGAGTCCCAGGCCACCAGGCTGAGGACTGGGGAAGGCCTGAGCTAGCCAGTTAGGCTGGGTCGGGTTGGTTTTATTTTAGGTCTAAAGGCTCTAATTCCCCAGGAAATTCAATTTAGAACCAAGAGCAGGAATGCGACGCCCCAGTGCTGGGCAGAAATCTGCTGTGGGTTACGGAGCCAGGCTCCTGGGGCTCTCAGGGGTGGGTGAGGAGGAGGCCACTGGGGGAGCCAAGGGTGTGGGGGCTTGGCCACCTGCCTCAGGCAGAGCTTCCCTGAGTCCCCCTTGTGCCCCATGTGCATCTTGGGCAGCTGAGGGAGGGGCCTACATGCTGTCTGACTGTTCTGCCAGCAGGGCCCCCGGGGGCAGCAGCAGTGGGCAGCGCTGCGGCCTTGCTCTTCAGTCAGCGCTCAGGAGGGAGTGTGGGGGATTCTGGTCTCAGATTCAGGCGTCTGTGGGGTTTTGGCTGGGTCTCCTGCGGTTTGGGCTTCCTGGGCAGCAGGCTCATTCTCCCAAGGCGGTGGCAGCAGAGCAAGGCCTCTTGTGTTATGAAAGCAGCATTGTCTGGCCCGGCCCAGGCTGGGGAGGGGGCTTACGGAGGGGCGGGGGGCCTCAAATTACAGTGCAGGGCTTAACCCTCCTGGTGGCCCACCCTGGACCTTGACTCCTGCCCTGAGCACATTTAGCCCCTCCTCTCCCTGCTGGAGCTGAGAATGGATCGAGCAGGGGGAGTGGATTGCTGAAGGAGGAGAGTGGAAGAAAGACCAGAGAAAATGGGTGAGGGGAGGAAACGAGCAGGGAAAGATGGGAGGATGAGGGAGAAGCAGGAGGCTGGGAAGAGAGGAGGGGGAGAAAGGCTGAGAGTGAAAAAGGAGACAGAGGAAAACCCTTTCCAGCCCCTTAGCCCTAGCTTTCTCCCCAAGCTAAAGGAGCCAAATTCTTAGAGAAGCTTATACCCCAGGAATCCCTGCTCCGGGGTGCCCCCAGATAGAGGTGGGAATTGAGGGTGAGCAAAGAAGCGTAGCAGAACATAGCCTCAACTACACGCTGGCTCTTGGCCAGACTTTCCAACTTGTCTTCACTCCAGTTCAGGAGAGCCCTCCACCACCATTGTCCTGGGGGCCAGTGTGCCAGTGTCCACACCAGGTAGACACAGAGACCAGCTGAGCTGAGACCAGCCTTTCAAAACAGATAGATAAGGCCATAGCAGACATGAAGACTGAGACCTGAGAGTCCAAGGCCATGCAGGGAGTTAGTGTCAAAGGTACAGGGCTAGGACCTTCATTATTCAGAGAATAAAAGAGGAGAGAGAGGGAGAGGGAAGGATGGAGTGGTGGTGGGTGACAGGAAAGCAAAAGAATTAGACTGACCTGGAGATGGGAGCTCTGGTAGTATAGTGCCTAAGGTACTTGACTGCTAACCAGAAGGCTGGTGGTTCAAACCCACCAGCCACTCCTCAGAAGGAAGGTGAAGCAATCTACTTCTGTAGTAATACTGCCTCGGAAACCCAAGGAGGGGTCGCTATGAGTCGGGTCTGACTCGATGGCATATAACAACAACAACAAGAGATGTGAACTGAAAAACACAAAACAAAACAAAACAAAAAAAACTCACTGTCATCAAGTCAATTCTAACTCCTAGTGACCTCCACTGGGTTTCCAAGGCTGTAAAGCTTTACGGAAGCAGGCTGCCCCATCTTTCTTCCCTGGAGCACCTGGTGGGTTTGAACCACTGACTTTTTGGTTAACATCCAAATGTCTTTTAACTACTATACCACCAAAGCTCCTAGAGGTGGGAATAGAGTCACTGCAATCTAGGCTCAAACTCTTGTACCCCATTCCTTCCCTCAACAAATTCCAGATGCTCCTGACTTCCTGACCTATCTTCCACATCAGCCTCAGTTTACAAAAGTGTATAGTGAGGGGAATGGACTGAGGACCACAGTCTTGTTGGGAGGCTCTGGTAGGAACCCAGGGTGGAGGGCAGACCCCCTGATGTGGGGCATTTCACAAGAGTTAGTGAGTACTAGGTGAAGACGTGTGTGTGTGTGTGTGTGTGTGTGTGTGTGTGTGTGTGTGTTTGCGCGCCTGCCTGCCTGCGGTGTGGGGATGGTAGGATCTGACCGGGGAAGACAGGAAGGTGAGAAAGAGGAGAGGGCAAGAGGGAGAGGTGGGGCCAGGCCTGCCTGCCCTGGCTCACCGCGGACAAAAGTGTCGGGAAGCGCTCTCCGCTTGGGTTGGGCTGGTGAAAGGGAGGGAAAGACACCCCCCCTCCCGTCTGAGGCCCCCATAAATATTTACACACTGGGCAGTTGGGACACAAATCCCAGACGGACAGACACCACGGTGTGTGTGTGTCTGATGTTGAGGGTTGGGGGAGTTGGAGCCAACTTGGCGCAGCCGCCGCCTCTGTTGGGGCCCAACCTCCTCCACCCCAGCCCTCCACTTCTAGAAGGGAGTCCCCAAACCCAGACTCCTCGCCCCCACCCCCACGTTAGCTCTGATATTTCTGGGAGAAGGGAGACAACTTGTCCCCCTCCCCCAGCTGCCTACCTCGCTTTCGTCCAACCTTGCTCTCTAACCCCGATCCTACCTGGGTCTGGGGCAGCGCTGGGGGCTCCATGGAGCGCGCCGCAGTGAAGGGAGCGCTGGTCACTCACCTGGGACATCGGCCCGGGACCTGCGGAAAAGAGGGATCAGCAGGCAGGGCCGATCATCCCCCTCGAACCCGGAGCAGCGGGAGCGGGAGAAAGGGGAACTGGGGGTGGGGTGGGGAATCCAGCCGCAGACGGGCGCCTCCCCCCTTTCCTCCTCCAGCACGGCCACCGACCAACTTACTCCTGCGAGTCGGCGCTACTCTGTCGCCCGGCCCGGGTCACGGCGCGGGGCCCACCATGCGTGCCTGCAGCAGGCGCCCTGCCAGCGCCCCAGCCCAGGGCCACTTTGTCCCCGCCCGGCGCCCCCTCCCCTCACTTGCTCCTTTCTCGCCTTTCGGCGCCAGCTAGCGCCGCTCGCCCCCTTCCTTCCTCCTTCTCTCCTTCCAGCCCCCTCGCTCCTCCCTTGCACGCCTCTCCCCTCCCCCCCTCCGCCCACCCTCTCCCCGCCCCCTCCTCGCTTTCCCGGCCGCCCCCCCCATGTCCCCTCCCTCGCGCCCAGCTCGGCTCGGCGGGGCCGGACACGTCTGTCCGCGGGGCGCCGCAGCCCGACCCCCCACAGGAAGCCGGCTCGGCGCGTTTCCTCCACGCTCTCGGAGTGAGGCCCCAGTCTCCCCAAACCCGCCCCCGCTCGAGACCAAGAGCCCCGCCGGACTGCAGAGGGGCTGCGAGTTTCCTTCGCCTGTCCCAAACTCTGCAAAAGTTTGCGACAAATCAGCAGAAAGAGAAACCACTGTGACCACATCACTTCGGGGCAGTTGTCTGGATAACTGCAGACCCCAAATTCTGTTGTCCCAAAGGGGGGGTGGTAAGCAAATTCCTCAGGCACCCTTAGCCCAGATCCTTGACTTCTGCCTGGGGTTCTAAGCTCCTGCCCGGGATCTGGGGTTGAGACCACCGCCCACTCTGCCAGAAGTTGTCCCTCCAGAAAATCCGGTTAGGAACCCTCCTTCCGCGCTCGCGTCCTCTGTCCTGTGGCAGCCATGAGCATCCCTACCTCCTCCCCCTACTCTATCAGCTGTGCGTGGGAATTTGTGTCCGAAAACCTACTTCGAAGATAAAGAGCAGTTCTCTGAGTTCAGCCCTTCTTCGAGCTCCAGACTGGAATCCGGGGCCTTTCTAGGGTGCGGGTGCGTAAAGAAAGAGGAGGGAAAGGGACTCAGAGGGCCAGCAGGACTGCACTGCTGGAATTGTGAGATGGTGTGTCAGAGGTGTGGAGGTGGGGTGTCGCCGCCGCCAGGCGGTCGGAGGCACTTCAGGGACACTCAGCGTGACCCCAGACCCAGCCCACGAGAATGTACGAGGACACGAAGCCTGCGGCCCGCGGGGTGGGCCTCGGCAGTCCGGAGGGATGATCTGCAGGTGGGGCCACCCGCTGGGGTGACAGAGTCTAAACCACTCTTGGCCCAGGCCGCCCCGGAGCCGTGTCTAGGCTCCACACCATCAGGGCCAGTGAGCAATTAGGGCGGCGGCAGCGGCGCCAGGCCAGCTCTCCGAGTCGGGAGTCACGGCTCGGCCCGGGCTTGTAGAGGAGCTGGGATGCTTGGGGCCCGGCGAGAGACTCGGAGCTTCTTCTTCTTGGTCTTTCCCCTCCTCCTTGTTCCCCTCAGTCTCTACTTACTGCGCTCGCAGGTCCTCCGGGCGTCCTTGGGGCCGGGACCAGCGTGGCCCCACGGCACCCGCCGTGCTCTACGATACCCGCGCCCGCGTCCCGGCTTCGGGCTGGGGTGGCTGCGGCCAGGCGGGAGGGGGCTGGGCCGAAGAGGGGGTCCCGCCCCCAGGGCCGAGCTGAGTGCTGCAGGGGCCTGGCCTGGCGCCGGGGGAGCCGGCCCCAAGCTGGGTGCTGTCTGGGAGCTTTGAGGAGCCGGGCGGGCTCCCCTTTCCTGGCACGGGCTGAGTCACCGGGACGCGCCCGCGGAGGCTTGGCGGCTGCTGCATTCTTACCGCCTTACCTGGGCTCGCGGACTGGCCCTCATGCGCCTCCAAGAGTCAAATTGGGGTGTGGGTACTGTCTCTGGGACAGCCTCTATTGTCTTCCACTGCCTTTTCCTTGCATATAGGGCCTGTCCCAACCACAGACACTAACGTGCGCCCTCCAGAGCTTCTCAATCTCTATCCCAGGGCCCCTAAACTCTCAATCAGCCTGCCCCCCAGCCTTACTGACCTAGTCACTTGCTTCATCTCAAAAGCCCTCTGAATCAGGCCCCAAAACCACTGCCATCGAGTCATAGTGATCCCCGCTGGATTTCCAGTGGGGTAAATCTTAGGGAAGTAAATTGCCTCACCTTCCTTTCTGCCCAGCAGCTGGTGGGTTTGAACCACCAACTTTCCAGTTAACAATCAAATGCCTTAGGCACTGTGCCACCAAAACTCTGAAACAGATCCAGTACTAACTAACTAATATGTCTGGCTTGTTGGAAATGTAAAATTATGCTGCAAATTTAATACCAGCATGCTGGTTACACAGGTGTGCTTAGTTTGTGAAAATTCAGCAAGCTAAACATTTAAGGTATATGAACTTATTATAGTATAGGTTCGTAGTTCAAACCCACCAGCTGCTGGGCGGGAAGGAAGATGAGGCAATCTACTTCCGTAATATTTATCCCCTTGGAAATCCAGCAGGGGTCGCTATGACTTGATGGCAGTGGTTTTGGGGCCTGATTCAGAGGGCTTTTGAGATGAAGCAGGTGACAAGGACAGTAAGGGTGGGGAATGGGCTGATTGAGAGTTTAGGGGCCCTGGGATAGAGATTGAGAAGCTCTGGAGGGCGTACATTGGTGTCTGTGGTTGGGGACGGGCCTTATATTAACTTATTATTATTTTAATTGAATAAAAAGTTTTTAAAAGCAGCACTCCTAAAATCAACATTAGTAGGATGTATGGCCAGGCAGCTGACCTTGGCATGGGACTCCAGTTAGATCCCAGCTCACATCCTCTGTGTTTCCTTGGGGAAGTCCCTTCACCTCTCTGAGCCTCAGGAGGGATGAGCAATGTGTCCTCCACGTGTAAGCTAATCATTTGATTATTATCCAGGGCCAGGATTAAGGTGAGGTGACTGAGGCACTCCCCTGGGGTACAAAATTTAAGGAGATGCTAAGAGAACTCTTGGTGACCTATTTCTACAAAAATTACAGCCTAGGAAACCCTGTCCCTGTGAGTTGAAAATTGACTTGATGGCACCCAACAATGACAAACGGGAAATACTATTTTGATGCAATAGCACTTCACTCTGTCCACGCCTCACATGCTTTACCTAGACCAGGCCCTGTTGCTACCTCTTCATGAACGCTTTGGCCAGGACCCCAGGGTGAATGAATGAAAGTTATTCACTTCCTCTCCAACCCCAACCCTCCAGCAACAGGTGGGATTTCCACCCAAGCTCAGGCTTAGCTTTCCTGGGGCCTAAAGCACTTGACTGCTAACCAGAAGACTGGCGGTTCAAACCCACCCGCCACTCCTTGGAAGGAAGGTTGGGCAATCTACTTCTGTAGTGATACCGCCTCGGAAACCCAAGGAGGGGTCGTTATGAGTCGGGTCTGACTCGATGGCATATAACAACAACAACAACTGATAAATCCAGAGTAAGATGGAAAGTCCTTCCACTGGCCTCCAGGCCCCCGTGACCTAGGCCTTACATGCCTTGGCCTTTATCTCCCCTTACTTATTCTCTCCTGACCATGCTGCTGCCGCCTCACTTTTTTTTTTTTTTTTTTAACTTTCCAGGCATGCTCTTGCCTCAGGCTCTCCACACTTGCTCTTCCTTATGTTTAGAATGTGCTTCACCTAGACGTCTGTGTACATGATGCCCTTCCTCACTTTTCTTGGTTCTCTGCTTATGTCACCTTCTCAGAAATGCCTTCCCAGACTCCTCACTCTCTGTCCCCTCACACTGCTTTGTTATATTCTTCATAGACCTTTCCCCAGTTGGCTTACTATATATATATATATATTTTTTTTTTTTTGGTAGAATGAAAGCTCTATGAGAGCAAGGATTTTGCCTTCTCCGCTTACTAGTGTGTTCCCTAGGATTGTGTCCACAGGGACACACTTAATAAACATTTCCAGTCTCACAGATGGGAAAATAGAGGGCAAAGAAGGGAAGGGACTAAACCGATTCATACAGTTCAGTAGTGGCAAAATTTTACTAACCCCAGATTTCCAGATTCCCAGCCCAGTGCTCTTTCCTGCCCCCCCCCCCCGGACTTATTCTCTTCTCCCACACCCACAGCCCTCCAGGCAATGAAGGTTGCCAGTACCCCCTTGCACGGGCTGTGTCCTCCACCCTGCCCTCACAAAACAGAGCAAGCCAGTCCAGGACTCTCCTCTCAGAGTCCTTTCCGCACAACTGTACTCACAAGTTCTGGCCCAGCGCCAGTCCCCGGCGCCCACCCTTTCCCAGCGTCTGTCCAGCAGACTTGCAGTTCTTCCCTGGCTTCCTGTCCCCGGCAGTGGGCCAGTGGGCCGCTGGGCTTGGCTCTGCAGCTGGACCACAGCTGTGGTCTCAGTACCCTGGAGGATGGGGGACAGGACAATGTGGCCCTGGAAGAGGACAGGATAGGGGTTCGCCTCTTGGAAGAGGGATATGCAGAAGGGGGAATGCTTGTGTGTGTGATGGTGGAGGCTGCCCAGTATGAACTGTGAAACTCCAGTTCCCCTCTCCCACTCCCTCTCTGATGGACATTGAGTTGGGAATGGGTCTCTAACCCTTTCCATTCCAGGAGGAGCAGGTGCCAACAGGGTGAAGGAGCTCTGGGTCCCATCTCTTTTATCCCTGCTGATGGGGGATAAATGTGCTTCACCTAGATGTGTGTCAATTTCAGCAAATATGAGTTGAATATATTCTGTATGGGGAGTTCTGGTGGCACAGTGCCTAAGGCATTTGCTAACCAGAAGGCTGGTGGTTCAAACCCACGAGCCACTCTTTGGAAGGAAGACGGAGCAATCTACTTTTGTAGTGATACTGCTCGGAAACCTAAGGAGGGGTCGCTATGAGTTGGATCTGAGTCGATGGCAATGAGTTTGTTAGTTTGTTTGTTTTAATTTTATATTCTGTATGTGAGGTCTTTGCTGGATACTTCTAGATTTGTTGCTCCCTTTAATGTCCACACAGTCCTAATAGTTTTTATCCCCATTTATAGGTGAGGAAACTGAGGCATGGAGGAAATAAAATGACTGGCCCAGGGCCACACAACTATGAGTAGAGCTGGAACTTTTACTACATTTTCAGGGGCCAACTTCAGAGCTCATTCCAATCCCTGACAGAAAGTGAGCTGTGATCCCCTTCTTAAAGTGCCTTCCAAAGCTGAAGATGAGGACATGGCCCTGTGAATGGCTCCTCTGCCTCACTGACACTTGGGGTACCAGGAGCTTGGCAGGGATAGTAGAAGGAGTGGGGCTTGGTTTGTGTCATGGGGACCCAATTTGCATCCTGACTTAGTCACTTCACCTAGCTGATGTGATCTTGGGCAAGTTTTTCAAGCTCTCTGAGCCTCCATTTCTACTGGGCATAATAGTTCTCATCTCTCAGTTGGGGAGAGTTAAGTGAACATCTAGTACATAGTCAACTCTCAGTAAATATTAACTCTCTCTCTCTTTTTAATTGTTGCTTTCTTTAATGTCTACAATAGCCCTGATAGTTTTTATAGATTTGGGTGAAAGTTTACAGAGCAAATTCATTTTCCATACAGCAATTCATACACATTTTGTTTCATGACATTGATTGCAATCCTTATAATGTAATAAATAGTTCTCTTCCCGCTTCCTCCCTGTGGTAACCTTTTCCCTGTGTCCTTCTTCCCATGCATTCCTAATCTCTGAGCTGTCTCCTTGTGCAAATACTGCCCTTCTGATCTCCCATGATTGATCATTCTAAGGAATGTGTCTACCTGGTGTAAATGTTCACCTTATATACCTGTCTATTGTTTGGCTGGATGCCATGGGAGTGAGTTCAGTTCCAGACCTGAAGGGTAACTAGGGGCTGTAGTCTCAGGGGTCTCACCAGGCTCTATCAGACCAGCAAACTTGGGTCTTCATTGTACTGAGTTTTATTTACCAACACTACACAGTGCTTAAGGAACCCTGATGGTAAAATAGTGAAGTGCTCAGTTGCTAATTTAAATGTTGGCGGTTTGAGCCCATATAGGCTCAGCTGAGGAAAGACATAGCAGTTTGCTCCTGTAAAGACTACAACCTTGGAAACCCTGTAGGGCAGATAGACTCTGTCCTGTAGGGTCACAACGGGTAGAAATGGACTCAACAGCATGGAACAACACTTAATGCTTACGATGTGATGGACACAGTTCACAGCACTTTACGTGGCTTTTTGTTGTTGTTGTTGTTATGTGCCGTCGAGTCGGCCCCGACTCATAGCGACCCCTCCTTGGGTTTCCGAGGCAGTATCACTACGGAAGTAGGATTGCCCAACCTTCCTTCCGAGGAGTGGCTGGTGGGTTTGAACTGCCAGCCTTCTGGTTAGCAGTCAAGTGCCTTAGGCACTATGCTACCAGAGCTCCCCATACAGAATTATTACATGGATTAACCAATTTTAAATCCACAGTGGTAAATATCAATTAATATTTAATGCCAATATTTCCCCCATTTTATAGCACAGAGAGGTTAGGCAATTTGCTTAAGCCCCCTAGCCCTCCACCCTTGTCTTCTGCCCTCCACACATTTTCTTTCAATACCTTCTTCCCTTGGTAGGTGGGGATGGGGTTCAGGTCATTTCAGATTCTCCACTACCATATTAGGGTCTCTTCCCCTTCATTTTGTTGATAATTTCATTGACTCTGAGGTGTTAATTATGTAATGCCCTCAATGAGTTACCTCCACACTATTTTGACAAGGCACATACATTATTTTTTAAAAAATGAACCAACCAAACAAACCAACAAAATAAAACCCAAACTCACTGCCGTTGAATTGATCCTAACTCATAGCGACCCCTGCTTGGGTTTCTGAAGCAGTATCTCTATGGAAGTAGATTGCCCAATCTTCATTCTGAGGAGTGGCTGGTGGGTTTGAACCTCTAGCCTTCTGGTTAGCAGTCAAATGCCTTAGGCACTACACCACCAGAGCTCAGCAATCTCAATATATGTCTACTTACTTATTAGTTACATATATGTGCTATTATTTTAATCACTAGAAAATGACATCATGTTTGGAAAAGTGGCAGGTCAATGAAACCAAGTCTATGAGATAGACTGACACAGTGGCTGCATCAATGGGCTTAAACATGCCAAAGCTTATGAGGATAGCAAATGGTTAGGCAGCATTTTGTCCTGTTATACATAAGGTTACCATGAGTTGGAGCTGACTAGATGGCAACTAACATCGATAACATTACATTAATATATAATGCAAATAATAAAAGTTTATCAAAGTAGAAAGGTGAAAAACCAAAGCCAAACTCACTGCCATCAAGTCAATTCCAACTCACAGTGACTGTCTTTGTGCTTTTCTGAGGCAGAACATCTTTGTGGAAGTAGATTGTCCAATCTTCCTTCCACGGAGTGGCTGGTGGATTTGAACTGCCAGCCTTCTGGTTAGCAGTCAAATGCCTTAGGCACTACACCACCAGAGCTCCTTAGAAAAGTGAAAAGGTGAGACAAAAAGTGACTACAGCACTGGTGGTCAGTGGTAACATTTCTACCTTCCATGTGGGACACCCAGATCTGATTCCCAGCTGATGTATCTCATGTGTAGCCACCATTCATCTGTCAGTAGAGGTTTGTGTGTCGCCATGATGCTGAACAGATTTCAGACTAAGACAAACTAGGAAGAAAGGTCTGGAAATCTACTTCCAAAACTCAGCCGTGAAAACCCTGTGGACCACAGTGGTCTGATCCGCGACCAATCATGGGGATGGTGCAAGACCAGGCAGTGTTTTGTTCCATTGTGCATGGGGTCACCATGAGTCAGGGGCTCACATGATGACAGCTAACAACAATTTGCTTAGGGAAGCTTCTGCAAGTATTCACCTTAAGACATCAAGCTCAATTGGTATAACATACTACAGAAAAACATTGTTCTACATCCTACTTTGGTGAGTAGCAACTGAAGTCATAAAAGCCAAGATGAAACAGTTGGTCTCTCCTCCTCTGGAGCAAAGAAGAAAAAAGAAAATGAAAGATGTGTGGAAACAATTAGTCCAAGGGACTAGTGGATCATGGGAACCTCAGCCTAATGACCCTGCATGCATAGGAAAGGACACAAGAAAAGGTAACCACAGAGAGGAAGTGGGAAGAGAACTGTTAACTAGTAGAGGTTGCAATCAATGTCATGAAACAAAATGTGTATGAACTGGTGAATGGAAAATGAATTTGCTCTGTAAATTTTCAAACACATACACCCCAAAGAAAGAAAGAAGGAAAGAATTCCCCTTAAAAGAACAAAAAAATGAATATAAATGAATCAAATATAAATAGAAGTAAACATAAATAGATGCTTCTTCCTGCTTTCCATTTTGGAGACAACAGCTCTGAGGTACTGCTCTTCCTGAGGGAATATAAGGTTATAGTTTTTGTTTTTTTTCTTAATCTCATATATCTCACCAGTTTTTGATAATTTGATGAAAGCTATACGCATGCTCCCCAAAAAAGTCCCCCCTCCAAACAAACATAGCATTTCCAATACAAGTTTGAGTCACTTGTGAACTCCCTGAAAGCCCCATTTAAGGTTATCAGCCTTGATTAGGAGTATTCCAGGGCTGCATGGATGGTATGTGGGGGTGGGTAGAGATAATAGTATCCACCTCTGTGGCCCTGTTCTGAGTCTATGGTCTTTGAGGGCAATCTGACATTGTTGAGGAAGACAAACAAAACAAAATAGATGGAAAGTATAGAAAAAGAGATCAGGTTAATCAGAATGCAATTCCTAACAAACAAGAGAATAGTACCTAAGGCATTTGACTGCTAACCAGAAGTCTGGTGGTTCAAACCCACCAGCCACACCTCCGAAGGAAGGTTGGGCAATCTACTTCCGTAGTGATACTGCCTCAGAAACCCAAGGAAGGGTCGCTATGAGTCAGGTCCAACTTGACGGCACATAACAACAACAACAACAACAACACACAGGTATTGAGGGAGGTGGCAGAGGTGGAAGGGAGAGTGTTTGAGGAGGGGCTTGCATATTCTGGTCCCTGAAGATGCTCATAGACTCTCACTGGGTGACAGGTGGTCTAACTTAAGGCAGTCAAGCTGATGGGTGGGATACTGTCATGATCATACTAAGGGAAAAATCACCAAGTTTCAGTTTGGGATATCCTTTCCTCTTTGGCCCTTGCAGTATCAATTAGTGTCTAATCAGGAAAACAGAAATTATTCTGAGTAGATGTTGTCGGGTATCTTTGAATTGATTCTGACTCATAGAGACCCTGTGACAGAGTGGAACTACCCCATAAGGTTTCCTGGGCTGTGATCTTTATGGGAACAGATAGCCAGGTTTTTCCTCATCAGAGCTGTTGGGTGGGTTTGAACCAGCAGGCTTTTGGTTAGCAGCTGAGTGCTTAACCATTGTACCACCAGGTAACCAGGGCTCCTTATTCTATGTAGAAAAGGATTTAATACAGGAAATTGTTTACAAATACGTTGACAGGGCAAATGAGCAAAAGGGAGAAGGGGGTGATGCTCAGAGCCTAGGAAGCTGCTATCTTCCCTGGCCAGAACCCACAAGCTCACACTGCTGTTGAGCAAGTAGAAGCACTAACTACTCCTACTACGTTGGAATTGTGTGGTTGTCACTGAGCAATGACCTTGAGGCTACTATCCTATTGCTGCTGCCACATCAGTTGATGCTGTTGGAGTGCCCAAGTGCCCTTTACTGCTCTGCTGCGTCAGATGTCTCCAGAAGAGGATAAAGCTGGCTTCTCCCTTCTTCATAGCTTCCCATCCCTCACCAGTTCCTTTCATTGGCAGTACCTATCTGGAGTTTGGGAATGAAGCTGAGAGGCAACAGGCAACTCACCAGCACACCTTAGCAGATAATGCAGATTCCAAGTCTCTTTCCCTTTTTTCCTCACACTGTTGTTGGGTTTTTTTTTTTTTTTATGTGTGTGTTGTTGTTGTTAGTTGCTGTTGAGTCAGCTCTGACTCATAGCAACCTTACGTACAACAGAACGAAACACTGCCCAGTCCTATGCCATCCTCACAATTGTTGGTGTGTTTGACCCCATTGTGGTTACTGTGTCAATCCATCTCGCTGAGAGTTTACCTCATGTTTGCTGACCCTCTACCAAAGACGATGTCCTTTTCTAGTGATTGATTTTTCCTGAAGGTGTTTCCAGAGTAAGTGAGATGACTTCTTGCCATCCTCACTTCTAAGGAGCATTCTGGTTGTACTTCCTCCAAGACTGATTCTTTCATTCTTCTGGCAGTCCGTGGGATATTAAATATTCTTCTACATCACCCTACCTCATAGCCTTTACGCTAGAAGCAGATTTGTTTCCAAGTATATTTTCTGTCTCCCCTAGAATATGACCTCCTTGAGGACAGAGTGCTGTCTTGTTCATCATACTTTCTCAAGCACCTAGAGTGATGTCTAAGTCAGTGCTCAACAAAAAATTTTCTCATTGACTGGTTTATACTCTCTAAATAAAGACTTTCATATATGTGTAAGCACGTGTATATTTTTGGTTTTGGAAGTATGGTTGCCATAAGTATATTAGTGACTCTGTGGTTAAGAGTGAATGTGGTAAAATATATACAACAAAAATTTTTCCAATTTAACAATTAGTCCAAGGGACTGGTAGACCATGCGGTCCTTGGTGTATATGACCATGAGACCAGAAGAACTAGATGGTGCCCAGCTATCACTGTCAACCACTTGGAGGGGGATTGGTGCAGGAGATCCTGGATAGAGTATGAGATTGATGCGGAACAACAACAAAAAAAGACCAGGTTTGCTGGTCTGATAGAGCTGGTGAGATCCCTGAGACTATGGCCCCTAGTTCTCTTTCAGGTCTGAAACTGAACTCCTTCCTGTGGCTTTCAGCCAAACAATAGACAGGCATATAGGGTGTCCATTTACATCAAATAGATAAACTCCTTGGAGCGATCAACTATGGGAGAACAGAGGGCAGTGTTTGCACAGGGAGACTATGGGTGTGGAGTAGGGTGGAAGTGTGTGGAAGGGAAGGACACAGGGAAGAAGCAACAACAGGGAGGAAGTGGAAGAGAGCTGTTACATTGTGGGGAATTGCAGTCAATGTCATGAAACAAAATGTGTATGAGCTTCTGTGTGAAAAATGCATTTACTCTGTAAACTTTCACCTAAATCACAATAAAAATTTAAAAAAGAATTTGTTTTCCAATTTAAATATTTTAAGTGTACAATTCAGCAGTATTATTTATGTTCATAATGTTGTACATCCATCATCACTACTTGTTTCCAAAATTTCTTATCACTCCAAACAGAAATTCTGTACCCATTAAGCAGTAACTCTCCAAACAGAAATTCTGTACCCATTAAGCAATAACTCCCTATTCCTCCTCTTCTCAGTCCCTGGTAACCACTAATAAACTTCTTTCTCTATGCATTTGCATAGATATTACATATAAGTTGAATCATACAATATTTGTACTTTTGTGTCTGACTTTTTTCACTGAGCGTAATATTTTCAGGGTTCATGCATGTTGTAGCATGTATCAGATCTTTATTTCTCTTTCTGGCTGAATAATACTCCACTGTATGTATATACCATATTTTGTTTAACCAGACACTTGGGTTATTTCCACATTTTGCCTATTGTGAATAATGCTTTGATGACCACTGGTGTACTAGTATCTATTCGAGTTCTTGCTTTCACTTATTTTGGGTATATATGCATGAGTGGAATTGCTGGGTCATGTGATAATCCTATTTTTAACTTTTTAAGCCCACTTTTAAAATAAGAAGAAACCAAGCCCCAGAAAAGGGGTGTGATTTGCCCAAAGGGACCAGCTGCTATAACTTGCCCTGCATGGCAGGTCTCAGGAAGGCTTTGGGCAAGGACAGGCCTGACTCGGCAGCTCCCCACTCCTGCCACGCCTCCCTGTCTGGCTGCCCTGGAGCAAGTGGATGAGCCATGACGTAGATGCCTCTTTCATGTCTTCATGTGCTCATGGATCTGAGGCCAAGAAGGGCTGACTCAGCTGTGACCTTCTCAGGGCTAGCAACTTCCTTTTGTCCCAGCAAATGGACCGTCCTGAATCTCTGCCAGAAGGACCATGAGGAAGGTCAGATAGTCTAAACAACTGAAGCAAAGGCTGGAGGAGACGGGAACAAGACTTTGTGATGGCCCCTCCTCTTCTGTCCCTCAGGGTGGAGCTCTCAACCACAGAATCACTGCTATATTTATGGTGACCATATTTCCTAAGCCAAAAGTCAGTTCACATGGTTAGACACATATGACTAGCTTTATAAAGAAAACAGGAGAAAAGATTAGAAATTGGGTCTATCCCAGGGTTTATCCAACTCAGCACCACTGATATTTTAGAACAGATAATTTTTTGTTGTGGAGGACTGTCCTGTGCATTGTAGGATTTAGCAACATTATTGGCCTCTATCCACTGGATGCTGGTAACATCTCCCCCCAGTTGTGACAACCAAAAATGTCTCTGGACACTGTCAAATATCTCCTATGGGGCAAAATCATCTTGGTTGAGAAACACTGTTCTATCCCCAAATGCAGAATATATCTGTGTCTTGGACATGCCTATAGGTCAGGTGACCAGGAGACAGTGTCCATTCTTACAGGGAAACACAATCCCTGCCCTCAAAGAGGAGCTCTCCCCTCAAGGAAGAGAGGCATAACTCTGGCCCTGGTCTCAGGAGACAGAGTCTTGCCCCTGGGGAACTCCGGGTCTAATGGAGAAAACTGGACAGTCCCTACAGAGGCAGAAAGATACGGTGGTTAAGAGCATAGGCTCAAGCCAGAATGCCTGGGTTCAAATCTTGGCTCTACCATTTATAGGACAATTTACCTCTTTGTGCCTTAGTCTCCTTATCTGTAAAATGGGGATAATGATTACACCTACCTTGTAGGGTTTGATCAATTAATTATTAATAGACTTTATTTTTTAGATCCATAGTTTTAGATTTATAGAAAAATTGAGCAGATAGTACAGAAAGTTCCTATATATATTATACTCAGTTTCCCCTATTACTAACATCTTATGTGAGTATGGTATATTTGTTGTAATTAATCAACTAATACTGATAACATTATTAATAATTAAAATTTACAGTTTGTTTGGATTTCCTTAGCTTTTACCTAATGTCCTTTTTCTGTGCTGGGGTCTCATCCAGGACAACACATTACATTAAATTGTCATGTCTACTTAGGCTCCTCTTGGCTTTAACAGTGTCTCAGACGTTCCTTATTTTTGATGACCTTCACAGTTTGAAGCAATACTAGTCCAGTATATGGTAGGATGCCCCTCTATTCTAATTTTCAAGATGATTTTCTCATGTTTAGAGTAGAGTTAGGGTGTGTTGGGAGGAAGACCATAGAGGCAAAGTACCATTCTCATCACATCATATCAATGGTACATGGTACATACATGATTTATGACTGTTGATGTTGACCTTGATCATCTGGCAGTGGTAGTGTTCATCAATTTTCTCTACTGTAAAGTCATTTCCTCCTTTTCCATACTGTACTCTTGGGAAGGAAGTCACTATGTGTAGTCCACACTTAAGGAGTGGGAAACCTCATAGGGTTTTTGTGAAGATTGATTAAGTTAAGAACAATGCTTGGCATAAAGAAAACTCTATATTTGCTGTTATTATGATGATGGGGTGGGTGACAGGCTGAAGAGGGAGATTGCACAGTCTCTTAGGACAGTTTGTAAGGTAGTGTACTAAGTTAGGTGGAATAATGGCCTCCCAATGATGTCCACGTCCTAATCCCGGGAATTTATGAATATGTTACTTTACATGGAAAAAAGAACTTTATAAATATGATCAGGGGTATGGACCTTGAGGTGGGATGATTATCCTGGATTATCCAGGTTGAATCAATATAATCACATGAGTCTTAAAGCAGAAAAGCTTGCCTAATTATGATAAAAGAGAGGAGAGATATGATGATGATGATGATGGAGAAGGGTCAGAGAGCTGATAGTGTTCAAAGAATTTGAGCTAACATTGTTGGCTTTGAAGATGGAGTAAGGGGACCATGAGTCCCAAAAGAAATGAAGCCCTGCTAACACTTTGATATTAGCCCAGTGAGACCTAAATTGAGTCTCTGCTCTATAGACTATAAAATAATAAATATATGTTGTTTTAAGTTGCTGAGG
Organism: Orycteropus afer afer; assembly: GCF_000298275.1. Classification (NCBI taxonomy): domain Eukaryota; kingdom Metazoa; phylum Chordata; class Mammalia; order Tubulidentata; family Orycteropodidae; genus Orycteropus; species Orycteropus afer. Next base: position 17,275,552 of record NW_006921621.1, read on the forward strand.
TTGAGGTACCTTGTTGTAGCAGCAATAGGACACTAATACGTGAAGTCATAAGTGTAGGGCTGGAAGAGGGGATATAGTCCTGATGCAAAAATTACTGCTTATTAACTGTGGATGAGTCAGCTTACCAGCCCTCTGTCCCTGCTGAGAGTCAGATATTCTAACTCTATCTCTCTTTCTCTCAAACATTGTTGATGAGTCTACCATTTATTGAAGGCCAACTTCAGGCCAGACATTTCAGCTAGACCTTTTGAAACATTATATAATTTAATCTTCATAACATACTCTCCCTATATTTACAGAATAGACAGAGAGAAAGACCTTTTGCCTTTCTTTCCTCCCAGGTCAGCTCCCTGTTAATAATTAACTCTCAACAAGTTGGAGATGGCTCTACTTTAAATTTAAAGGGTTAGTTGAAGGTGATGTGTTTGGTATATTAGAGGCTTCAGCTCAAGACTTACAAATTTACCAGGACATTGCTGGAGTATCTTGACTATCTTGCAACCATTCTTTTGCTCATCCAATAAGTATCCAGTAAGCACCAGCTATTGAGTCCTTGCCCTCAAGAAACTCAAACTCACACTCCAACACCTCAATAACAAAAGGACAAACAATCCAATTAAAAAATGGGCAGAAGACATGAATAGACACTTCACCAAGGAGGATATTCAAGCGGCCAACAAACATATGAAGAAATGCTCACG
>NW_006921621.1:17277897-17293649 GCF_000298275.1 Orycteropus afer afer
CAATGACATGAGACAAAGTATATGTGAACTGCTGTATGAAAAGTGAATTTACTCTGTAAATCTTCACCCAAATCCTAATTAAAAAAAAAAAAAAAAAGAAAGAAACTCAAACTCTGGGGATGGGGGGTGGCTTGGAGAATGAGGCATGGTCAGACATAACCATGACTGACATAATCATGGCCAACACAAACACAGCTTGGGGTAGAGTAGGACATGGCCTTAACAAGCATGTCATGGTTTAACTGGAGAGGGGACACAAGGCTATGGGTATTTACTAAAGTTGTAAGGACGTGTGCTTGGAAGAATAGGTAAGTTTCACTAAACAGACATGGCACTGGTGGCATTCAGGTTGGTCAGATGGCATGCAGAAGGGAAGTGGAGGCCTGTGGACTATCTGCTTTAGTCCGTACAGCATCCTAATTTAGTTGTTGTTGTTTGTTGTTGTCAAGTGGGCTCCAACTCACGGCAACCTTGTGTAAAACAGAATGAAACATTGCCCAATCCTGTACCATCTTCACAATTTATGATATGCTCAAGTCATTGTCATAATCCATGTGTATTTTGAGTGCCTTCCAATCTATGGGGCTCATCTTCCATCATTTTTGGCAATATTCTGTTGTAATCCACAGTGTTTTCTTTTCTTTTTCAAACTTTCATTGTGATTTGGGTGAAAGGGATAGAGCAAATCTATTTTCTATTCAACAGTTCATACAAACTTTGTTTTGTGACATTGATTGCAATCTCTACAATGTAACAGCTCTCTTCCCACTTCCTCCCTGTGGGCACCTTTTCCCTGTGTTGTGCTTTCTCCTACGCATTCCTATCCTTTGAGTTTTCTCCCTGCACAAATGCTGCCCTTCTGATCTCCCATGGTTGATTATTCTAAGGAAATGTACCTACCTAGTGTAATTGTTCACATTGTAGGACTATTGTTTGGCTGAAAGGTAAGTCATGGAAGTGAGTTCATTGGATTCTAAGCCTGAAGGGTGACTAGAGGCTGTAGTCTCTGGGGCTTCACCACTCTCTATCAGATCAGTAAGCCTGGTCTTTTTTATGATTTCAAATTTTGTTCTACATTTTTTTCTCACTCTATCCAGGATCTCTAATTTTGATCCCATTCTGAGTGGTTGGTAGTGATAGCTGGGCACCATCTAGTTCTTCTGGTCTCAGGGTCATGTAGGGTGAGATTCCCTGGTCCAATAGTCCTTTACACTAATTGTTTCCATATATATGTCTTTGATTTTCTTCACTCTTCTTTGCTCCAGACCGAGAGAGATCAATTGTTGCATCTTAGATGGTTACTCACAAGGAACCATAGGAATAGCAATACTCCTATTCATCAAAATAGGATATGGCGCAATGACCTACAGTGTTTTCATTGGCTAATTTTCAAAAGTAGAGCTTATCCGTCTTTGTTAGTCTGGAAGCTCTGCCGAAACCTGTCCACTATGAATGATCCTACTGATATTTGAACTACTAGTAGCATAGCTTCTAGCATCATAGAAAAGTGCAAGCCACCTTATTGAATAGGTACTACAGGTAGTCCCTGACTTACCACATATTTGAGTTACAAATTGCACTTATGAATGTTCCCTCCCCTTTTCCCCTTTTCTTTGTTTTTTTTTTTTTTACATTTTATCGTTAGCAATATGGACTACATACATACTCATGCCAATTCCCAAAGACAACTAAAGATCATATTTATAAAGATACTACTAGTAAAAAGCAAAAATAATGAAAACTAACTAAATAAATAAAATAAAGAAGCATTGACTTACATCAGAACTGCCTTATGATGGAGGTGTCAAAACCATCTGTTGTAAGTCTGGGACTACCTGTATTATTATTATTCCCATTTTGCAGATGAATGGACTCAGGGAAGTAGAATGACTTGTCCTAAAGTGCCCCTAACTTGTAAGTGGTGAACTGGGACTCCAGAGCTCACGATCTTAATCTTTTCAGCACATCTGCTGGGGAAACACAAGCTTAGCTAGGCAAATTTAAATCATGGGCAAGGGTGAGTGAATTCACTTATCCCCTTTTTCATCCAACAAACATTGATTGAGCACCCATTAGGTGCCAGCTCTGTGTTAGGGAAATCAGGGTGATATAGTGGACCAGCCCTCAAGGACCTCACATATGGAAGAGAAGACAGATATGGAGATGGTGAGATGCTCCATTGTACAATGAGTCCCCTGAGAGATGGAGACAGAGAAGGGAGAGTGTGGACGTCAAAGGATGCCTCCTGGAGAAGACTTTGTAGGAGGATGGAAGCGGGAGCAAAGTCAGTGGAGGAAACAATGGAAAATGGTCAGGAAACTGGAGGAAGAGCCAAGAGAGGGAAGAATCAAGCCCACCACTATCAGTCGCAGGGCCCGGGGAAATGCTTAACTGGAGGTTCCCGGCTCACAGTTGGCTCTCCTTCTTATCTCACTCCCAGCTTGTCCTGCAGTATGAGAGGCCTTGTGTTAATGTGCATAGACATTTCAACCACACACTCAAGCTCTACAAACTGCTGCCCCATAACCCATCAGGCCCAGGGATGCACACACCTGGTCACACTTCACCCTCAGAAGGTTAAACTCAGGGAAGGTGCCCTTGTAGGCTCTGGTGGCAGGCTTAAATCCATCTGGGCGAAGAATTCCAGTATATTGGGTATCTGGAGCATGGCCTAGAAGATGAGTTATTGTTGTTATTGTTACTGTTATGTGCCTTCAAGTCAGACCCGACTCATAGCGACCCCTCCTTGGGTTTCCAAGGCAGTATCACTATGGAAGTAGATTGCCCAACCTTCCTTCCGAGGAGTGGCTGGTGGGTTTGAACTGCCAGCCTTCTGGTTAGCAGTCAAGTGCCTTAGGCACTACACTACCAGAGCTCGTAGAAGATGAGTTAGGAGAGCATGTTCCTTTGGCCCCATGGGCTTCTTGCTTTGTCCAAGGCTGTGGCTGTCCATGTCTAGATAGAATGTCTATTAGATAGAATAGAATCATGGAAGCCCTAAGAAGAGGTTTCATCCAGTGTCAAATTCTACAGGAAGGTTGAGTGGAACAAAGATTAAAAAGAGGCACTACAGTTAGAAGGCCCCTGTGGTTTGTGAGAGAATAGAGCAACGGAGAATGTGCAGAGATGGTGAGTGAGTGTGAGGTGAGGAATGGAAGGCAGAGAGCACAGAGCACCCTTTCAAGAAATTTGGCAAGGAAAGCAAATAAAGCAGGAGGGATGGAGCTTGAGGGGGAGGTAGGAAAGAGGGAATGTTTTCGTTTATTTGCAGTAGACAGGAGCATGTTTTGGACTGAGGGAAAAGAGATTGTGGAAAGAGAAAGAGGTTGAAAATTCAAGAAAAAGAAGGGACTGAAGAGAAAGTATGATCAAAAAGTATCTTTGTTTGAATGTTTGCCATGACCTTTGTGCTTTTTGAAAGAATGATCTATACGAGATCAAATTGTCAACAGTAACTGTAAAGCATGGATGAGACATTTAGGGGATAGTGAGTCTAAGTTAATGGTGGTAAAACAACCTGAGAAGAGAGAGTGAGAATGATGACACAGCATGAGGAATGTAACCAAAGTCATTGAATTGTACATGTGGAAACTGATGAAGGGCTGTGTGTTCAGCTGTGTATATCTTTATCAAAATTGAAATAATAAAAAAAGGATCATTTTCTTTCATCAGCCAGGGTATAGGGTAGACTTATATCCCCCTCTTCCTCTCAGTGAAATAGAGGGAGAATGAGTGAGCCCTAGTTGGGTGGTCTTGATTGTCCCTAAGAGAATAACTCATATGTACTGAACATTCATTGTGTGCCAGGCACTACTCGAGGTGCTAACACACTGCCGTCAGACCCAACTCTTGGTGATCCCTCCTTGGGTTTCCAAGGCAGTATCACTATGGAAGTAGATTGCCCCATCTTCCTTCTGAGGAGTGGCTGGTGGGTTTGAACTGCCAGACTTCTGGTTAACAGTCAAACACCTTAGGCACTACATTACCAGAGCTCCCTCTTGAGATGCTGAGCATGTAATATTTTACCCATTTGTCACACACACACACACACACACACACACACAACCCTGAGGGCAATACTGCAGTGAAACCTCTGAGAGCTGGAGCTCAGTGGGACTACCTTTTTTCTGCCTTTGATGGAGTCCAGTCTTACCAGTTTTCTATCACTCATGCTTATGGAAAATATTTGAGTTTGCCTTCTCTGACAGGTTTTCACCTTGTAAGTGTTCTTGTTTTTGCACGTTTTACTGTATTGTCATCCTTCCTTTATGCAGTAATGAAAACTGAGCACACAGAGGATTAGTAACTTGCCCAAGGTAACACATTTCGTTAATATTGCTCTTAAATCTAGGCAAAAAGGGTCTCTGACATGAGATCTGCACTTAGAAGCCCTGCATGTCACAACCACACAAAAAAAATAAATTGATTTAAATAAATAAATAAGGCTTCTGCTTCTGGCATAGAATTTTCCTTTGTGCCTTAAAAAATCTAGAACTTCGACAAAATATATGAAATTATTATTTTCTATCTTTGTGCACAGGTGACTCAGGACTGTGATCCCTGAGAAAAGGGAAAGAGATTAAGTGAGCTCGACACTTACCCCAGCTCACTGCCTGAGGCAGTTTCCAGGCTTCATTGTGGGGAGGGACAGCCCAGAGTTTGGATGTCCTGCTGATTAAAGGGATGGATTCAGAATTCAGGGAAGCCAAGGACTAAGTACAAGAGGGGAGGGAACTGTATACATATCCCCAGAGATCTGCAGAGATGTCTCCTGAAATATCACATGAAAGGAAAAATTAGGTAAAGAACCCTTAAAGACAGCAGGCAGAACAATGCCTGGAGCTCACACAGGGCTGAGATCAGCCTGAGTGGAAAGACTTCATAATGTATGGGGTATTAAGTACAGTTCTCAGAATGGTATTACCTTGTACTGATAGCTATTCTGTGTCTACCCTGTTATCGTTAGCTGCCCTCAAATTGACTTTGGCTTATGGTGACCCCACGTACAACAGAACAAAATGTTTCCTAGTTCTGGGTCATCCTCACAACTGGCAGCATGTTTGAGTCCATTGTTTCAGGCCACTGTGTCAATCCATCTCACCAAGGGCCTTCCTCACCCTTATTGGCCCTCTATTTCACCAAACATGATGTCTTTCTCCAACAATTGATCCCTCCTGGTGACATGTTCAAAGCAAGCATATAAGAAGATGTTCTTTTGTGACCCATAAGGTTTTCACTGGCTAATTTTTGGAAGTAGATTGCCAGGCCTTCCTAGTCTTCTTAGCCTGGAAGTTCTGCTAAAACCTGTCCACCATGCTTGGCCCTGTTGCTATGTGAAATACCACTAACATAGCTTCCAGCATCATAGCAACACACAAGACACCACAATATGACAAATGGACAGATGAGTGGTGGGTATTGGTCCTAACAAATTTCAAAAGCAAGTCTCAAAAGCATAAACAGATTCCAGGCATGTTAACTGTTGCCAGCTGTGCAGCAAACAAATGCCAATGCTATTTAAAGGAATATAAATCCAGCCCTGAATGGTGGAGAATTTGTAATGTTCAGCATCCACTCAAGCTACAGACCAACATTCCTCATAAACATAGGTGTAAAAATTCTGAAAAAAAGTTTTAGCATTAAAATCCAATAACATGTACCATCAAGACCAAGTGGGCTCATACCAGGAATGAAAGGCTTCTGTTGTACATGGCCTTGTCTTCTGTGTATGTTCTTTTCTTATGAGGACACTTGATGTTAGATTTAGGAGCCATCCAGATAATCCAAGATGGTCCCATATTCATGAGTGTGAGCAGTATGAGACTGTTCACTACACCTTCAAAGACCCTATTCCCAAACAAGGTCATGTTCATAGGTGCCAGGTGAGCATTTCTTTCTTGGGGACAACTACAGTCATTAAACTAAACCTGACATTTTACTTCCCTCTGGATATTTTCCCTGATTGAGGTGAGGCGAGGGTAAGAAGGCTCATTAAGGGTCCTAATATGTCCTCAGGTAGGTAGAGCTGGGTACCACTGCTAAGCCTATTTTAGGATTTACAGTTGGACTATGTGGACAACTGATTGGCTAGAGACTCCTCCAAGCATCTGTTTGCATGAGTTTAATAGGCAGGTGGGCATTCATTTGGAGACCTGGAAAGGGAAGGGAAGTTTCTGGTGCAGTCCCTGGGACAGAGGCAGAGCTGGGAGGTGTGACATGAAAACAATGGAGGGTGGGGTGGTTATGGAGTATGCACCTGCAGTGCAGTGGATGACTTAATATGGCCCTTCTAGCCGTAGTCCTCCATTTTGTGATGTTTTGTAAATCCTAGTCTGTATGCCTGTGGTTATGATCCCATTCTGGGGTGAGTTGTCTGTTATGTTAATGAGGCAGGATTAGGGTGGGATGTACCTTGAGTCCCACCTTACTAGAGGGTGTGACTCAAGTCACCATCCTTAGTTTCTTGAAGGTATATATATGAATGCTCTGGCATAGTTCACTCTCTTGCTCTGGTTCCTGCATCTGGTTTGTCATCTTACTTCCGGTCCTTAGGTTTTGAGACAGCAGTCAGTCATCTGACCTGCTAATTTGGGTTCATCAACCCCTGCAACCACCTGAGTGAGGAGAATCCTCCAGACCGACACTTGACCCATGGGTTTGGGACTTGCCAGCCTCCACAACAGCATGAGCCATCTCCTCGGCAGTTCGTGAGTTCTGTGAGGTGTTACAGCAAAATATGAAACCCTAAGATGGAAAGGGGGAGCTCTGGTAGCATAGTGTTTAAGGCACTTGACTGCTAACCAGAAGGCTGGCGGTTCAAACCCACCAGCCACTCCTCGGAAGGAAGATGGGGCAATCTACTTCCGTAGTGATACTGCCTCAGAAACCCAAGGAGGGGTCGCGATGAGTCGAGTCCGACTCGGCACATAACAACAACAACAACAAGATGGAAAGGAGGATACTGAGGGAGGAGGAAGAGTTGATGTTTGAGATGATGGAGTGGTTTGCAAAAGTTTGGAAAAGTTGGACACTTAAGACATCTTTAACCTCTGCCTCATAGGGACCAAGCTTGCACTGATCCTTTTAAAAGAAATTATTCAAGCAGCACCCTTCTTCTTCAGAGATGTCAGAAAGCAGGAAAACATTTTTCTCAAAACTTACTTGCAACTAAGGGATCTGGGTAACAAATAGTTCTGCTAATGTTGATGCACTTGGTAATATTTGGAAGACAGAGGCCATTTTTACCCTTTTTGGCTATTTTTGTGTACAGGTACAGTGGTGGAAACGGAAGGTTTTGCTACAGCAGCACTTCAGGGTTCATTCTATTGTTGTCTGGATGTTGAGAGGCATTCCTAAGTCACAGCCATGAGATGTGTTGAGAGAAAACTCCACTGAGGCCTCAGAGGGAGGAGGACTGCAGTGGGTCTCAAGTGGCTACCTCCTTCTTTTCTTTTTTAATAATTCTTTAAAAATTTTATTGTTGTTGAAAACATGCACAGCTGAACATACACCAATTCAACAATTTCTATGTGTATCATTCAGTGACATTGATTATATTCTTTGAGTTGTGCAACCATTCTCACCTTCCTTTTTTGAGTCGTTCCTCCCTCATTAACATGAACTCACTGCTCTCTAAGCTTCCTATCCAACCTTTCAAATTTAGATCCCATGTAAACCAAACTCACTGCCATCGAATCAATTGCTACTCATAACGACCCCTCCTTGGATTTCCCAGGCGGTATCTCTACAGAAGTAGATTGCCCATTCTTCCTTCCGAGGAGTGGCTGGTGGGTATAAACTGCCAGCCTTCTGGTTAGCAGTCAGATGCCTTAGGCACTATGCCACCAGAGCTCCCAGATCCCATATAGATAGTAAAAGAGCACAATGCTCCAGGCAGATATTCTTTACTTACAGAGCTAAACTATTGCTTGGTTTAAAGAAGACTTCAGGGATTATTTTTGCTTTAAGTTTTAAAGATTATCTCAGGGCAATATTAACAAAGATTCATCTGGCTTCAATGACTCCAGAAAGTCTGGATTCCACAAGAATTTGAAATTCTGTTCTGCATTTCCCTCATTTTCTTTCTTTCTTTTCTTTTCTTTTTTTTTTTTAAATCAGGATTCTTCTATAGAATCTTTGATCAAAATCTTCAGTAATGGTAGCCATGGCTACCTTCTCTTACGTGAGATGCTGTTCTTGTGACTTGGGCAACATTACACAATACTGATAGGAGCCACATCTATCTCTCTAACACCTCTCTTTCTCCTGTAGAGAGTTTGCCTTCCCTCTTCTGTTCCTGCTGTTCTCTCTCTTTAAATCTCCTCCTCAAGAGAGTTGGTAACTCCCATAACAATCACTATTATGCATAGAAGAAGATAGCCGGTGGTCGTTGGAGGAGCCCTGGACAGAGAATCCAGAAACTGACATCAGAGTCCTAGAGGTGCCACTAACTCCTGAGCATCGGGGAACTATTTCTTGTCTGTGGGCCTCAGTGTCCTAGTCCATAAAATGATAGGGTTGAGAGTTCCCTCCCAGTTTGAACATACTATATGATTCATTCCACAGACATATAATTGAGGGCCTGCTATATGACAAGGACTGGGCTAGGCACTGGAGCAAGATGAATAGGGCCTGGTCTCTATCCTTGCAGAGCTCACCTTCTAGTGGGAAGGCTGACTTTGCTTACCTCACAACGGGAGGGTGGATAATGTGTTCCACCCAAAACTAGAAAGGTAATCAAGGAATCATAAGACAGAGAACCATGTTCTTGTAGTTGAAAGAATCTACTAGTTCTACCAGGCTTGTTAAGAAAAGCAGCAGTGTTTTGGCTTCTCCTGTTCCCCTGCTCCTGATCCTCAGGCATAACCACTTTTAATTCTTTTACATGAGCTCACTGGTATTTGGAGGTACTTGGGTGGCACAGTTTGCACTCAACTACTAGCATTTGACTGCTAACCAGAAGGCTGGTGGTTCAAACCCACCAGCCACTCCTCAGAAGGAAGATGGGTCAATCTACTTCCATAGTGATACTCCCTCAGAAACCCAAGGAGGGGTCACTATGAGTCAGAAACAACTCGATAGCAGTGAGTTTTTTTTGTTTGTTTGTTGTTGTTTTACTAACCTAAAGTTTGGCAGTTCAAACTCACCCAGTGGCACTGAGGAAGAACGATGTAGCAATCTGCTTCTGTAAGGATGACAGCCAAGAAAACCCCCTGGAGCAGTTTCACTCTATAGCACGTGGGGTCACCACGAGTCAAAATCAACTCCCTGGCAATGAGTTTTGTCTTTTTTTCTTTGACATTTAGCATCATATCAATAGAAAAGAGACTTGCTTTGTTACTTTTTTAAGTCTTAGATGCCAATTAAGTTCTCACTATATGTTGATCAAATTCTCTTTCATTCACCTCATAACCTTCCCACAGCAATCTTTTCCTGTATCCCCATTTTTCCCAATATGGTTACGTAATACTCTAGGTTAGATTGGGTTTCACTGTTTTCATCATTGTGTTTAAACGTTATTTGCAACTAAGTCACATATTATATTATTATTTTCAACATTTTGTTTTCTCTAGAGTTAATTGCTTTTTATTTGCTTAGTTTTCTTTATACATAATAGTAATTCAGCTCCAAAATCTTCCCCAGTGGTACAGATGTCACAATATCAAATTTTAGGTATTTTATGTATTTATTCTTCCTGGAGAAATCTTTCTCAGAGCCCGTGGACTTCTCCAGTCTGCTATGATTTTCTTCTATTCCTTGTATGATATCCTCTTCACCTGTCTCTTGTGTTGGTTCCTCTGTTTTCTCATTCTAGTTTTGGGTGGAACATATTCTTCATCCTCCCATTCTGAGAAATCATGAATGAGATTTACATTATTTGAGAATTTGAGTATCTCTAAATGGTTTTATCCCACTTCCACACTTGATAGTTTGGCAGGGTATAGAACTTTAGGTTGGAAGTAATTTTTTCCTAGAACTTTGGAATCAATGTTCCATTATCTTTTATGTCAGTGTTGTTGAATAATCCCATGCCGCTTTGAGTCTTGATCCTTTAACGTGACTTACTCTTCTCTCTAGATGTTTGTAAGCATATCTTGATCTTTTCAGTGTTCTGAAATTTCATGATGACATGCTTTGGTGAGGGTACATTTTCATGCACTCTTTGGCCTATTCAACTTGAAAACTCGGCATCAATTAGGAGAAATGTTCTTGAATTCCTTCTTTAGTGATGTTCTCTTTTCTGTGTTTTCTGTTTCCAAATCTCCTGCTATTTACATGTTAGGCCTCCTGCACTGATCTAATTTTATCTTTTTCTTCTATTTTCCATTTTCCTTTATGGTTTTATTTGCTCTACTTTTGAGAGGATTCTTTAACTTTGAACCTTTCTATTTTAGTTTCTGCTATCATATTTTTCATTCTTAGGGCTTATTTTTTTCTCTTAATACTCATCTTTATAGCATCTTATTCTTATTTCATAGATGCAATATCATATCTCTAAGAATAACTGATTTTCTTGAAGTTTTTCTCTGTCTGCATAGAATTGTCCTTTGAGTCACTTTTTGTGTTTGTTTTGATCTCTGTTTTTTCATATTAGATATTTTCCTCATATGTCTGAATGGGACCCTAAAAGGCTGGTTGGAAGGTCTGTGCCTGTAAGTGATCTTGCTAACTCTGGCATTTGGGGAACCTTTGATGTCAGTGTCTTTCAGTTAATACCCTCATAGTGTACCTGTTGCAACTACATCAGTGTTCCCCAGTCCAAAGACCTTCTGTTTTACTTACTCCAGAAAAGGCATCCCCCATCACCTGCTGTGGTGCATGGAGGGGGAGGGACCAGCCTATACAGGATAGGGGAGGGGATCCACAGAACTTTCAATCAGTTTGCTTTTTTTAGATTCTAGAAGTAACCAATGCTGGCCACCAATTCCTGAGCTTCATTTCAGACAGGGGAAATATATAATGTAAGATAGGTTGACTCTCAGCTTTCCTCATTGCTGGTTAAGAACTCAGTTTTCTCTGCATCTTCTTTCTGGCTTCCAATATTTATTGTTGTTGTTTCCTGCCTCGTTTTACTTGTCTCTACAAAAAAAAAAAAAAAAAATCCTCTCCTATGATTTAGCAGGTCTTCAGGAGGGCATGAAGATTAACCATGAGCTCAACCCACCATCTTTAATTAGAAATTGCTCTAATTGGATTTCCTGTTGTTAACTCAAATTCATTTTGATCCAGACCAATTCCTTCATCTTTGACCACAAAATAAACGCCTTCTCTATATACCCTGATTTCTGCCAGTGGCTTCTTGTTTAAAACCATAGAGTCGAAGTGTTGCACAACTAGAAGAATGTAATCAATGTTACTGAACTGTACATGTAGAAATTGTTGAGACAGTATGTTTTGTTAGTTATGTTTTCACAACAATCAAACAAACAAATAAAACTATTATCTAAGGATAAAAACAAACAAACAAAAGAAAACCATAGGGTCTCCGTCACACTTTTGTCTCACTTGTCTCCTATTTGTGGAACCAATCTCTTCTTCTTCCTTCTTCCTTTATGTTTTCTCTTTCGTTCCCCTTCCTCTGGGTTCATAACCATTACCCAGATCAGCCTTCTCATACCTCAGGCCTGCCTGAATGGCCTGATAATGGTCTCCTTCCCATCAAGCTTTCCCCCCTTGAATCTGTTTTTTTAAAACTGCTATGGTCATGTCATTTTCCTGCTCAAAACAATTTTATTTTGTCTAGAGTAGTATGTCCAAATGTTTTAGTTGGGCAGGCAAGTTTCCACAATATGACTGCAATCTACCTCTCCAGGCCTAACTCTCCTACCACTACTGCTGGACTAAATACATTGGCAACCCCTCCTTGGGTTTCCAATGCGGTATCTCTATGGACGTTGACTGCCCAATCTTCCTTCCAAGGAGTAGCTGGTGGGTTTGAACCACCAGCCTTCTGGTTAGCAGTCAAATGTCTTAGGCGTTATGCCACCAGAGTTCCTCTAAATAGATTGGCCCTTCTAAATACATTGGCCCCTTTCAGACTCTGTGTCTTTTCATGTTCCATCTTCCTATTCACCTTTCAAGACTCAGCTCGAATGCTGCTTCTAAAGTGAAACTTCCTAGATAGCACAAGGAAGTTGCACACACATTGTTCTGTGTTCCAATCTGAGATTGAATGCCCTGTTTTCATTTTTCTGCTTGCATGTCTCCTATCTTTGGGGCTCCTTGAGGGAAGGAACTGTGTCTTACTTAACTTGTGCTTTCAGGGCTAAGCACAGTACCTTGTATACAGTTAAGTTCTCAATAAATTTTGAATGAATGAATAATCAACCTTACAGTCATATTTCATTATTTTTCTATTTCTATTCTTTTCTATGCTGCTGACTTCAATGTCATCATTTTAATGAAGAACATTTTTATAGGAAGGCTTTTAGAATAACTAAAGTCCTTGACAGTGTCGTAAGAAGGACCTTCCTCGTGTCAAGAGTTGCTTATAGCAAAAAGGAGTAGAGAATGTTCTTTTTTGCAGGTTGTCTTATCTTGACTTATTATCATACTTCTCTATGTGTCAGTCTTCTTTTCCCAAATGTACTATAAGCCCCATGAGGGCAGGGTCTGTGCCTAGTAATAGCTTTCAGTAGAGCCTATAGCATTCAGCACCAGTCTGGGCGAATAGTAGATGTTCATTAAAGATTTGTGGATTATCAGCATGTGCTTTAGGGAGATAAGTGGGCTATTTTGTAGTGATTCTCTGGTAGGGAAGCAAAATCATGAAACACAGCTGGGCCTGGGTCAGGCCTAGGAGGTGATGATGAAGGTGTAGCAGCCAAGGACCACAGCGGATTGTGGGAGAGGGTTCTGGGAGCAGTCAATCATAGCTAAGTATTATTTGGGAAGCAGGAAGAAGAGAAAAATTATAAAGGAGTTAGTGGAGGGAGTAGAAGAGAAAGGAGTATGAACAGGGGTGAGCTGGGCAGGGATGGTAAGTGTAATGGTGGAAGGGTCAAGGTTAGTGAGAAGATCCTCCAGAGTGAAGGCCCCAGAATCAATTTCTTTCAGTCTAATGGGGCCAATCAGTTCAGCCCTCCTCCCACTTCCCCTCCCTGCTGTTCACTCCTGACGCCTGTTTACCAACTCCACTCTTGGACAGGAGATCCACACTGTAGCTCAGGTACCAGAGTTACCATAGTTGGTGGTGTCTTTCCTCTTCTCCCTTAACTATCATCAGGCCCAGACCCAGGCCTCTGCTTGTGGGTGCGATTCCCAGCCCTCTCCTACTCCCCTTGGCCAGTATCGAATCACATGACTCTTTGCAGACTCCTGCCTCAGGAGGAGGCTCCTACTCCTCTTCCTGAAAAGCTCTATTGCAGAACTTTGTTCCAATTCCTGGGGAAGATAATGAGAAAGAAAGAGACATGTGAGAAACGCCTTGTCTGATGGAGGAGGGAAGGAGAGAGGGGTGTGCATGCGTGTGTCCACACAAGCACTCATGGAGGTTACAACTTCATCCAATTTTGTCCTCCTCTTACTCCCCTTAAAAATAGATAAAATCATTAGAGCAGAGAAAATGAACAATAAAAACTTTTCTTGACCATTCTTGGTTGTGCTTCCCCACCCCCTGCACTCCTGGGAGGGGTGTGTCTTCTCTTTCTGTCTTTGCTACTAAACTCATCAAAAGAGGGATCTATACCAGTGCCTGCACATCCTCTCCACACACTTAATCCAAACCCATGAGCCCTCCTCCTTCACTCTCCTAGGAAGCTGTTTTGTCCCAGGGTGTCGGAAACCTCCAGTTGCTAGTCCATCCCTCAAGCCTCCATTTTGTGAATCCTGCAGTGTCTGCCCCTGTCGCTGTCCTCCCTCAGCCTCAGGACCGCCCCCTCTCCTAGCTCTCCTTCCTCCTTGCCCACTGAGCATTCCCACCTTCCTGTATGCCTTCTTGCCACACGATCAGGCGTGTGGACCCAGACATGTGTCACCAATGCCCACCTCCTCAAGCCCTCAGCATAGGGTCAGCTTGATGTCCTGGCACCTCTGTAAACCCAGTGTCGAGTTTTATGTTCTCCGTTGGCCAGTCTTGAGCCCCAGAGAACTGAAAGGATGGGAATTCTCCCTGTGGCCCAGGACCCAAAGCTTGGATTCATTCTTCTTCTATTTTTAAGTGAAATATTCCAGCCACAGAAAGGTACCTCTGTGATCACAGCATAATGTTGCCCCCACCCAACTCAAGAAATAGCCATTACCAATACCTTGAAGTCCACTTGAGTACCTCTCCCCATGACACCTCCTCCCTCCCTGGAGAGGCAACCACCATCCTGAATTTGTTATTTATCATTCCTATAAATGCTTTAAATGTTTTCTACACATGCATGCTTCTTTACATGATATATAGCATCATTATGCTTAGTCTCAAAAATTATGCAAATGGAACATTCTCTCTTTCCTCTACTTTTTTGTTGTTCAAATTTACCCTGATGATACAAATAACTCCTGTTGATTATTTTCATTACAGTATAATATTCCATTGAAAAAAAAAGGTGTCACACTTGATTTACTCCTTCTCTTGTGGTAGACATTTAGGACATATCCAGTTGGATTCATTCCAGAACTCTATTCTCCCATGCAGTCACCCAGTTTAATTTTTCATTCTGTTTTACAAAAAGCTTCCTGGTTTCTTTCTTCAAAGCAACCTCCCTATTTGACAATTCATCACCTCTCACCTGGACAGTCTTAGTATTCTCGTAACTGGTCCCCATAGCCCTGGTCCTCCTCCTTAGGATGTTCTCCCCACAACTGTTTTCCCTCCAAACTCCATGTCGATCCTATTCCCCTTTTGTTCTAAACCCTCCATGGGGCTCACTGCTTCCAGCCTCAGGACTGAGCCCTGGTTCCCCAGCTTGGCCTTTGGATCCTCCACAGTCCATGCCTGCTTTTCTTGTATCATCCAGCACCATCTCACAATACTCCAGCCTTTCTGGCCTTCTGAGCTCTCCCCCAGGTGTCATCACCAGTTCCACCTCTACCTTCTCTCAGTTATTTCCTCTCTTGGAAAGTTCTCCTACTAAGGCTTATCTTTCCCTCAGAGCTCCTGTTTTGGTTATCTAGTGCTGCTCTAACAGAAAATACCACAAAAGGATGGCCTTAAACAAACATAGATTTATTCTATTACAGTTTAGGAGGCTAAAAGCCCAAGTTGAAAGTGCCAACTCTAAGGGCTGAGTGAAAGCCCCTTGATCTCAGGCTTCAGCTCTGCCTCTTGTTCCCGGCCCACTGAAGCTGGGGGCTTTTCTTAACTCAGTTAGCTGCTGGCTGCTGAGGCAAATAAAATGGCACAGTCCCAAGATTACAAAATGACATGGCAGGCCACCAGTTCAAGTCCAGAGACAGTCCCAAGATTGGCAGGAAACATGCCAGGCTGCTGAATGAAGACTCGGCTACATGCAGGGTCCAAGTGTGCCAAAAAGCATGAGACTTTCCTCAAAGCTTCTTACATACTGGAAGCAGACCACATCCTTAAGGCAGCTACTCAGCTGCTCCAGTAGATTCCACCATGGAGTTGATTAACAGGCTCCTCATGGGGAATAACTACATCCAGTGGCCCAGCCACTCAAAACCAGGCCCAGCCAAGCTGACACATAACCTTAACTACCACAGCTCCTCATAAACTTTATCTTCTCTAAGAAGCCTGCTTGCACACCTTTCGGTGCCATAGTATTTTGTGTTTGCACTATTAATTTTGTCCTTGCCAAATCCAC
>NW_006921621.1:17293911-17331513 GCF_000298275.1 Orycteropus afer afer
TGGAGGGATGGACACTGGGAAGTGGTAACTATGGGGAGGCAGTGGGAGGGGAGCTGTTGCATTGTGGTAAACTGTGGCCAATGACATGAGACAAAGTATATGTGAACTGCTGTATAGAAAGTGAATTTGCTCTGTAAATCTTCACCCAAATCACAATAAATAAATAAATAAATAAATAAACAAACAAACTGTACATTAAAAAAAAAAAAAAGACTGTCCCCCTCTGGAGGTAAGCTCCTTGATGCCATGTTGCTCTTATCTGCTGTCAAATTGGCCCTCAACCCATGGGGACCCCAATGCACAATGGTCTTATATCATCCCCATGATTGATTGCAGATTGTGTTACAATCCATAAGGTTTTCACTGGCTGATTGTTGGAAGTATATCACTCATTTAGAAGCTCCACTGAAACCTGTTCAGCCAGGAATTGAATCTGGATATCCCACATGGAAGGTGAAAATTCTACCAATGAACCACCATTGCCCCCATTCAATGACATGCACAATGTTTTTTCATCTTCATCAACAGCTTCATCAACATCATCATGACTTGCTTGGAACTGACAAGTCTGGTTCATGTCCAGGAACATATCTAGTTCTCTCCCTAATCTTCCAAGTAGTCAGGATTCTTATCTCCACTTTAGAGATGAGGAAGCTCACAGTAATTCACTTGCCCAGTGCCTAAAGATGTCAACATGTATTGACTATGATGAGACTGTCCCCATTGGCCACTCTGCCTCTGTCTCTCCCTTTTCCATTTTGTTCTTCTTTTTCTCCATCCACACTGACTTTCCACCTCAGCCTCTCTACAGGCCTAGAAAGTTCTCTCATCCCTCCATTTCCTACCCAAATTCTCTTTCCCAAGCCCCAGCCTCTCTTCTAGGGAGTCCTCCAGGACACACTGGTCCCCACCAAGCAATTTGGTCCTTGGCCCTCTAGAGTAATCAGCACCCAACACTGCATTTTATTAATAGCAGTTATGAGTTGAAAGCCTACTACAGGGCAGACACCTTTTTTACATACAGTTGATCTTCACTGTTTGTTGCCTGTGCTTCCAAACTCACCTATTCACTAAAATTTATCTATAATCCCCAAAGCAATCCTCATGCTATCATTTATGGCATGAACAGAGTGGCAAAAAAAATTTGAGTTGCCCAATGTTCATGTTCCCAATTGAAGTTGAACAAGGCAATGGTCTGCCTTCTTGTTTCAACTTATATTGTAAGCAAATGTCTTTTCACGGTCTATTTAGTGCCACGTTCTTCACATTTTTGTGCTTTAAAAAAAAATTATTGTGGTTTGGTTGAAATTTTACAGAGCAAATTAGTTTCCCATTCAAAAATTTATACTCATTTTGTTTCATTACATTAGCTGTAATCCCCTCAATGTAACATAACTCTTCCCACTTCCTCTCTGGATTCCCCATTTCCATTCTTCCATCTTTCCTGCCCCTTCTTGCCTTCTGAACTTTGTTTTTGGGCAAATGTTGCTCTTTTCATCTCGTATGGTTGATAGTTCTGAGGAGCAAGTTCCTCATGGATGTTCCTGTTCACTTTATAGGCTTGTCTATTATTTGGCTGAAAGGTGATCTCTGGGAGTAGGTTCAGTTCCAGGTTTGAAGGGTGTCTAAGGGCAATAGTCTTGGGGGTTCCACCAGTCTCTGTGAGACCAGTAAGTCTGGTCTTCTTATGATTTTGAATTTGTTTCCCATTTTTTTCCCACCCTGTCCAGGACCTTCTATTGTGATCCTGATCAGAGTGGTCAGTTGTGTTAGCCAGGCGCCATCTCATTCTTCTGGTCTCAGGCTAGTGGAGGGTTCATGTAGTCCCTAAGCTCATTGGACTGCTTCCTCGAGTCTTTGATTTTCTTCACTCTTCTTTACTCTAGACAGAAAAAGACCAATAGTTGTATTTTAGATGGCCCCTCAAAAGCTTTTAAGATCCTAGTTGCTACTCTCCAGTGAGATGTAGAAAATTGTTGGACTGTGTTATGCCAATTGGTCTAGATGTTCCCTAAGACTATAGTCCTAAGCCCTCCAGCCCAGCAACTCAATGCCTCAAGGTGTTTGGTTATGGCTAAGAAGTTTGTGTAACACTGCGGCCTGTGTGCTCTACCATATACCTGTATCTATTTGCAGCACTTACAAATATATACAAAGAAATAACCTCTGCCAAACCTATATATGGGAGCTCTGGTACATAGTGGCTAAGGCACTTGACTGCTAACCAGAAGGCTGGCGGTTCAAACCCACTAGCCACTCCTCGGAAGGAAGGTTGGGCAATCCTACTTCCGTAGTGATACTGCCTCGGAAACCCAAGGAGGGGTCGCTATGAGTCAGGGCCGACTAGATGGCACATAGCAACAACAACAACAAACCTATATATGCTCATGTGTGTACTCCCATATGCTGGCCTATGCCTGTTCAGCTTTACCTATGCACCCACTCATAAATTACTGTTCATTATTACTGTTACTGCAGGATTGTGTATGGAATAGTATTTGCCATTGTTGCCTTTTACTCTCGTGTGCCTCCCAGTGCTTCCTTTGCCTTGGCCATGCTGTGTTGACCTCTCCCTTATTGTGTATTGCCTTTCCCTTCACCCAAGTTAATACATGTCTACTATCTAGTTAATGATTTCCCACCCCACCCTCCAACCTTGATAACCACCAAAGAATGTTCCTGTGCATAAACCTCTTCTTGACTTTTTATAATAGAGGTCTCATACAATATTTGTCCTTTTGTGATTGACCTATTTCATTCAGAATAACATCCTCCAGGTTCATCCATGTTGTGAGACATTCTTGCAGAGTTGTTCTTTTTTTAACGTTACGTAGTGTTCCATTGTGTTTATGTGTCATAATTTGTTTATCCATCCATCTGTTGCTGGGCACTCAGATTGTTTCTATCTTTTTGCTGTGTGAATAGTGTTGCAACAAACATGGGTGCAAATATATGGTCCATATATCCAATATATGTTGTTGCGGTATTGACGTTTTCTATAAATTTTAGAGATTAGTCCCTTGTCAGATATACCATTGCCAAATTTCCACCCCCCCCCCCCCCGCCAATCTGTAGGTTTTTCACTCTTTTGGAGAAGTCTTTGGATGAACGTAAGTGTTTAATTTATAGGAGATCCCACTCATCTAGTTTATTTCTTCTGTTAGTGAATTTTTAGTTATGTTTGATAGACTATTTCTGTCATAAATTAGGGCCCCTAAGTTTGCCCCTACTTTTTCCTCCATGATCTTTATAGTTTTAGGTTTTACATTAAGGTCTTTGATCAATCTTGAGTTAGTTTTTTATATGGTGTGAAGTATAGATCCTGTTTCATTTTTCTGCAAATGGATATCCAGTTTTGCCACCACCATTGTTAAAGAGATTGTCTCTTTCCCATTTAATGGGGTTTGGCCCTTTGTTGAAGATCAGCTGTCCATACGTGGATGGATTAACTTCTGAGTTCTCAATTCTGTTCCACTGGTCTATGTGTTTGATGTTATACCAGTACTGGGCTGTTTTGACTACCATGGCTGTATAATAAGTTCTGAGAATGGGAACTGTGATGTCTCCTACTTTGCTCTTTAGTAGTGGTTTACTTATCCAGGGTCTCTTTTCTTTCAATGTAAAGTTAGTGATTAGTTTGTTGGTCTTTTTACAGGATGCTGATGGAATTTGATTGGGATTGTGTTATATCTACAGACTGATTTGGGAAGTACTGATGTTTTCACAATGTTAAGTCTTCTTATCCATGACCATGGTATGTTCTTCCATTTACATAGGTCTCTTTTAGTTTTGTAGTTTTCTTTACATTAAGTCTTTTATATCCCTGGTGTGGTAGTTATGTTTGCGTGTCAACTTGGCTGGGCCTGGTTGAGTGGCTGGGCAGCTGGTGGTAGTTATTCCCCATGATGAGACTGGCAATCAACCCCATGGTGGGATCTACCACAAGCAGCTGAGTAGCTGCCTTTGGGATGTGGTCTGCTTCCTGTATATAAGGAGAAGCTTTGAGAATGGTCTCTAGCCTAAGGCATGCTTGGACCCTGCATGTAGCCGTGTCAGTGCTCAGCAGCCTGCTATGCTCTGCCGACCTTGGGACATACAATGGACTTCAGTTAATGGCCTGCCGTGTTGTTTGGTAACATCGGACTGTGTGTGCCTTTTTACTTGTCATCCTTGGGGCTTCTCAGCCTCAGCAGCCAGCAGCTGTCTGAGTGAAGAAATGCCTCCAGCTCCAGTGGACCAGGAGCAGGAGGCAGAGCTGAATCCCAAGGTTGAGGGGCTTTCACCCAGCCCCTAGAGCCTGGCACTTTGAACTTGGACTTAAAGCCTCCAAATTATACGAATAAACTCCTGTTTGTTAAGGCCATCCCATTTGTGGTGTATTCTTGTCAGAGTGGCACTAGGTAACCAGAATACCTGGTTAGGTTTATTTCTAAATGGTATTGTTTATTTCTAAATGGTATTGTTTTCCTGATTTCCTTTTCAGAGTTCCCTTTGTTAGTGTAGAGGAATCTGATTTTTGTCTGGTGAT
The DNA here is from genome assembly GCF_000298275.1 of Orycteropus afer afer. Classification (NCBI taxonomy): domain Eukaryota; kingdom Metazoa; phylum Chordata; class Mammalia; order Tubulidentata; family Orycteropodidae; genus Orycteropus; species Orycteropus afer. The sequence continues at coordinate 17,298,440 of NW_006921621.1, forward strand.
CTTGTACCCTGCACCTTACTGAATCCTTCTATTTGTTCCAGAAGCTATCTTGTAGAATCTCTGGGATTTTCCATGTGTAGGGTCATGTCTTCTGCAAATAGGGATAGTTTTACTTCTTCCTTATCAATTTGGATGCCTTTTACTTCCATTTCTTGCCTTATTGTTCTGACTGGGACTGTGGGTTTTTTGTTTTTTTTTTTTGTCGCAATTTTGCTGTTTAAAATGGCCCCCTAGTGTAGTGCTGAAGTGCTGTCCAGTGTTCCTATACACAAGAAGGCTGTGACGTGCCTTTTGGAGAAAATACATGTGTTGAATGAGCTTCATTTGGGGATGAGTTATTGTGCCGTTGGCCATGAGCTCATTGTTAATGAACAAACAACATCTATCAAATAAGGTGTCTTTAAACAGAAACACACATAAAGCAAGGTTATGTATCGATCAGTCGATGAAAATGTTGTGAACAGAGGCTTAAAGGAAACTAACCCTGTATTTTCCCAAGGAACAATGGTTCAGTATTCACAAATTCAGTGTTCATGATCTTTATAAACCATGACTACTGCAGATAATGAGAATCAACTGTATATCATTGCTCCACCCCATTCTACAGAAGAGAAAACTGAGGACAAGAGAGGTCAAGAAGCTTTGGTAAGAGCACAGAACCAGTAAGTAGCAGAATCAGGATTTGAACCCACACCAGACTCACTCCAGGGCCTGCATTTACTGCCCAATAGTCCATGGCATTTGGCTGATCTCATTCTGTCTCCCAGCTAGAGAACCAGCTGTCTGAGAGCAAAGACTCATCCCGAGCTTCTCTGGTTCCACCCACTATGACCCCTTGCACTTGGCTGACTCCTGAGACATACTGGTTTCTGAATTTCTGAGGGCAGGAGGGGCACTGATGCCTGACTTGAGGGTCTTGGCTAGAAACTCCCCAGTGCTCAGGTGTTATGAGGAACAGGAACCCTGCCACTGGCAGCCATTCCATCCCATGTCTGCACCACCCCGTTAATCTGGCCCATCTTCAGAAGGTAGCCAGCCCCCCCCACACACACATACACACATAGCCCATCCCAGGCCCCTTCTGCTGGAACAGAGGGCCTTTCAGCCTTGGCTGCTGCCATGACCACCTTCTCAGGAGGGGCTGTGTTTTTCTAAACTTTTGATCCTGAGGTGCAGGCAGACTGCAGGCCAGTAGAGGGGGTCCCAGCCTTGTTTGTATAGGTCTGTGTGTCTGTGTGATAGGATAACACTGTGACTGTTGTGTGTCTGTCTCCTGACTAATTGCAGGCTTCAAAGATTGAAGGGGCCTCTTGATGTAAACATATCTGCGTATCAGTATGTGTGTGTGTTTGTGTGTGAGATTGTGGATTCCTCCAACAAGGCTCTCTTTGTTTTCACTGCTCTGACTCCCTGTTCCATCAGAATAGCCCCGTTTGATTATTTTTATAGGGCATTTTAGCCTTCTTCCTTCAGTTCCCTCTATCCTCCAGTAACTGTTCCCAGTCCCAGTGTACCTCATTCTGCCTAAAGAAGAACGGCAGCTAGGAGCTCTGAAGCTGGTGTCTAATTTCTGGTTCTGAGGCATTCTGTGCCTCAGTTTCTCTACAGTAGTGTGTGGAGCTGGGAGCCAAACTAAACAGTGTCACTAGGAACCGGGGATTAAACCATAGAGCACCCTTCTTTCCTTTCACATAGACTCCTCATTCTTAATGCTCTCTCTCAGTTAACCTCTTTGGGTCTCTGTGCCTCATTTCCTCATCTATAAAACTGGGATAAATAATAGTATCTAACTCAGAGTTGTTGTGCCAATTAAATAATATCTGGCATATACTAAGAGCTCATTAGATGTTAGCATTGTTACTATTGAAAGTATTTACTGAGCCCTTCATTGTGCCTGGTGTGCTAGTCTCCAGCAATGTCTTCCCTCCAGGTTTCTATCTGGGATGCTTCATAGACAGGGAACTGGAGGGTCTGGGAGGGCCCAAACAACAGAACGAACCATTTTCTGACAGCCTGAGGCCGTTCTCTGGGAGACGGGGCTGTACTTCTCACAGGAAGGCGAGGTCTTCCACCTCCTCACTCCCAACACTGCCACCCCTCCACTCTGGTGGGCAAGTTTGTGCAGAGGAGCAGAAAGTCGGCTTTGTCTAACCCGCCCTCTGCTGGCCAGTGGTGAAAAGCCTTGGGTAAGGGTTGTGCATTAATGTAGGGTGAGGTAAAGGGCTTTCTGAATGAGAGGGGAAGGAGGGACTTCTGTCAGATGAAGAGTCTCAAACCAAAAAACCAAACGGCTGTCATCGAATCAATTCCAGCTCCCGGGGAACCCGTATTTGTCCAAGTACAACAGCACTCCACAGGGTTTTCGATGCCTGTGACCTTTGAGATCACCAAGCTTTCCTCCCGAGGCACCTCTGGGTGAATTCAAACCACCAACCTTTCAATAAGCAGCTGAGCGCTTAACCACTTGTGCCACCCAAGCTCCTTGATACAGAGCCCAGAGTGCTGCATACCCCACCTTCAAAGTGTCCAGCTTGAGTCTGCCTCTTTTTTGCCAGCCTGAAAGCTTTCAAAGATAGCTTCCCTCTCCCCATCAGGGCAGAAATGCTAGGACCAGGAACAGCTGCCAGGCAGAATTACCAACTTGCCCCTAATAGCTGCCAACAACAGTAGGAAGAAGAAAGTCTAGACAGCATGCAGAACTTCTTGACAGCAAAGCATGAGTGGAAGAGAGTAGGAGAAAGGTGTTTCTTATTTGGAAGGTAACCATGGGGGAGGAGGTACCCCAGGTGGGCTCTGTTACATCTGTCAGATAAATTAGTTTATTACTGAGTTGTAAGTCCAATGCACCCAGAGGGTGGTGGTCCACAGCAGCCCCGTTCCTTATGTTGCAAGAATCTCTCCTCCGCCAATGCCTGAGATAGATCTTCACCCCACCTCCAAATATACTGACCAGACATTTGCTATATCCCTGTGGGCTAAAGGAAAAAGATGAAGGAGAAACTGAAGCTAGATTGCTGGAAGGACTATCCTGAGAGTGAGGCTGGGAACCGTCTTGTCCTTTTAAGAGTCTCTGGTGTGGGAGCCCCTGGGGCCAGCCTGTAGAAAGGACCCTCTTCTTCCAGTGAAGTAAGGGAGCTGGGAGCTTGGCAGCCACCACCTCTGGATTCTCTGGGTCTTTCTACCGGCTGGCAGGTCCCCAGAGGGTAAGAAGGGGGAGGGGAAGCAGCCGCAGCAAAATCATGGGTAATTATTTTATTGCATTTTTGAGAATGCCGTTGTCCATACAGATTACATGCAGCTAGTTCTACTGTACAGGCCCCGGCAGCCTCCACTGAGGGCCGGGAGGGGTGGGTTACAATACACAGCAGTGCTACTTCTTTATATTGCCTGGGGTGAGTTTGGCAGGGTGGGGGCTCTGAGGCTCCACGCTGGCCTCCCTGGCTCCTCCCAAGGTGCCCTAAGCGGGGACCGGAAATTCATTCCAGCTTCTACCCAAGTGTGCAGAGGATTAGGGCAGAGTGGATGGGGTAAGAGGGGGAGGCAGAAAGAAGAAAAGGACAGAAGGCAGGCCTGAGAGCAGACAAGACAGAACTCAGCAACAACTCATCTCTGATCCCACCGTCTCTGTCCTGCCCCACCTTCCCCCCAAATTTGGCTCCTGGACACTTCCAGCAGTTAGGTGATTTGTAAGGGCAATTGATTCCCGTTCTGTACTTTTCTGTTATCCTCGCCCCACCCCTCTCCTCCTGCCCCATGTATGCTCCTTTCTGGGCCAACCCCAGAGCAGCGGGGCCTGGAAGACCCTGCCCGCAAGGAGGGGGTGTTGGGAAGATGACTGGTGCTGAAAGAGGGGAGCCAGCAGAAGAGGCTGGGGAGGCAGCTGAGGCCCTGAGAACAGGCACTGGGTCTGAGAGTGGGGGAAGAGGGCTCCCTTGTTGTAAAGTGTGGGGATCCAGCATGTGATGTGGAATGAGGCCTTGGGCTGGCTTGGTGGGGTGCAGGGAGGTGTAAGGACTGGTCTTTGGCTATCAGCTTGGATAGAATTCTCCTTTTCTTCCCTCTCCTCAACACCCAGGGTCCCCTTTGCAAGGGTTTGAATAACCCTTTTCCCATCCTGAACCCACCAGTACTAGTCATTGCATATACATGTATCACACAGGCATGTGTGCACCCGTGTATCCACGTACAGTATAACAATGCCACCTGCCATGTGTTCATATGTGTGTACACACCTATCTAGGCAGCCCCAGGAGGGAGTGGATAATGGGCCTGGCCTCCTCCCCAGTGGGCACCTGGTGGTGGGAGTGGATGCCTCCAAGGGTGGGAGCCAAGGCCAAGGGGCCTGCAGCAGGGTCTTCTTCATTCCTGTAAGCAACCCATTCCTGGGCTGAAAACACCCTGGCAAGAATTTGGAGTTCAAACCCATGAAAGAAAGGAGTTGTGATTCTTGGGGGGAGGAGGGGAAATGACTAGAAATGATAGACCTCGTTTGAGAAAAAACACCAAAGAATGCAAGATGAGGAGTTGGGGGCGGGGGATAGGGGGGCTGAAGGAGCAAGGAGAGATGGGAAGAAAGCCCTCTTGTTAACCCCGAGGCTGACAGCGTCCTGGAGCAGGGGCCACACATCCCTATGTCCCTGTGCTGCCCATCCAGCCCTGTTCATGGGCTGGTAGACATCAGCCCTGAAGGTGCCCCCATGGTCCACCTGGTGCCCCACCTCCATAAGCAGAGACCTCTTCCATCTTTGATGCCCACCCCTCCTTCACCCTGGTGACACACGCAGGGCCCGGTGAATAGAGGACATTTAATATTTCTGTGCTGGTCAAATGGAACACAGGTGGGGAATACATGGGGAGGGGTCAACAGGCCCCCGCCACTCAGGAAGGGTTGCTTGTGAAGGGGTGGATGTGGGGGATCTTGGGAAATATCCAAGGAGTCTTCTCAGCAAGGGGCCTGGCCTGGGGTGTTATGGGCATGAGCACACCCAGTCCTTGGCCTTAAGTTGGGGTCCCCCATAGGGGGTCTGTGGAGGATCTCACTGTTTCCAGCTGTTGCTGGAATCCACACTTCCAGCATGATGGGGGCGGGGGGACTTGGTCCTAGAGAGGGGTCCAAAGAGCCCCCAGGAAGCAGCCCAGGGTTGGGGACGAGGGCTCAGGTGCCTACTGCCCTAGGGGACGTGAACCCTATGGAGGGCTGAGGGCTGCCCACAGCCTCTGCTCTGGGCTGGGCAAGAGCAGAAGGGAGGTGAGCAGGGTCCCGGCCTCTGCTGAGTCCCAGAGTCCTCAGAGTAGGGAGTAGGGGGGTGTGGAGGGAGAGGGTCTTGGCCACCAACAGACACTGTAAACTTTGGTTTAAAACAATAACTTAAGTGAAGGGAGGACTTCCAGCCTGGGGCCACGGGTAGGTCGTAAGGATAGCAGGGTGCTTGGGAGGCGACAAAGGAAAAAGCCAACAAAAAGTTTTGGTTTTTGCTTCCGGCTTAAGAAAGGTCTTTGGTCATCCGTTTAACTAGGGAGAGGGAGCCAGAGAAGGGGTACTGAGGGAAGGTGAGAGGAGGACTGCAATGGAGGGACTTGCAGGCTGGGGGTGGGGTGACCTGTTGGTCACAGCAGCCACTGTCTTAATCCCACCTGTCCCTCAAGCCCCTTTTCAGCCTCACCTGTCCCCCTGTGATGTGGACACTGTCCAGGCCGGGAGCTTCATGCTGCCCTGGCATCACCCCGGCCCTGACTCTGGCCTCAGGGTAGCTTGGCTGCTTCAGTCTCCCCACCTCCAGAAGCCCTTTTTGGGCACAGTCTTCTTGGGGAGATGGGCACCAGGCCTCTGCTTGAGCTCCCTGGTGTAGGGGTCAGCTGGAGAGTACCCAGAAAACAGGGGTACAGGTTTGGTTCAGCCTGGGTCCCTCCCTCAGGCCAGGGTTGGGGTTGGAGCCAGGCAGCACTGCTCCCATGGACCACACAGGGCACACAATTTATCTCCACCCCAACCATGGCTTTTGGGTGGTCACAGCCAAGGGGGCCGGTTTCTTCTGGTGATGGTCTGAAACTTCAGTTCCCCCATCCGGGCCAAGGCAGGGGTAGGAGTTGGGAGTGATTTCTTCACAGTACAGAAAAGAAGGCAGAGGGGAGCACAAATTAGGGAAGTGGGGGCCTCTGGCCAGAAAACACTGCCAGAGCCAGGTGCAGGATGGGAGGCCCTGGGTCTGGGAGGGGTGACTTAGCCCCGCCTGCGGGTCTCCATGGTGATGAGGGGCCTTGTAGGGGAGAGCTGGTGGGGGGAGGAGGGTCCTGCTGCTGCTGGTGGTGGGGGGATATCCAGATGTGGGGGAGGGTCTGAGGAGGGGTCCTGGCCCTCCGTGTCCTCCACCAGTCCCAGACCAGGGGTTCTGTGTCTCCTGGGGGCAGGGCCATCCCTGCCCAGAGCGTCTGTCAGGCAGGTCACATTGGGAGTTGCTGGCCTAGGACTGCCTCCCCACTTCTGAGTCCTGGAAGTGCCTTGAGGTTTGGGAGGGGCTGTGGAGTAGGGGTAGGTGGAGCCTGGGTTCTGGGAGGGAGGGTCTCACCCCTGCCCTGCCTGCCCCAAGAGGCCCTTAGGACAGTTCTTCTGTGGGCAGCTCCTCCTCCAGGTCCCTGTCTTCCGGAGGCCCCACGGTGCTGGGGTTGGGGGGACCCAGGGGTGGCCTGGGCCGCCCATCTTCCTCTGCCTCTGCCGGCTCCTCTTTCACCTGCACCTGGTGGCTGTGGCAGAAGGGTCTATGTGGGTACTGAGTGTGGCTTTCTCTGATCACCCCAAAAAGTCCATTTGGAATGCTGGGGCACAGTGGGGGTGCCCATAGCCCAGAACTCCCAGTCTCCCATCATCCCTGAGCCACACCAGAGTCTGACATCTTAAGCCTGATCTTCTCCCAGGGGTCTCGCAAAAAAAAAAAAAAAAGAGGCCAGAGGACCAGAGATGCCTTTGGCTGGGAAGGACAAAGTGAGGAAGAGAGGGGAGGGGAGGAGGAGAGGAAGGGAGGCTAGGAGGGTGGAGGGAAAGAGATGAGAGGGGAGAAGAGAGGGGGAGGAGAAGGGAAAAGAGAAGAGAGGAGGAGGAGGGAAAAGAGAGAAGAGAAGCGACAGGTGGGAGATGACAGAGGGAGAGAGGGTGAGGAAAGGGGCAAATGAAGAGCAGAGAGAGAGGAGAAGCCACTGAGGGGGCAGAAAGGCGAGGTCCCCAGTCTTGGGAGGAGAGGTGTGGCAGGGAGTGACAAAATGGGGACATTCACCTGCAGCAGAGGAAGATTCTGCCTCCCCAATGTTTGAGGGGCACTGAGGAGGGGGATGCTCTGTGCTGCCTGCTCACCTGTACTGGGGCGGGGAGAGGCGAGGGGGGCTGCTGCTGCCATTGCTGGGTAGCAGCTCCACGGGGGCACCCACGTCTTCGTGGCTGAGGGGCAGGAGGCTGCTGGTGGAGCCGGGGTTCAGCATGCCAGGGCTGTTGAGGAGGGGGAAGCTGCTCTCGGCCAGGGCGGCCTGGAGAGACACAGGATTGGGCCCAGTCAGTGGGCTTCAAGGGTAGGGGCACACCCAGTCAAGTCCCCATGCCTTCTCCATTCCCTTGAGAGTCTCAGTGTGCGTGGGCATGTGTGTGTGTGTGTGTGTTTATGTCTGTATGCTTGCTAGCCCCACTGCCAGATCTAGCTCAGCAAACCCCCGCCCCTACTCTGCCCTCAAGCCCAGACTCATCCTTTCAAACAAGAATACCCCGTCAAGTCTAGAACTCTAGCCCCAATCTTCTGCCTCCCAGCTTTCCTGGAACCCTGTGCCTGGCTCAGTCTCTCTCCCAGAAGACAGACGAGCCCCAGACTGACAAGCCACGTAAGGGGAGGCCATTGGTTAGGCCAACCTCTGTGTTCTCTGCCTCACCCTCCATCCAAACCCAGACAAGAAACCAGACATGGAGAAGGTGGGGCCCGAGTTGGGGTGGGCAGAGGGCTGAGGTTTCAGCCACAGACTGTCTTCATCCTGCTCCAATGGGCCCTCTGCAGGGGAGGAGGCTGGGGAAAAGCTGCTGTAGGAGGCCAGAGTATGTTGGAGGGAAAGCAAGGAGGCAGGAAGTACAGGGAGTGGATAGGTGAGCTCTGAGGGGCCCCATCACCTGGTAGCTGGCATTAAGTGCTCCATAACTGAGGCCCGAGATCATGTTCTTCACCAGGGTAGGGCTCCTGGGAGGAGGAAGACAGGCATTGATTCGCTCAGGCTCCAACTCCTTACTCGAACCTCTGGACCCTAATTAAGAGGCCACTCTGTGCCAGGCACTGCCCCATTCATTATCGTTGTGCCTCCCAATGACCCCTGAGGCCAGAGCAGGCCCGGCCACTGTCTGTCGAGTCCTAAGAGGCACCAGTCTTGTGTGTGCTTGATCTTACTCATCCTCACCCTGATGTGGCGCGGCAGGGATCACCTGCCCGCTTCCCAGGTGAGGGTGCCGAAGCTCCCAAGGGCTCGAAATGTGTCCACGGTCAGAGCTGGCAAGTGGGAGCTCCAGGTTGTCTTGACGCTGCACTGCTCCCAGCATTGTTCTCCCGTGTTCGGCAAGGAGTTACAGCCTTGATAGTTTCTCACTCATAAAATCCACACTTTCTCACCATTCTGTGCTCAGCCTGTCCCCACACGCTCCATACAAAAGCCTTTTTTTTTCCTGCATGAAGTGTTGCGTCAGGAGAAGCAACGACTCAAGGCTTTCCCCCTTCCACAGGGATTACCCCCAATTTAGAGTTTAGTAGGAGAGGCTAAGGAACTGGCCCAAGGTCACAGAGCTGTGAGAAGCAGAGGTGCAATATGAACCCAGGTCCCAGTGGGTCATGAGGTGTAAGGAGTCCCTGGGCCGTGTAAAAGGTTAATGGGCACAGCTGCTAGCCAAAAGGTTAGAGGTTCGAGCCCACTCAGAGGTGCCTCAGAAGAAAGGCCTGGCAATATCCTTCTGCCAAAGCAGCCAGTGAAAACTATGGAACACAGTTCTACTCTGAACATATATGGGGTTGCTGTCAGCTAGAGCTGACTCAACAGCAACTGGTTAAAATGAGGCATGAAAATACCTGGTGTAAAAACTAGTGCACAGAGGTGCTCAGTAGGAATGGTTTCCCTTCCCTGTTCCAGGCTGGCTGGGGGTGGAGAGGCTCTTGTTTGGGGAGAAGGAGGCTTTAAGGCACTCAGGGACACATCCATCTAACAGGCTTCAGACCTTTCTCTCCCTCCCCACAGGCAGCAGTGTGTCAGGTGTGGGGCTATTTAGGGTGGGAAGAAGGCAGCACCAGGGCTAGAAGGTAAGTCAACAGAGATTTTTAGCCTTTCCTGGCTCCTTGAATTTCTATGTAAAATGTTATTATAGAGCCCCCAAAAAAGCATAGGTCCTCGGCCCAGCTCTGCTACAATCTGCTGTGGCCTCCCATCAGCCCCTTGCCCTTTCTGGGCCTCTTTCCTGTATGAAACACAGAGGTAAGGCCAACCTGTGACCATTTGTTAGAGTTGCAGGAGTGTGGGCCCAGGAGATGGCAGTCCCCTCACCAATGGCCCCATTGACTGGCCTCTGCCCATATCCCAGCTCCATCCATGGCTACTTTGTGCCTCTCTCCCTCTAGTTTCCAAGTCCTCCTTGGCCTCCTCCTTCAGTCAGGACTGAGGACAGAACAAAGCTGAAGGATCCACCGTCTACCCTCTGTCACTGCCAGACTCTGGCCTCCTGTCCCGGCGCTGGGCTCTTCTGCCCATCTCCTCTCATCCCTACCCTCCCAAGCTGGCAAGGATGCTGCACACATGGTAACCTGGAGAGGCATGAGGGGGTGAGGCAGGTTTTGTGCCCTGGCTCATGCCTGGCTGGGTGCACACACCCGGGGCTGGCCCACATACCCGGTCATCTTTGGCGGTCTCCGCTTCTGATACTCCCGCTCGTCCACGGTCCACACAGCACCCTTGACATTCTCCACACGGACGAAACACTTGTGCAGGCTGAGGTTGTGACGCACGGCGTTCTAGGGGTGCAGCAAAGAGGGGAACAGGTGCTCAGAGGTGGCTTCCTTGGCTGCACTCAGGGGAGCACATACAGAGAAGTCCTTGTCCCAAGTCCTTGCAGCAGCAGCTCACTTTCCTAGAGCCCAGGAGCAAGCTCTCAGAGAGGCTGGGCTGACAAGAGACCGGCCAGAGGGGGTGTGTCCCAGTTCTGCCTTTGGAGTGACGGGTTCCCAGCTTTTTCACCATTGACCAAACCAAATCAAAACCAAACTCACTGCCATCGAGTCGATTCTGACTCATAGCGACTCCCATTGGGTTTCTGAGGTGGTAAATCTCTATGGAAGATTGCTCAGTCTTCCTTCCACGGAACAGCTGGTGGGCTCGAACCACCAACCTTCTGGTTAGCAGTCAAATGCCTTAGGCCCTATGCCACCAGAGTTCCTTTCACCACTGACAGCCCATATTATTATCTGCCCCCTCTTCTCCTTGCAATCTACTTCCATAGTGATACTGCCTTGGAAACCCAAAGGGGGTAGCTATGAGTCGGATATGACTGTATGGCAGTGGGTTTGGTTTCTGTTTTTTTCTTCTTGCTACAAGGCATCTGCCTGCTAACCAGAAGGCTGGCGGTTCAAACCCACCAGCCACACCTCGGAAGGAAGATTAGGCCATCTACTTCCGTAGTGATAGTGCCTCGGAAACCCAAGGAGGGGTTGCTATGAGTCGGGTCCGACTCGACAGCAGTGAGTGAGAGCTACATTGGAAAACTCTACCAACTAAGCGCTATCTAGTTAGCAATAATTTGTTTTCCCATCATGATTCATCAGTGGCACATGGAGCTCTTGTTCATGAGGACTTCTGATCAACATGAGATGGTGCTCTTGCCCAGAGGGCTCTGGCATCTCAGTGAGTCTGGGACACCTTACCTCAGGCACACGCAGGATTTCCATTAAGCTTTGAAAAGTTTTAGAAAAAACTCATGAATCCTCACTGTCCTTCACAGACCCCTGGGAGCTGGGAAGCCATGTCTTTGGGCTGTGGTTCAGAACAGACAGCTATTGAGAGCACAAGGCACACAGTAGAGCCCCAATACATACTTGTTGAAATAAATAAACTAACAGAAAGGAATGTAGGCTTAGTGGCTGTGATGCACTAAGGAAGAGCAGACAGAAGAGGAAAAGTCACCTTGTCACTCCCACCTCCTCTTAACAGGATAACTTCAGGAATTGAGGTCATCTGGTTTATAGGACACACTTGGGTGAGGGTGGGGTGGTGGTGATGGTGGTGCTTGGCCCAAATCCCCCATGGGAGCATGGGCTAGGACACTAATCCACCCACTACCTGCATGCCCCTCAGTCCTATCTACCCCTGTACTACCCCACCCCCATTCCCAGCCATCACCATCCCTGCCTGTGTCCCTGTCCCTGTTACCTGTCCTCCCTCAGCCTCCCCCTGCCTCATCCCCATCCTTGTCTCCTCTTTACATTTCTAAACGGGAAGAAAGCGGGCAGGGCGGGCAGCCTGTGCCCCTGGAGATCCCCGCTCCCTCTCTCCCTTCCAACTCTTGCCACTTGCAACTGGCCCGATTTCATTACCAATTTTAATTTGCCTCTAATTAAATCCTGTGTATTTTTCTGACTCACTTGCTAATCCACGAGGGAGGCGGGCGGCTGGAGTGGAATCTCTTGGAGCGATAATTACAAAGGGCCTAATCACGCCGGGGCTCCTGCCTCGGAATAAATTTGCCCGCATTACGGGGCTCCGATCCTCCGCTTTGCAAATGAGAATGACCCCAATTTCCGAGGATGGCCTCACTGGGGCTTTTTTCCCTCATTTCGAAGCCTGATTCGTGATGAGAGACTAATTCGTTACGCTGAAACATTAACGGCAATTTAAGGGGTCTGGCGGGGGCTCTGTAAACAAAAGGACAGCCCACAACACGGGCCTGGGGAGGGGATGGACACCGGGGAGGGCTGGGGAGGATCATCAGCTTGGCAGATGGCAGCTCTGTCCCCGGATAAACAGCAGCTGGCCTGGCCCATGCCCGCTCCCAACCCTTCTGCCCTGGTCTGAAGTGGACAGCATCGCAGGGTGGAGACCAGAAAGGGTGGAGGAGGAGGGAGGGAAGGAAGGAAGCAGAAATACTTAAGGAGAGGAAGAGGCGGGACCTCAAGGGGCACAGATAGGTGTAAGTGGAGAGTGGGAGGGAAGCAGAGTTGGGTGTCGACAGGGCACGTAGTATTCCAAGCAACATGAATGAAGCCTGCCTGCATAAATCTGAGGGTCAATGTGTACCTCAAGCTGAGACGGATTCTGCTCTGCCACAGGGAGGACACAAGTAGTGGTGACCTCAGGTGGTAAAAGCAGCAGCAGGGCACTACCATCAGGAAAGGTCACCCATTTGGTCATTCATTTTCCCCCAGCCCAGCCTCTTGTTGGGACCCAGACCAGGTGAGAAAAGATGGTGGTAAAGAACTGGGAGAGAAAGACATACCACTGAGATGGGAAAGGTTAGGCATCCAGTCAAAGGGAGTGTGGAAGAGCGTACAGGAGGCCAAGTAGGTTGGGCTACAGGGGGTGATGGCTGCATAATGGTCACTGAGAGGTTTAAGGACATCACCTAAACCCACTCCTACTGATCTGAAGAAAGAGAGAAGCAGAAACTGCAGCAGGGGTGGTATAGGTGAGAGAACAAGAAGGAAGGTAGGGGATGAGCTGGACTCTTGTTTCCAAGGAGGAAGTTATGGAAATGAGGCTGAACATTAATATGTTCTAACATATAATTGTGACATCAATATGAAGTAGCAAAGTAGATGTGCTTGAAAAACATGAAATAATAATCATAACAAACTTTTACATTTGTATAGGACTCTATCATTTATAAAATTTGGTTTCCAAACTAGACTGGAGGTTGGGGACTGGACCAGGTGACCTCAAGGCCGGGCTGGCTCAGAAAGAGGGCAGGACTATGGTTGGCAGGAAATGACATCACTCGCAACCAATCAGAGCTGTTGCCCAGTCTCCCAGCCTCTCTCCCAGGCCTTGGAATAAGGCACAGGGATGAAGAAGGTCATGAAGCAGTCCCTATTGCTGGACCCAGCACACTGCCCTCTCGGACGGAGAAGAATGGGCCCTGTGCACACCCTATCCAGTTCTGGGTGCTGGTAGGGTGGGGGTTCAGTAATTAACACTTGTTGAAAGCTGGTGGGATAAGGGGAGGTGGCCTGATTAGCTGCAGTTTCTGCATAGGCCAGTAGGGGGACACAAGAGCCAGGGATCTGATTAAGGTTCTAAGATTGGGACTCCTTCCCCCAAATTCCCCCTCCCCCTCTCTCCCTCTTAGTTTAGATATCCCCTTCCCACCCTGCTACACAGATCCTAATACTTTCACCCAGCAGACACACACACACACAATCTTACCAATGGAAAAACAAATGACTTAGTGCCCTGGCCCATATCTCTGTGTCCCATTTTTCTAGAGGCCCCCCTTTCCTGCCTCTGGTCCCCAAGGAAAAGTCTTACGGCTGAAGGTGTTGAAATGACTAATTGGATGGAGACAATTATCTTCCTGCCACTGATGGCAGTGGGGGAAAGTGTACTGTGTTTGTGCATGGGTACATGGGGTCATGGTCCATCCACACATCCTTGCCTGCACACCCCCGTCCCACATCCCAGGGCTTCAGAACATGCATCTTAGCCGAGGTAACTATATTCTCAGGATTCCTACAAATTTCACCCAGGCCTCCCTATCAGGGCTGGCCAGTACCAGGTCCCAGAGGCTCTACTTCATGGGGCTGGACAACTGGGAGGCACTTCAGAGAACTGAGGGTTTCTTCTAGAAAGAAGACAGCACCAAGTTGGAAGTAAAGGATCATTAAAAGGCAGTTGTAGGACCTTCCATAGGGCCAATGAAGTGGGGATGGGGCACACGGCTCAGCCTGGGCCCTAGTGGGCCCGTTTCTACAGAACCTGTCCCCCAGAGAGGGCTAACTGTTAGGCAGTCTTAGATAGAAGGATGCAATACCCAAGGGTGGTTGGGGGCCCTGGGACAGCTGAAGGGGAGTGCCTCACCTTCCAGGTGGCAGTGTTTCTCCGGAAATAGGCGAACATCCTGGTAAACCAGTTATAAATCTCATTCAGGGTCAGCTGCCTATCAGGGGTTTCCAGGATGGCCTGTGGGCAAGGAGGAAGCAGAGAGACCCTCAATGGTGGCTTGAAGGGTCACAGTCCTGTGTTCTCTCTCCTAGAATCTCTCTCTTCTGCTGGCCCCCTAGCTCAACCCACCCTGTGAGCAGAGGAGACCTGCTGCAGAGATGTGTGGTACTTGTGGGTGGGCTGAGCCCAGCCACAGGCTAAAGGCAACACAAGCCTCCAAAGGGCTATATACTTTGCAGAGCATAGAATTTTTATCTGGAGGGAGATCACTTCAAAAGTCCCCTGTCCTGGCAAGGACAGGAAAGCAGTATTCTTGAGAGGCAGATGTCCTTGGGACAAGAACAGTTTGAAATTTCTCCTGATTTTGGCAAAAGTGTGTGTGTGAGAACATATATGAAGTTGTACATGCCTGTGTGGGGCTATCAGAGAGAGAGAGTGTAGTATGCAAATGTATGTTTGTGAGTGAGTGGTATTATGTGAGCCTTGAAGACATGAGGATTACGGACATGAGGGAGGGAACAGAGATAGGTGTGTGAGGTTATGTGGGAGAAGAAGAGGCAGGCTAAGAGTGACCCTAAGTCTACCAGAAAAAAGGGCCTCATGGGAGTGTGCACATGGAAATAAGAAAAGGAATGACACAGTGGGTGTGAGCAGTAAAAAGTATGTGTCCCCCTGCCCCAGGACACATCCATGTGATCAATAGGCAGACTGAACTGAGGTAATGAAACGAAAACTGCACGAGGGAGACTGTAAGGCTGTGAGACAGGCGAGGACAACGTGTGAGGAGGGAAAGTCCTATCTACTGTCTGGCCCTGGGGACCTCCTGGAGCCTGGGGACCTGAAGTGGGAATCCAGGGAGGGTTAGGATGTGCAGCCTATGTGCCATTCTCCTCCCACCCGTCCTCTCTGAAGTGCTCACCTGGCGGATGAGGGAGGCGTAGGTGAAGGGGGGCCTGACATCGGCGTTCTTGTAGAACTCATGATTCTGGGCCAGCTCTGGGGGAGACAGGTAGAAGGTAAGGTGGCCAGATGGTGGTCCAGTCTCAGGGGGTGGGGCACCTTTCTCCTGAGGCCCCCGCCACTCCCACCTGCCCTCACCTGAGGAGATGGGGGAGCAGAACTTGTCACTGCTGCTCCTCCGTCGGGTGGGGCCCCCGCTGTGCAGGGAGGCAGAGCCAAGGCCAGGGGGCCTCAAGGGGGTGACAGGGGCGGCGGCCGAGGTAGGGGGGTGCACGAGGCCATCTGGGAAGGAATCTGCTGCGGAGACAGTCACCTTGGAGAATGAGGAGGAGCCAGGGACCGGATTCAGCTGTGAGCAATGGGAAGGACGCTGAGACCAGTGCTGAACAGAGGGGTTCCTAAGCCTCAGGGGCTGTGGAGGGGCTTGGAGAGGGTTAGCCAGGGAGAGAGTTACTCACTGGCTGGCTGAAGGGCTTGGGCTCGGAGGGCCGCATATGTAGATGGGCCATCATGGCCTGCAGCCTTTCACTCTCCTTGGCGAGCTGTGGAGAAGCAGTGGTGAGCAGGGGGCTACACTGTTAGGTGGCCCACTCCTCTTCCTCCTCTGTATCCCATTCCTCGTAGCTCCCATGGGCCACATCACCAGACTCCTCAGAAAGTCCTTATTCCCTCCCCAACTTGCATCCACACCTCAGCCTCTCAGCTCTCTCGGTCCTCTGCTCCTGGAAGGCCTCAGCCTCTTCTCTGACCATCTAGCTCCTCAAGGCCATGTCCAAGTGCTGCTTGTCCATGAGGCCCTCCCTTTGTCCTCTGTGGATCATTAGAGCACTCCCTGGGTGTCCCTGGCTTGAGCTCATCACCACCACTACACAGCAGGAGGCTTTTTTCTAACAGCACCTGCCTTTTCTCCCCACTGAGGGCAGGGCCATGGCTGCTGTTTCTTGAACACCCAGGTGCCTAGTTCTATGGCATTAGCTGTGAGAGGGTCCTCCTGGACTGAAGGAAGACACAGAGGAAGTGATGCCTGTCTCACTCATCCCCGTTCAGAAACGCACTAGGCCCACACCTGAATCTCCAGCTGCTGCACCACCTGCATCTGTACCCGACACTGGGCTGTGCTCCGGTCGTCCAGGGCATGCTCCGTGTTGAGGTGTCTTCATGGGAAGGAGGGTGGAGAACAGAGAGTTGGCCCAGGTTCCCCTGCTGCCCCCACCCTCCCATCCCCTTCTCTAACCCTACCCACAGACTGAAAAGCAGACAGACTCTGAGTTACAAAGAAGGAAAAGAGGTGAAAACGTGGGCCAACAGAAGCTGCCTCCTCCTCAGCCTCCTTTGATGTCTTTGCTAAAATCCCAGCTACAGAGAGATCTAATTGCAAATGAACTAATTAAGTAAACCTCTGACGAAGCGTGAAAACAATTTGTTTGACCCTGATGCTGTAAGGGTCTGGGAGACAGTGGAGTTAATCAGTCAGTGACAGAGCCTGGCACGGCCATGGCAGCTGGCCGCCTGCCTGTCCCCGGCCTAGGGCCCCATCACTAGGCCATCACTCTCAGGCTGAGTCTGGGAGGGATGATGTGAGGATGGCGAGGGTGGGGTGGGATGGGAGGAGGAGAGGTGCTTGCATCCATCCTCCCTGGGCTCTCTCCTCCTACTCTCCACCCAGGGCAGGTTGGGGGATTGTAGGTCCCAGGAATGTAGGGTGGGGAGGAGGGTAGGCCCCCTGGGGTCAAAACTATGGGACAGATGGTGACTAAAGGCCCCAGAAGGGGCAAGCTAGGTGACAACTGGGGAGAGGGCTTTGGGGACACCGTGGGGAAAGGATGTGTGTTGGGGGATAAGGGGTAGGGGCAAAAGGAGAGTGAGGTGACACCTACTTGATAAACTGGCCCAGGTCTTCACACAGCGTCTCACAGCCTGGCCACTTGCACTCTCCGTGTCCGTAGAGAGGGTGGGAGCTGGGGGTCTCCTCATGGGAGGAGCTGCAAGGGCATGAGGGAGGTGGTCGACAGAGGCCCAGAAGACCCCCACATCATGGGCCCAGCTCAGGCCCAGCTCCCCCTCTGGTGAGATTTCTGTCCCTCCTATGTGTCTCCCAGAGGCCCAGCACTCATCTCACACAGTTTTGTGTGCCCTGGGCAAGGAGGAATATGTCCAGGTCCCTAACCATGACCCAGTTCTGCCCAGCACCCACCACAGGTGCCATCCCTTGGGGTCCAGGTCTGCCTTTGGGCAGGTCTGCAGTGTCCCCTCCCAGCCTAGACCCCTCACCTGTCTCTCCGAGGTGTGAGCACAGTGGGCTGTCCATTGGGCAAGGTGTGGTGGGAGAGGGGCGGGGAGACCTTAGGAGGGGCGGTGAACGAGGTAGCGGTGGCGGCTGTGCCAGTGAGGTCCAGCCCCTCCTGCTTGACGCTCTCCTCGGCAGGCTGCCCAGGGGCACCCTCACCCTTCCATAGCTGGGGCAGGTCCGTGGGGCACACGGCTGCTGCAGAAGAAGGAAGGAGTCTGGCAGGGCCCCAGGAATGCAGGAGTGCAGTCTCCCCACTCACCCCAGGAGGAGGGGCTGCTGGCCCTTGGATGCCAGAGAGGGCTGTGGGGCTGGGCTAGGAGGGGCAGGAGAGGAGGGCCGCTCACCTTGTGGGAGGCTCTGGAGGGGCCCTGAGGCCTGGTTGGGCTGTAGGCTGACCAGCCCCTGCCTCTGCAGGTTGAGCAGGTGTTGCTGCTGCAACTGTTGCATTTGCAGGAGCTGTTGCTGGAAGGCCAGCTGCTTGTTCCCCAGTGCCTGGTGGGGGGCCCGAGGGGGCGGGCAGAGAGGGGTGCCATCAGCCTCAGGCGTGCCATCTGGCCCCCACCCTGCGGCCACCCCCTCCCAGGGCCTGTCAGCCCCCGGAGTGGCCGTTGCGGCGTCTGCAGCTGCAGCTTCTCTGCTCCCGGCCCAGCTTCCATAAGGCTGCATGCCTCCTCGCAGTAAACACACGCATGCACGCATGCACGTACGCGCGCAAACACGCGCGCGCGCGCACACACACACATACACACACACACACAGAGCTAAACCCAGACACGCAGCACGAAGCCCGCCCTCCTGCCTGCCTCCCTCCTCCTGCTGCGCCAGCGCGGCACCGCAGCTGTGTGAGCGCCTGCGGGGGGAGCCCCTCTCATCACAATGATCGATGAGCCTGTCAGGCTCTGGGGGCCACTCCCTCATGGTGGGCACCCTTCCCCACATGCTCAGGGAGCCCCTCGCCTGCTCTGGAGAGGGAGGACCCTTCTGCTCTTCTCTCTTGCTCCTTAGATACAGAGAATCAAGGAGTCAGACAAGACTTTAAAAGATCAGCTGGTCATTGGAACTGGGCTCAGGGAACAATCACAGTGCCACTGCCCAGGCGTGCTTGCTCACTCGTGCGCGCACTCTCTTTTGCTCTCTTTCTCTCGCTCTCCGCCCCCCATTCAGTTCTTTACACAGGCACTGACAAGCCAGGCTAGGCTGTCAGCAAGTCTTTGCTGAGCCCAGGAGCCAAGCATGTCCTGGGTGCTTGGGAGTCAGGGCCGTCTCTCTCTGCCTGCCTGGCCTGGGGGTGGGGTGAGGTGGGGTGGGGGGCTAGCTATTCAATATGGGGACAGACAGAGAGACCCAGGCTAGAGATTTATGGGCAGATAATGCCACAATTACAAGGCTGGAGGCGGGGGTGGGGGAAGGTCTAGGGAGTTTAGAGGAGGACTGGGCTTCATCAGGGCTGCCTTCTGGGAAGAGGTGACTTATAACTGGGCAGTGGTTTGGCCAGCAGCATGTTTGGGACACTGGAGGGGTGGGGCGACATGTGTAAGGCCTGGAGTGGAAGCACTGTGGGCCAGTGGAGCAGGGGGTGTGGGCTGGGAGTTCTCAGAGTAAACCTGTGCGGTAAGGAAAGGGGTGACTGGAGGAGAGTTGGCAGTTTAGTACCAGAAGCAGCAGAAGTTGAGGGATGGGGAGTTGCAGGTGTGTGTGTAGGGGGGTGGTTCTGAGGGGCTGAAAGATTCTCAGGCAGAGAAGTGGAGGGCTGAAGTGCTGACAAGTGGGCATGAAAACCAGGCAGCTGGATGTCAGCGTGGACCATCAGACACTCACACAGAGATGACCACATGCATGTCCACAAGCACGTGCAGAGACAACACACCACTTAGCCTGCTTGCTCACATTAATCCAATGGCACAAGGTCAGGAGAAGGGGAGGAGTGAATGGGGTGAGGGCAGAGGGTGAAATTTCAGTGAGCTGCCATCCCCATTTCCCCAACTTTTGCCTGATTTTTCTACTATTCTCACAAAGCAATTCTCTCCTGACCCCTAGCTGCTGGTCAGAAGAGGCCTGGGGCTGTAGATGATGGGTGGGGGAGGGGTGTCCTTTGAGGGGAATAGCCCCCGTCTGGGTGATGCAAGACCTGATAGAGCCTCTTACCTCTTTGGGTTGCTGTTTCCCAGCCTGCTGTTGAGTGAGGAGTTGTAAGTGGAGCTGTTCTTGCTGCTTCTTATAATATTCCTGCAGCTAGGTGGGGTGGAGATCAGAAGCAGGAGTGGTTACCACAGACAGGGGGTTGCTGAGCCCCAGAGTAACCCCTAGCCCTGTCCTCCGTGGGCTCCTGAGGTCTGGGTGGGCAGTTTCACTGCAATAGTGAAACAAGTGTTCTCCTGAGCAGGGCCAGGGTGGGGAGGGAGAGGGGATTCTATCCTGCAACTCTGAACCCTCCCTGGCTCCTTGGTAAGTCTCCTGAACAGGTCGCAACAAGGTGCCAGGGTGTTCCTGTACTTTGCTCTTTCCAGGGGTTCTAGAGATAGAGGCAAGGCCAGCACACAGGGAGGGGTATGGGGTGAGGGGGCTGCTGTGGAGAGAAGCCTGACCTTTGACTTCCCCCAACTGCTCTGGAGGAATGTAGATCAGTCTACTAGCCCGAGCCATCTCTCTGGGTGCTTCTGGGTGCTAAATTGTTTTTGGTAGCTGCTTCAGCCCTTGGTGATGTTGGCAGTAAACAGGGAGGGAGGTGGGAGGCCAGGTAGAAGGGGGCGGACAGAGCCCACCTCACTGGTCACTCGTCTTCCTAACTCCCTGGCTGCCCTGGGGCCAGACTCACCTGCTGGATCATGAGAGCCTGTTGCTGCTGGAGCAAGGCCTGCAGCTGTGGGGGCGACAGGATCTGCTGCATCTGCTGGGGGGTGAGCATCTGCGGCGACATCATGGCCACTGATACTGGTACCTGCTGGATTCGGCCCTGTTAGTCTGCTCACCTGCACCGTACCCGCAGGAGAGGCACACACCCAAGGCCCCACACTCAGTATGCAGACAGGCTCCCGAGTCAGGCTGCCTGGCTTCAAGTCCTGGCTCTGCCACTTACGAGCTGTGTGTCTTTGGCCAAGTGCCTTAATCTCCCTGTTCTCTGTTTCTTTGTCTCTAAAATGGAAGTGGCCACGGAGCCTACTTTGTTAGGTCCTCATAAGGATTAATAAGCTATATGAGAACTTGGCAAACAGGAAGCACTCATATGGATTGGCTACTATTGTAGGAAGTGTTGTCCTTGGTGCAGAAAGATTAGACCCTAGTGACAGCAGGCAGTAGAAACCAGGCTTTGGAGAGTTTCTGCTCTAGTGATGGGGAGGGGCAGCACCAAGCATTCCTGACTCTCATTCGTCTATTCTGAGACCACTACCTGCAAGGCAGGCCTGGCCAGGAGGCTGTCCATAGCTATGGGAGAGATTCAAAAGCAGCCTGCGTGACATGAGGACCTTGGCTGTGCCTGCTCCTCCCCCCACACACACATGTCATATGCTCCAGCATACCTGTCTCGAGCTACATACAGTAGTTTAGAGCTGAAGCCCAGGGGAGCACATGCAGGTGCAGTCTTAGTGTGTGTATGCGTAGCTATGTCTACAGCTATGCTGGAAAGAGTACAGGCAGGGAGTTAGGAGGGTAGGCTTCTGTTCCTAGCTTTGCAATGAATATGCTGTGTGACCTCAAGCAAGTCACTTGCCCTCTCTGAGGAGTCAGTTTCCTTAAACATATAACATAGAGATTGTCTGCAAGAAAGAATTCCTTCCAGCTGGGACATTCAGGACTCTAAAAGTAGAGCACCTTTCTGTTCCCTGTCCTGGATTAGGCCTTTCTAGCAGGCCCAAAGATTCCAGCTGAAGGTAAAAGGTCTGGGGAGAAGCAATAACATTTTTTTTCCTAGCCTATGTAGTCAAGGCCAGGGAGGTCCAAGCTGCTATGGTGTCCTATCCCCATTTTAGCAGGACAGGTACCCAGATGGGGCTATCTGCTACCTTCCTCCTCTCTGTGAGCCCATGGGTATAGGACTTTTCCAATCTCCCCTTCACTTCCACCCTGGCAGAGGGCCCAGCACACAGTAAGCACCTACTAAGTATTTGCTGCCCTGGGCTCCTCCGACAGTCCTGGGGCAGGAAATGAGGGGTGAGGAGTGGGACCCAATCAGGGAGGAGTGTCCTGCAGGGATTTGTCCTGGGTGGAACCCCTGATAGGTTAGCTATTCATTAGGAAATTCCCAGGCAGAAGGAGCCACCAAAGAAGGGCAGTAAATCCAGGGACACCAAAGAAATCCCAGTGTCCCATAACTACTGGCTGAATCCCACTCTTGGGCTTTGTCCTATACCCTAGCTGATGGCTGTCCAAACATCCCTGGGAGGGGTAACAAGCTAGCTCTTTAGTCATGGGCATACTGTGTGAATGGAGGTTCTGGGAATTCTAAGGTGGGGCAGAGGGGTGTGCCCATTAGACCTTTAACATCACCCCATGCCCACATCCCTGCCCTAAAGTGAGTCTTGAGAAGGGGTAAAGAGAGGATATGAAAACTGGACAATCCAAGGGGCTAAAGGGTTCAATGGGGCTGCAGATCCCAAAGGCACATTTTCCCCTCTTCACAAATGTATCCCAAGGGACTCTCTGGAAACCGGGCTGCAGGTGCGTTTCAGTTGTCACTCTCTGAGGGTTCTGGGATTGGGGGCAGACAATGACATCGACCCACCCTGTTCCAGAGCCAACCCCTGTGTCTGTTGCCAGGTGCCCCAGAGGCAGCTGAGAAGGCAGGGGCTCAAAGAATTTGGGTTTTATTGTCCAAAGACCTGGGTTGCAAGTTGGGTTGGGGTGCTCAACACCAACTACTATCAGCCAACTATCCTTTCTTTCCTCCTCTCTCCCTCCAACTCATGGGACTCTCAACAAAGAGGCAGCACAAGGTGCAGAGCACAGGCCAACCTAAGCTCTCGTCCCTGACATCGACCATGCTCTGAAATCACTAAACCTGCTAACTGGGTTTCTAACACATGCCCAGTCCACTTCACAGAACTGCACGTGCACATGGTGCTGAGGGTGTATTCCATGTCACGCACTGCACTAAGCCCTTTCCAGCTATTATCTCACTGAATCTTCACAACAACCCTGTGAGTGGGATAGCATCATAGTTACCACTTTACAGATAAGGAAACTGAGACATTAAATAACTCGTCCCCACGCCCCTTAAGACACAGGAGAAGGGGTGAGTGATATGATTCATATGCCATTAAATTCTATGCCAATGTTTAAAAAAAAAAAAGGAAAGAAATTAACATTCTAGATTCTCTTTCCTCATTCTTTTCTAGTCTCTTCTTTCTCTCTCCTTTTCTCCCTATTGTGTGCTAGGCATACTGGGGGCTCCAGAGGGCACTACATGGCAAGAGTCACTTAGGAACAAAGGGACTGGCCACTCACTTTCATTGGCAGTGATACTTGAACTAGAGGAGATGGATGTGACCCACAGCACGGGAGACTAAGCCCAGACACCTGGATCATTCCAGGCATCAGTGTGAGTCACTGAGAGTAGCATGCAACAAGGGATGTAGCATTTCCTTCCTTCAGGCTTTCAAGCTTGGAGGCAGAGGAATAGAAGACACGACCTTGGAAGGCCTCCCTGGCCTTGAGTTCACAGGAAAGCTGCTTTTAGGCTCTGGGCCCTACTCTGCAACACAGACTTTGGCTTCTTGGAGACTGAACTTAGGGATAGGGATGGAGAAGCAAGAAGGTATCCAGGGTTGGAGAAGACAGACAAGGGACTCCAGCCTCCATGGGAAGCTCAGGCATGGCCCCAAGAACTCCCATCTCCCTGAGACCCAGAGAACCATTCAGCTGGGTCTTCTCTACCTGGGAGTCTACTGGTATTCATTCCTGTGCTAAGCACAAAGCACCATCCAGCACAGAAATTAAAAGTGTTGAGTTCTGGGGATAGTTGTTTGCGTTCAAATCCTGGCTTTTCCCCTTGTTATCTGTGTGACTTTGGACACACTAACCTCTCTGGAGGATGGAGCTAATAATCACTAATAATAGCACCTACACGCAGGATACAGCCAGAATGCTCCTTAGAAGTGAGGATGGTAACACTCTGTCTCACTTACTTGGGACATGTAATTAGGAAGGACCAGTCTGGTGGTGTAGTGTCCAAGGCATTTGACCGCTAACCAAAAGGTTGGCAGTTCAAACCCATCAGCCACTTCGTGGAAGAAGACTGGGAAATCTACTTCCATAAAGACTTACTGCCTCGGAAACCCAAAGGGGATCCCTATGAATTGGAATTGACTTGACGGCAGTGAGTCTGGTTTCTTTTGGTTTAGTCTCTGAAGACATCGTGATGGATAAAGTAGAGGTCAGTGAAAAAAAGATGAAATGGATTGACACAAGGAAAAGTTTATACATAGAAGGAAACTTTCTTTGTTGGTTACCAGGTATGAGTAACCAGGGGAGGGGAGGGAAAATTTCTAGGTAAGTTGGGGAAAAAAAAAATCTATATATCTATATCTATATCTATATATGTATCTAAAGGAGCTCTGGTGGCACAGTGCCTAAGGCATCTGATTACTAACCAGAAGGTTGGTGGTTCAAACCAACCAGCCACTCCAGGGAAGGAAGACTGGACAATCTACTTCCATTAAGATTTACCACCTTGGAAACCCAATGGGGGTCGCTATGAGGCAGAACCGACTTGATGGCAGTGGGTTTGTTTTTTTGGTTTTGGTATCTATACCAAAGATTAAAAAGGTAGCAGGGAGGGGGACGAAGGAAGCATCTGTATGGGGGGCACTGAGTTTCTGCTAATAGGTGGTGGAATATTTTGGAAAAGGATAGCAATAATGGTGAAAAATATAATCAGTGTCCCTGAGCTGTAAATGTGGAAGTTGTTATGTTTGTGAATGTCTTGTTGTGTAGGTTTTCATCACTATAAAAGTAAAAAAAACAAACCAAACCAAAGAAATAGATTGAAACAGTGGCTGCAACAATGGGCTCAGACATGGTAGCCATCGTGGGGATGGTGCAGCATTGGGCAGTGTTTCATTCTGTTACACACAGGGTCGCTATGAGTCAGGACCCACTTGATGCTATCTACCACCACCACCACCACCACCACGCACAGGACTGTGAGGATAAAATGAGACAATACGTGCAAAACACGTCCGCCCTCACAGTAAGCACTTTGTAAATATTAGCGGTTAGTTTAGGAAGTACTCAGTAGGTTTATTTGTTGAATGAATTGATCAATCAATTATCGAGAAGTAAGGAGGCAAGGAAAGATGCCTGAGAAAGGGAGTATTTTATCTGTCCCTCTGACCCCAAAACCTCTTCTTCTCATTCTAGGCTATCCAAGGACCTCATTTTTTTTCAGGGTCTCCTAAGAAAGATCCCAGAGCCTTTTGTCCTCTCTCAGTTATTTCAGATCTCCTGCTCCTTATTCCTCCTGGCCATAAGTCCTTCTTGATGCTGACCTCAGTCACTCCAGCTACCACTAAGCCCCTTCCCTTTCTGATTTGAGGGAACATTTCCGTTCCATAGTCTACCCTCTAAGTTCTTGGAAGGAGTTACTAAACTGGGCCATGGTAAGGGGGATTCAGGACAGTAGCCCCAGAGCCATTTCAGATCCAGGATGTATATGTGAGGTCCCCAATTCAAAGACAGACCAGTCCTGACACCACTTAGACATGAAAACCTTCTACATCATTAGGGTGGGAGAACTTTCTTCTCCCCTGGTACTGACTTTCCAGGTCTTGCCCTCCCCTCCCCCACTCCAGGCCACTCCCCTCTTTGTCCTGCTCTTCTCCCATAAGGTTCCAAGATTTTGAAAAGTACTACCTACTTAAGGCCCCAAGTCTACCCAGCACCTTGAACTTTTTCAAAGCACTTTGACATAAACCCCAGATAGGTTGTCAGCCTTGGAATCTCCCTGCAAACAAAGCCTAGGCCTGGGTCCTTCTCAGAGCACCCTGCACCCCTCCCTGCTCTCCTCCTCCCTTCCCTACTTCCCTCAGCAGCCCCCCAGCCCACCCCCCCACACCCTAGACTCTAGAGTGTCTCCAGTTCAGGATCATGCTCACCCGTCCCCCTTAGATAAACTTCCTTTCAAAGCTCACTTAATCCTCTCCCCAAATTCCGAGCCTCCCCTGCTGTTGTGGGGAGGGGTCTGGAGAAAGACAAAAATGAGGAGGCTGGGCTGAAGGGCCTAGGGGGAGGGGGAGGGGTGGGCTGCCCCAGTTGTGACCCATCCTGAACTCAGACCGATTCTCCCAAGTTCTTTGTGATACAAAAGGTAAACAGAAGGCCTGGTTGCTCCCACCCCTCTGCCATTACTCCCCCCACACACAGCTCTCCCCTCCCCCAACCAGCCAGATGGGCCGGCAAGCTGGGGGGAAGGGAGAGGGGGAAAAAGGGCAGATTGTGCAAAAGAAAACAAAAGAGACAGAGAGACATGGCGAGACGAGACAGGAAATGTGGCGAGACTGGGGGAGAGTCAGGGGAGAGCCAGTGGGTGAGAGATAAAGGGAGGTAGAGACATGCGGGCAGCAGCAATGGAGAGCCTGGGAGGGTGAGCTGGAGACCCAGGAACAGAGAGGGCCAGAATGACCTAGAGCGACAGAGAGACAGAAATACTGGAAGTGACTGAGGGAAGAGGCAAGGAAGAAGAAACACAGTGAGAGAAGTACAGAGAGACAGTGAGCGCTTTTGACAGCCACAAACTGTGATATAGAGACAAAGGGGCAGGTGGAAAGAAGTTAAGCTAGAGGAAGCCTAGGTGATCAGGTAGAGGAGAGAGAAAGTGGAAGTTTCTGTCCCCCACCCATGCAGTGACTGTATTTCCTTCTGGAAAACTGCCCATGTTTTGGGCACTGGGGACTGACAAGAGCAGTTCTCCAACTGGTCCCTCACATCCTTCTGTACCAAGCCCACCCTCTTGACCTGGCCCCAGCAGAGCCCCAGCCCATAGGGTGCTCTCCTCCTCACCTGCAAGGCGGAGGCTGACTGTTTGCTGTCATTGTTCCCTGGGGAGCTCAGGCCTGAGGCCTGCTGCAGCAGGAACTGCCGGGCCACCTGGAGAGCCTGGAAGATAGGGGCTGAGTCAGTGCAGTGTGGGCATCCAGATGCCTGTGAGCTGGGGGGAGGATGGTTATGAGTCAGTGTGGGATCCAGGATTCCAGGGGAGTTTGGAGTAGTGAGGAGAGGAAGTCAGGGTAAGATGGAAGGTCTTGGGGGTGAATGAGCAAGTCATAGGGTCCATATAGGCTCAAGGGTGAGGACAGAGGTAGAAGTTAAGAGGAACCTTCAGGGTTTAGAGGTTGCCAAGTGGTGCAAATGGTTTGCATACAACTACTAATCTAAAGGTTGGTGGTTCGATAGTGAGACTCCCTGAGACCATGGCCCCTAGTTACCCTTCAGGTCTGGAATTGAACTCACTCCCATGGCTTCCAGCCAAACAACAGACAGGCATATAGAGTGAACATTTACATCAGGTAAATACACTCCTTAGAACAATCAGTTATGGGAGAACAGAAGGGCAGTGTTTGTACAGGGACATAGCTCAGGGGCCAGGAATGTATAGGAAAGGCCACAAGAGAGAGGTAACTACAGAGAGTAAGTGGGAAGAGAGCTGTTACACTGTGGGGAATTGCAGTCAATGTCATGCAACAAAATGTGTACGAACTCCTGTATGGAAAATGAATTTGCTCTATAAACTTTTACCCAAATAACAACAAAAATTTAAAAAAAAAAAAAGAAGAAGAAGAAGAAAGGTTAGTGGTTCAAATCCACCCAGTGGTGTCACAGAAGAAAGGCCTGGTGATCTGCTCCATAAAGATTACAGCCAAGAAAACGCTATGGAGCAGTTGTGTTCTTTACACACATGGGGTTGCCATGAATCAGAATCGACTTGATGGCAACAGGTTTGTTTTGTTGTTGTTAGAGTTTGGGGATCAAAGCTTATAGGAACTCACTCTGATATCTGGTGAAGTTTCGTTGGAACTTCAATGAGGGCAGCAAAAGAAAGGGCCAATGGTCACAAAGGGACTCCAAATAGGTTCAGAGTATTAATTAAAGCAGGGACTATTTACTGAGTAGCTACTATGTGTCAGGTACTGTACAGACAAGGTCTCATTTAGTTTTTCCATAAGGCTGTGAGGTAGGAATTGTCAGCTCCATGTTGCAGATGAGGAAACTAAGGCTCAAGGAGATTAAGTAACTTGTCTAAGATCACACAGCTAAAACTAGTAGAGCCAGGATTTGAGCCCAGGAAGACTGGCATCAAGGTAACCTGTCTTACTGGTGGTCAGTCTGGGGGCTAAGGTAGTCACAGCCCACAGTATGGGGTCAGTGGCACAGGGTTTGAGAACTGTGTGCATTTCTGAGTTTGGGGAATCTGGGTGGGTCTGCAGGGCCTTGTGGCACTGGGGGATTTAGGCCAAGTCCTGGAGAAGATCTCTCAACTATCAGTAGAGTTACACCAAGGTGGCTTGGTTGAATTGTGGGCCACAGGGGGACAGGGTGGGAGGTACAGAGAGTTTGCAGAAGAAATGGTTCTAGTTGGTTAGTGACAATCAAGGAGTCAGTGGGCCTAGGAGGTGGGCAGATGGACAGTGAGAAGTATAGTAGGAGAATGTGGGGTCAGGGAGGTCCAGAAAGTTCTTTGTAAGGTCAACTAAGCCCTCCATCCCTCCACTCTGGGTCACAGGCGGGGTCCTGTCCTAAAACCACCTGTCTGCTCTCATGTTCCTCTAAGACCCCTTTGAGAACCTGAGCAGCTGTATCCAGGCATTTGACATGGAGCTCTGGCATCATCAGGCAGTCCTGGATTTGGATCCTAACTATGCCACCTACCAGCTGTGTGACCTTGGGCAAGTTATTCCATTTCTCTGTGCTTCTGGCTTCTTATCTGCAAAACCAGGACATTATCTCTCTGGGAATGAATGACTAGAGGAACTACAGGGCCAATGTTTGGCACCTAGTTGTCATTCAGTAATTGTTCACTCCCTTCCCTTGTCATTAATCTCTCAATAGTTCCCTACTTCACCTCCTCCAGCCTCTCCCCAACACAGCCTTGTGCCAAGCGTTGCAAGCGCACTTATTAAATGAAATGCACCCACTTGAGGCTCTCTTTCACCATTTCTGGCCACATACACATTTGCTTCTTCTTCCATAGACTTCTACTCCCCCATCCCACTATTCCAAGCACCTTTAAGCCAAAACCTTTTACGGTGGAACAAGAATGCACATGTACATACTCCCCACACAGCAAACACTTATGGAGTACCCATGGTGTACCAAGCATATGTACACATCCAGCCCTTTCATCACTGGATTGAATAGCTGAGTCTCCCCCTCCCCTAAAGACATAAATCTAGTTTAATTTAGGATGGTATCTAAATACACATCGGTGTATCTATGGGAACTGGTCCCACAAGCAAACCTAGGCCTTTCCCATTGTGCCCTCTCTTCCCCTGGACCACACAGCTGGAGTCCTGGGCTTCCAGAGAGAGGAGGGATGTTTCTTCTTTCCAAGGTTCACTTTAGAAATTAGAAATCTGATTTTACTGAGTCAAAATGCTCCAAAAGGCTGTGGAGCCAGGATGAGGAAAGGAGGAGGTGGCCAGGTGGTCATCAGGAACAGGCTGCTGCCTGTGTCTGCCTCAGTAAGACCCCTTCCAGGTCTAGTAACATGAGTCAGATAAAAGCTCTTTGCCTTCCAAAGGTAGAGGTAAGATGGGGGATACAGGAGTCAGAGGTCAGGGGGCAAAGTGAGGGAAAGGAGAGGGCCCCCGAGTAGCCAGACAGCCCGGGCACCCAGAAGGGACATCGGTCAGGGTAGGGAAATGAAACACTCTAGATCCCTGGGGGCAGAGAGGAGCAACAGGGCAAGAATTTCCTTAGTCTCCAAAGGGAACAGGGGAGTGGCTAAGGGAGTTGAATTCACTCGCCAAGGGTGCTCTCACTCTGTGGTCCCCTGGAGCATGAAATTACAAGATTTACAGGGAAAAAGTGAAAGACCTTGCAATCTCCTTCCTGTGAGCCCTCCCTGTGACTCACCCTTCACTTCTCTCCTGCCCTCATCTCATGCTGACCCTCTTACCCACTCTGCCCCCAGGCCTTCCTGCCCCTTTGGGCCAGATAAGAGTGAACCAGGTAAAAATAGCCTAGACTAGTCCCTTCTTCCTACCTCCCACTACTCCCTCCACCATGTGTTCCTTCACTCACTTACTCACCCCTTCATTAACATTTCTGAGCACCTGCTGTATGCTAGGGATCCTGCTAGGTGCTGGGGATACACAGAGAAACAGGGCATGATCTCTGCCCCCAGGAGCTTACACCTGTGAAGATGGATTCATAGAGACTGACAAGGAGTTGGCCAGTCTGAAATAGAAGTGGGCAGTCAGTGTCCCAGATCCCAGAGAAGGTGGCAGCTCTGACGGGAGTCCTGAAGGGCAAGCGAGTTCACCAGATAACCAAGGAGGGGAAGGGTATTCCAGGCACAGGGACTCACATATGAGAGGTGTGAAATGGCCCAGTGAATCTGGGAACTCACTTGGGGCAGGAAATTGAGTTCTGTTGGGAGCAGCAGAAAGAGATCTGAGAGACGCCTACATGGGTCCCCAGGTGATCAGGTATGAAACCCTTCAGGCACTTCACTCATTGATTCTTTTCTCCACTCACTCACTCACTCACATTCAGTGCCACACACCATGTATAGCCCCCGTGGTTGGAGGAGATTGGGAGCTGATGACAACATAAGATCACTGCATATAATTCATTTAAGGCCCAATTTGGGACCTAGTACACCTAAGGATCACTGTGTAGGAGCCCCCAAAGGTGGAGGTGTTGGTCAGCCCTGAGCCTGGGCTCCAAGCTCCCCTCCACAGATGGCATGGACAAGTCTCTGAGTGCTTGGAGCACTGTAAATGCTGCTCCATTCCCCACTCTCCATCACCATCCTTACCTTCTACACATCCAGAGCCCCAGCCAGGGACGGCACTCTGGGAGCCTCAGGTTCTCTCAGGCCCAGGATGACCCCCTCTAAGAGTGGTCACTCAAGGGATCAGAGAGGTGTGAGACTTTCCAAAACCCCACCCAAGTCACATTCATCACGCAGAGTATCTTCACTCCCTGCTGGCAGTGGGGCCTGATAAATCCCTGGGCCACCTACCTCCAAGACCGAAACCAAACCAAACCAAACGCTCTGCCGTAGGGTTGAATCCAACTCACAGCGACCCCCCTCCTTGGGTTTCCAAGGCAGTAGCTCTACAGAAGTACATTGCCCAGCCTTCCTTCTGAGGAGTGCCTGGAGGGTTTGAATCACCAGCCTTCTGGTTAGCAGTCAAATGCCTTAGGCACTACTCCACCAGAGCTCCCAGAGAGGATAGGAAGTGGCCCTGACATTTGTCCCTAGGTGGTGCAAATGGTTTGCTCTTGCCTACTAACCAAAAGGTTGGTGGTTCGAATCCCTTTAGCAGTATAGCAGTGATGTGGAAGAAAGACCTGTCAGAAAGATGAACAGCCTTGAAAATCCTATGGAGCAGTTCTACTCTGACACACATGGGTCATCACTAGTGGAAATCAACTTAATGGCCATGTTTGTTTTTGTTTTGGCCTTGATAGATCCTGCACTGATGATGTCAACCAAAACACCACCTCCTTGAAAATACATACACTGTTGAATGTATCTGTGACACCCCACTCCTTGTCCCCAGCCCCCAGGAGTCCTACAACACCTACTGGTGTATAGTACCTGACAGAGCTCAAAGTGCTTCTACAGACATTTAACTGGAAATTCACAACACTAAGCTCTGGTGGCGTAGTGCCTAAGGCATTTGACTGTTAACCAGAAGTCTGGTGGTTCAAACCCACCAGGCATTCCTCAGAAGGAAGACTGGGCAATCTACTTCTATAGAGATACTCCCTCAGAAACCCAAGGAGGGGTTGCTATAAGTCAGATCCGACTCCACGGCAGTGAGTTTGGTTTTTGGTTTTTTTGAGCTAGGCACATCAGGCATGATCACCTTCATTTCACAGACAAGGAAACTGCAGCCTAAGGTCCCACAGCTAGGAAGTGGTGGAGTCCAAACACTTCTGGCTCCCCAGTCTTCCGTCACCTCACTAAGGGGGTCTTACTGTCTCACATGTGTTCGTGTCTCTCCTCTAACCTTCTGTGCACTGCTTTCAGCTCTCAGGGTGTGAAGGGGAGGTAAAGCTGGCTGAGGTGGGAAAAGAATAAGAAAGGAATCCCCAGGAGAAAGCTGGACTCAGTTTCCCTTCCCTGGTGGCCAGAGAAATGCAAACACAACCCACCCCAGTAAGAAGCCATCATGGAAAACCTAGTGTAGAGGAGTGAGACGGGGGTCTGGACAAAGTGGAAAATCGGGAGCCATTTGACTTCTTAAATCTCACTTTCCTCCTCCTTTCACCCTTAAAGTCCCTGGGTGGCACAAATGGTTAACTATTCTACTGCTAACCCAAAGTGTGGCAGCTCTAATCTACCCAGAGGTGCCACGGAAGAAAGGCTTGGTGATCTGCTTCTCTGTGGAGTGGAGTTCTACTCTGGGGTGGCCATGAGACAGAACTGACTTGGCAACTGGTTTTTCACACCTTGAACTGAAAAGAAATGCAACTAGCGGTTTGGAGGATAAAGTCTATTTTTCCTCTAAGGGAGGCAGTACTGGTCTATTCAGGGCATGGACCCTAGGCAGGAAGATCTGCATCCAAATCTTGGCCATATACTGAGTGACCTCGGGTAGTCACTCTGTCTCTCTGAACCTCAGTTTCCTCCTCTACAAAACAGGAATAGCTGCGAGGGTCATTGTGAGGAGTATATGGGACAATGGCACCTAGTGGGTCCTGGATGAACATTGTCTACTATTATCGTAATTAATCTTTTCCTTCCCAGGAGGCTCCTGGTTATTTGCCAGGAATGCCTTGCTAATCAACCTCTCTCCGTGTCTACATCACCCCTGCATTCTTCCTCAAGCCCAAGAACTCAGTCCCCTAATAGAGCTTAACTTCCCTCCCTGCAACGCCCATTCAGAAGTCATTAGCAGGATCTCCACAATTAGGAACAAATGGCTTATAACTGATGGCAATGAGGGAGGGCCAGCGGGATGGAGGGGAAGAGAAGCTGAAGCTTTGAGTGCTTAACAGGATGCTGCTAAGAAAAACAAGTGGGATCTCTCACCTCCAAGATGAGACCACACCCCAATTTCTGCCTCTGAGAATCTGAGGTGGGGGCCATTCTAAGGAAGTCAAGTACAGGGCCACTGACCATTCCTTTCTTCAAGCTAGAAGGTTCAAACCTGTGTTGGGATCCCAGCCTTATCCTGTGGGGGGGGGGGGCATGGTATTCAGGGAGATAAGTTTAAAGGGCTGAAGTCTGAGAATGGAGACGATTCAGTGTGTCTAATCTAGTGTTTTTCACACAGCCATGACCCAATGGTGGGTGGTAATGATAGGAATTTAGTGGTTAACAAATAGAAAAAATAAATTATACATACGTAGTGTGTGTGTCTCTACATAAATTTATGTTATTGTTGTTACTGTGTGCCGTCAAGTCAGACCCGACTCATAGCAACCCCTCCTTGGGTTTCCGAGGCAGCATCACTATGGAAGTAGATTGCCCAACCTTCCTTCCGAGGAGTGGCTGGTGCGTTTG
>NW_006921621.1:17331638-17362997 GCF_000298275.1 Orycteropus afer afer
CTTAGGAGCTCTGGTAGCATAATGGCTAAAGCACTTGACTGCTAACCAGAAGGCTGGCGGTTCAAACCCACCAGCCACTCCTCGGAAGGAAGGTTGGGCAGTCCTACTTCTGTAGTGATACTGCCTCGGAAACCCAAGGAGGGGTCGCTATGAGTTGGGGCCGACTCAACGGCACATAACAACAACAACATAAACTACTTGCCACCTCGTTGGTCCTCACTCATGGCGACTCCGTGTGCGTCACAGTAGAACTGTGCTCCAGGGCTTTCAAGGGCTGATTTTTCAGGAGGAGAGCACCAGGCTTTCCTTTTGAGATGCCTCTGAGTAGACTTGAATTTCCAACCGTTCAGTTTTAGCAGCCAAGTACGTTAACCGTTTGTGCTGCCTAGGGGCTCCATGTGCGTGTGTGTACACGTGCACGCACACATACGCACACTTGCACAGGCTCTGGGGCTCCAAGTAAAATGTATTCCTTAGCATTGCTCTAGTTCATTTTACAGATGAGAAAATGGAGGTCCAGAGAGGGATGGCGACTTGCCCAAAGTCACACAGTGGCAGAGACAGAATCTGAATCCCTGGTCTGAAACTGGGCTCTGCGTAGGGAAGAGGGGCCAAAGGCTCGATAGGCAGGATGGAGGACTCACTAAAAAAAAATCTGGTCTCATGGGGCACAATAGAATGTCCCAGTTAGAACGGAAGAAAAATGTAGACCAAAACTCATAAAAAAAAGACCAGACTTAGTGGACTGATAGAGACTGGAGGAACCCCTGGTACTATCGCCCTAAGACACCCTTGAACCTGGAATCAAAGCCCCTCTCAGAGGTTACCTTTCAGCCAAATAATAGACTGGCCTTTAAAATAAATAGTAACTGTGGAAATTGCAATCAATGTCATGAAACAAAATGTGTACGAAATGCTGAATAGAAAACCAATTTACTCTGTAAACTTTCACCCAAATCACAATAAAGTGTTAAAAATTAAGTAAAATAAGCAATAATACCCATGAGGCGTGTGCTACTTAGAACAATAAACTACATGAGATCAAAAGGCAACATCTGCCCAAAAGTAAAGATGAGAAAGCAAAGAAGGGCTGGGAAACTGGAGGGATGGTCACAGGAAAGGCAGGATGGAAACAAGGAGAGTGCTGACACATTGGGGTGTGAGTATAGCAACCAATGTTACAGAACAATTTCTGTATGAATTGCTGAATGGGAAACTAATTTGCTATGAAAACCTATATCTAAAACAATAAAATTCTGGTCTCATTTGGGATGTAGTGAGGGGTAGTCAAAATAAACAAAATCCAAATTTGTTTTGTCTCTAAGTATTTGGCTGATTTGGGCAAAACTGAAATTCAGTTTTACTTAACTTATGTTGATAATTAATTCTAATTGGAAGCTGGCTAGATTTAGGGGAAGGAGGCACTAGGAGGGTTTAGAGAGTGCTGGCCCACTTTTTTGGTGGCCCACTTTACCCCCATCCCAAACCTGAAAAGCACCCCCTTCACCCTCTGTGCCATAATGAGTTTCGAGTCATTTATCAGTGA
The DNA here is from genome assembly GCF_000298275.1 of Orycteropus afer afer. Taxonomy (NCBI): domain Eukaryota; kingdom Metazoa; phylum Chordata; class Mammalia; order Tubulidentata; family Orycteropodidae; genus Orycteropus; species Orycteropus afer. The sequence goes on from NW_006921621.1 coordinate 17,333,185, forward strand.
TTCAACAAGTATTTATTAACCCCTGTAAGGCACCCCTGGGAGCTCTGGTAGCATAGTGGCTAAGGCACTTGACTGCTAACCAGAAGGCTGGCAGTTCAAACCCACCAGCCATTCCTCGGAAGGAAGGTTGGGCAATCCTACTTCCGTAGTGATAATGCCTCGGAAACCCAAGGAGGGGTCGCTATGAGTCGGGGCCGACTTGATGGCACATAACAACAACAATAAGGCACCCTTGGGACCCAGGCCCTGGGAACACTGTGTATTTGCTTTAAGGGGGCTCTCATTCTAATGGAGTGAGAAAGACACTAAACAATGAGACACACAAACCATGAGACAGTGGTAAGTGTCACGCAGAGGATGGCTGATGGGCTACTCAGACTGTAAGGTCAGGAAAGACCTCTCTGAGGAGACATTTAAGATGAGAAAGAGCCAACTTTTCCTGGGGGACACTACTCAAGGTGAAGGAAACAGCCCTAGGTGGGGAAGAAGCTTAATGCATTGTTGTTGTTGTTGTTATATGCCGTCAAGTCAGCCCTGACTCATAGCGACCCCTCCTTGGGTTTCCGAGGCAGTATCACTATGGAAGTAGGATTACCCAAACTTCCTTCCGAGGAGTGGCTGGTGGGTTTGAACCATCAGCCTTCTGGTTAGCAGTCAAGTGCCTTAGGCACTACCAGAGCTCCTACAGATTAGTAACTTTATAGTTGGGCCAGTGTAGCCAAATAGAATGGCATGAGATGATGTCCCAGAAGTAAGCCAGGGCCATATCACACAGGGACATTGATTTTTTTTTTTAAATCTCATCCTACACTTGGAAAAAAAAACATCGGAAGATTTTGAGCAGGAAGTTAATATAATCCCACAGCCCCTTGATGGTGCAGATAGTTAACACACTCGGCTGTTCACCTATTGGTGGAAGGTTTGAGTCTGCCCCAAGGCACCTTGGAAGAAAGGACTGGAGATCTAGTTACGAAAAAAATAATGAAAGCCCTGTGAAGCACAGTTCTACTCTGACACACACCGGGTTGCTGTAAATCAGAGTTGACATGAGGGCAACTGGTTTCTGGGATATTATAATCTCAAAGGGTAGATACCTAACCTACTGCTAATAAACCAAAAACCAAACCCACTGCCTTAGAGTCAGTTCTGACTCATAGTGACCCCCACTGGGTTTCTGAGGCAGTAAATCTTTATGGAAGTAAATCTCCCTATCACCTTTCTGAGGAGTGGCTGGTGGGTTTGAACCCACCAACCTTCTGGTTAGCATTCAAATCCCTCACTAGGCCACCAGAGCTCCTGCAGCTAATAAACAGTAGGTGCCTAATAAGTAGTTGTTAATGTCAATTAAACAGGAAATACCTCTTCATCCACCCTTGCAACTCCAGGGACCAGAAAGTGTAGGGAGAGGGCACAAGGAGAAGAGGTCAGAGGCCAGTGGCCCCAACCACTGAGGGACATGACCTGGGGAAGCTCCAGGTTCTCGACTAGGCAGACTTTGTCCTCCAGCATAGAGACATAAAAATAAAATTACAAGAGGGTGGGGAAGAAGAGACCATAAAACCCCTGAAGTGATTCTATACCTTTTTCTCTTGGAAAAAAAAAAAAAAAGCTTTTTGGAAAAGGCTGTAAATTTTTTTTACACCAACTCGTAAAAATGACATCACGCATTCTCAAATTAGAACCAATAAAATGAAAACCAGAAACACACAGACAGGCCCATGTGGGTTGGAGACTGTATCCCGGGTGCATAGCCCCAGATTCAGGACTCCTTCCCGGCCAAGTATCCTGAAAATGCCTGCTCACCACAAGGAAGCTGGACTCTCACCTCCAGGAGAAAAGAATTAACAAATGTTCCCGCGTTTCTTTAAGCTGCTCCGGCTCCTTCCCAGGCCCACGCCCCCTGCAGTGGCTGTGCTCAAACTCTGGCTTGGTGGGGCAGCACACAGACCTCGGCCTGCTTCCAGCCAGGGTACGGTCGTGGGTGCAGCCGGGCAGCCTGCTCTAGCATCCAGCTCCTCCAGGCCAATATCAGCACCGTGGAGCGTGGGTGGAACTGGGTCTTGGGTGAGGCCTCTGGGGACTCCAAGGGCTGGTATAGGGGGAGGAGCTGAAATAGTATGGGGTAGTGGTGCAGTAAAAGCGCTGCTGTTCCCTGTGGGTTTTAAGTTGCCCTCTGTGGCTCCTAGACAAATTTCCACAAGGTGTTTGTGGTGTTCTGAAGCAGATCTATTCTGAGGTCTGAGTTCAGATCAAGGATCCCTGGTGGCGCAGTGGTTAGCAGCTTGGCTACTAACCCAAAAGTTGGCCGTTTGAACCCGTCAGCTGCTCCATTGGACAAAGATGTGGCAGTTGGCCCCCTTAAAAGATTGTTGTTGTTGTTTTGCCGTCGAGTCGGCCCTGACTCATAGCGACCCCTCCTTGGGTTTCCGAGGCAGTATCACTATGGAAGTAGGATTGCCCAACCTTCCTTCCGAGGAGTGGCTGGTGGGTTTGAACCGCCAGCCTTCTGGTGAGCAGTCAAGTGCCTTAGGCACTATGCTACCAGAGCTCCCCCTTAAAAGATTAGAGCCTTGTAAACCCTATGGGGCAGTTCTACTCTGTCCTGTATCATAGCTATGAGTTGGGATCCACTGGATGGCAATGGGTTTGGGGTTTTTGGTGGTGTTGTTTTAAGGGGTGGGATAGGGGTGGTTGTTGCTTCAGAGCCTAGATGAACTTCCTACCTTCACTAGCCACTCTAGTCGGCTATAATATGAGATTTAGAGGGGTGATGTTTAGGGCATGCCATTCCCTTCCAAAGGATTTTCACTGGGGCTCCTCTGGATAAAGCAGCCCCTTAGGAAAAAAGTTAGCTGACCCACTGTGAATCCCCAATCCATCCCGCACGTTTTTCTGAAGGTTCAAGGCTGAGTTCAGCACTGATGGCATGGTGCTGGCATGTGGCTCTCCCCACTTCACTTACTGACACTAAATCTTCCACCCTCAGAAGAGAAATACATACAGCCTTCTTCAAATTCTCTCTTCTTTCCCCAAAGTCCTAATAGTAAGGACAAACTCTTGCATAAAATGGGGTGAAGGAGAGAAGGGAGGGGGTTCTGAATTCCCTATCAAAGCCTACTATTATTGAGTCTATTCTGACTCACAGTGACCCTATACAGAGTAGAACTGCCCCCAAGGGTTCCCAAGGCTATAAATCTTTACTGAAGCACACTGCCTCATCTTTTTTCCCATAGAGTGGTGGGTTCGAAACACCAACATTTTGGTTACCAGCCAAATGCTTTAACCACTGTGCCACCAAAATGAAAAAAAAAAAAAAACCCTCACTACTTTCGAGATGGATCTGACTCATAGCCACCTTGCCCTGGGTTTCTGAGGCAGTATCACTACAGAAGTAGATTGCCCAATCTTCCTTCAGAGGAGTGGCCTGTTGGGTTTGAACTGCCAACCGTCAGGTTAGCAGTCAAATGTCTTAGGCATTATGCCACCAGATCTCCTACTGTGCCACCAGAGCTCCTGAATTCCATATCAGGAAGGAAGGATATAGTGGTAAAGTAGGCTGGCTCCTTCCTGATCCCAAGAAAGCAGGGTTTGGGGATCCCTCCCTCAATCCCTGGGCCTCTTCCATCCCTCCCTCCTTATCACAGTGCAACTCCCTCCTAAGGAAACTTCCCTTGTTGGGCTGGGGGACGGACACACTAAATAGGATGGCCTTTGGCTTAGAAACCCAGGAAGGGTACAAGAAGGGGAAGTTAAGGCCCCCTCCCCTGACACATCGTCCCACAACCCCATACCAGGTCATCTCCTTCTGCAGCTCCCTTCTCAGGCCAGACCTCCTCCCACCATTTCCAGGGAGGGAAGAGCAATTTATAATATAAGCATCTCCCAGTGGCTATTGGAGAGCAGGGGGTACAGAGGGGGGAATGATGACAAAGGCCAACTTCCCCGCCTGAAGTCCTAAGTCTACCCCCTGAGGAGTTCAGGCCCCAGCTCTCCTTTTATACCCCCAGCACCTCCTGAGGAGGGAGGGGCTCATTCTCTAGAAGGAAGAGGAAAGTCCAGAAGGCATGGGGACCAGAGATAAAAGGTAGAATCTGGGGCATAGAGGTGGGAGTACAAAAGAGAAATGTGCCCTAGGCCTGAAAAGACAACTGTTGACTCACTCCCTCTGAGTGTGTTTGTGTGTAGGTGGGGGTACTAATTCACCTCTGAACCTTCCCCTCTCATCTCATCCCCATAAGTAGCTTGGTCAGAGGAGAGCCAGATGGGGAGGAAAAGGAAAAGAAAAGTCTCCTCCATTCTTCTTCTTCCCCTCCCCCAACTCCCTGACCACTGTCCCCCCCCCCGCCATTTCTTTAAAGGGGGGTAAGTTAAAAGCCTATTAATGTGCAGAGCCCCCCAACCCTTTTGAATCTCCTCACAGGATGTGAACAGGGTGGGATTTGGCCCCGGTTGCCACAGCAACTGCAGTGGGAGTTCCCAGACGCTAGGCAACCCTCCTGTGACCCTTGCTGACCTGTCACCCCCGCAACCCGTGGACAATGGGAGTGTGAGATCCAGAGGCCCAGGATGCCTTTCAGTGCAGCCGCTAGCAGTTCAGCCTGCCCCCACCCCGCCTGGCTCAGCCCTCCTGGCCCCAAGTCCAGTTCTCCTCAGTCAAAATGTCCAGCCTAGCATCCAGGACCTCCTCAGGATCTCTACCTCTTAAAAGCAGTTACCCACTTATCCCAGCACTCATTGCCCCCAATCAGAGCACACAAAGGGTATTCGTGGGTTCCCTAGAGAAGCACCCATGCACACTGGAACATTCTCATAAATGTTTAGGATAACATTTTAGGTGAAATTAGATTAGGGTAAAACACAAGGGCAGCCTTCAAAGAAAACCATCAAAGAAAGGAACTATGTGAGGGAGGGGGCAGTAGGAAATGGGGCTTTGCCTTGGTGAAGGATGGGGTTTCCCCGCAGCTGAGCGTCACCTCCTCCAGCTGGCCAGCACAGGGCCCAGCACAAATCAAGTTTCAATGCCTGTTTGATGAATGAATGAGTGCTCCAAGGCCTGCCGTACGCCCCGCAGTACCTTCTTCCCAGGGTAGATTCTCTATGAGGCATGAGACTGGAGACTTGGTCAAAGCCCCAAGGACAGAGTGGAAGTCATGTGGCCCCATCCCTCACCAACAAGGGGGCTGGCAGGGAAGAGGGACCTGAAGCTAGGGCCTTTAATGCTGAGATGGGGCAGCCAGTCTAAGAAAGACCTCTCTAGTTAGGCCCAACATGGCAGCTAAGCCAAATCACACATACGCACACCACCACCACCCCTCACCGGCCCTCCCATCTCTGTTTAAACAAGCTTCGTTGCATGGAAACAAGTGCCTGCTCTTGTTCCAAAGTGACGTGGCCGCCCTCTTCAGCAGTGTTTGTTTCTGCCTGAAGTCCCATCACAGGCCTGACTTCTGACTTGCCCTGTTTCTCTCTCTCCCTCCACTGTCAACTCATTACTCCCTAAGGCCAGGATTGCATTTCCAGGGCTTGTTTACGCAGAGCAGAGGGACAGGGACCATCAGACAGATGGAGGGAGAAGGGCTCGGACAAGGAGGATAGGACCAATGCATCATCTGCAGGTCTACTCCCAAACCCCTTCCCCTAGAGTTCACAGCTGGCACTAGAGCTAGTGTCTCTTGTTTATAAAAGGAACCTATTTTAGGCTGATAATGGAGTGCCTCCATTCACTCATCAACAGACATTTATTTAGCACCTATTATATTCAAGGTCTTGCTCCCTCCATCTCCCGCAGGGGACTGCATGGATGTAATAGGAGCAAACAGAGTATGCTCTGAGCCCTGAACTAGGATTTGAGAGACCAGAGGTCCCACTGCACCTTTACTGTGTCACTCGTCCAGTGACACAGTAAAGTCAGTAAGTCAGTAAGTCAGTGCCTACCTCTGGGCTGCCTCCTCATCTCTGAAGTGAGAATAATATTATCAGCCTCCCAAAGATGAAAGGAGTCTTAGTGGTGCAAGAGTTAAGTGATCAGTTGCTAATCAAGGTTGGAGGTTCTAAATGATCTCGCAGCTCCACTGTAGAAAGACCTGGAGATCTGCTTCCATAAAGATTAAAAAAAAAAAACCCAAGTCACTGCCATTGAGTTGATTCCGACTCCAAGGTGGTAAATCTTTACAGAAGTAGATTGCCCAATCTTCCTTCCATGGAGCAGCTGGTGGGTTTGAACCGTGAACCTTCTGGTTAGCAGTCAAATAAAAACCCTACTCTGTCGCATAAGGTCACTATGCATCAGAATCAAGTCAATGGCACTCAACAACAACCCAGGGATGGAAGGTGATTAAACAACACAGGGTACGTGGGGAAAAAAAAGACCCAAGCACCCAACAGATGCAAGGTATTTGATTATCCTCCAAGGTATTTGTTTATACGTCCTTGTTGTGGCTGGGGTTGAGATGGAGAAGAAATGTGAGGGGCCAGGTTCTCTTTACTATAGCTGTGGTATCCCATGGATAGTCATTTGTTGTTGGGGTGCCAGAAATGTTACCCCTAAAGCTCCCCACAGAAGCTTGTTCATATATTGGGTGGTGGAGGGATAGTCCACAGATGGTTTCATTTTAATTAAAATTTTGTAATTTTAATTTTGCAGGGTTCTTTTCATAGTTTGGAGCCAACAAAACCTTTTTAAAGTCTCAAATATTTTCCTTGGCCCTGGGCACTAAGCCCATAGTGAGCCTAAATGGATAAAACAGCCCACCGCCTGCCTCCTCCCAATCCCCACCCCAGTTTCTTTGTGAAACAGATATAGGATTTTCCAGGACTTTGGGATATTCCCCAAAACAAACAGAAATAAATGGAACTTGGAATATAGAGGGTAAAACATGGCTGATGTGCAAGAAGAAGGAAGAAACCTGATCGGTACAGACAGTTCTCTTTCCCCGCCCTACACATCTCCACAGTTTTCCAGACTTATCTGTGTCCACTGTTTAAATAATTTTTAAAAAGAAAATCCCCAGTTTTAGTACTCTTCTCTGTTGTTGGAGGATGCTGTCGAGTCAATTCCGACTCAACCTACCCCATGTGACAGAGCAGAACTGCCCCATGGGGTTTTCTAGGCTCTGCAATCTTTATGGGAACGGATCACCGGGTCTTTCTTCTGCACAGAGGCTGGATGAGTTTGAACCATCAACCTTTCGGTTAGCAGCCGAGGGCTTAACCAGTGCACCTCCAAGGCTCCTGTGCTACATTTAAAAGTTTTCATAGTTTTGCCTGCCTAGAAGTGCAGGAGGAGAAGAGCTGGCCTTGTAAGATGAGTGGACTTACAGACTTCTGGTGGGATGTTTTATTATTTTGATAAAGGATGAGATTTTGCCTTTGACCTTCTGTCCCCAGTGGACAGCACAAATCTGTGGATCTTCCCCCGGAGAATCTGCTTAAGGATGGCTTGGGAGATGCTGATAAACTCCCCGGACCATCTCCCTGGAGAAAGGAGCCAAACCTTTCTTGCTCCAGTCTCCACCGTTTCCAAGAGGAACTGATTTTTAAAGTTCTCAATTCCATTCACTCCACTTTGTGTCCAGCCAGTGTGAACAGAGATTTCACACTTATAATCTTATCTGATCCTAACAACTCTGTTCTTTAGGTGCCAAGAAGCCCAAGGCTCAGGGAGGCCCACAATTTCTTAGCCAAGGTAGTATCCCTAGGAGGGACTGGCTGTGATTTTGCCCAGGTTTTTTCAGTTCCTGCTTTAGTGCTGACTTATCAGCTCAGTGTGGGGTATGGGGCTTCTGACAGTGTTACCTCCAGTCTGACCTCTAGCTCCTTGGAAAGGGCCTACTAGGAATTATGGAGAGGTGGCAGGACCAGGGGTAGGGGTATGTGGAAGGGTGCTGGGGAGAGAGAAGTGCCTTTGGGGGAGGCAGCATGAGGACAATGAGGGCAGTGTGGCTACCTGCATCTGTGAATACAAAACAAAGGAGTGGGGGCACTGGGCAGAGAGGTGCAGGGAGGCCAGTGTAAGACCCTGCCTTTCCGCATTCCCAGCAGAGCCCCCAGGGGCCAGGGCCACCAGCAGTGATTGGAGGAACCAAGTCAAATAAGAGGAGAATCCCAAGGCCGGGGCTGGCTGGGCCGGTTCTCCTGAACTTGTCAAGCATGATTCTCCCTTTTTCACTAGGTGGGGCTGGGACGTGGGGCCCCTGCTCTGTCATCACCCAGTCAGGCTCCCCACACTAGTGCCTTTCTATCTGCAGAGAGGCTGGTCCTGAACTCCTGGACTCTGCAGTTCAGGGTAGGGGTGATAGGGGTGGGGAGAAGACAAGAGGACACAGAGAAGCCTACCCTTGCCTACCCCCCTTGGCCTTTTTGGAGCTGCTCTGGCCTGTGGTATGGCACAGCGGTTAAAGCTCTTGGCTGCTAACTGAAAGGTCAGCAGTTCGAATGCAGCTGCTCCAAGGGAGAAAGACATGGCAATCTGTTTGCATAAAGATTACAGCCTTGGAAACCATATGGGACAATTCTATTCTGCCCTATAGCATCACTATGAGTTGGAATTGACTAACCAGCAATGGAATGGGCCTGAAAGTTTACAGTCTTCACAACTTGGCTCAGAACCCAGGCAGAGATGGAAATGAGAATATTTTATAAAACACATGAAAGGAAGATACTTCTGCATGATCACTCTCTCCCCTGATGCACACATACCTAATTCTGGCCCTTCCTCCCCAGCCCCTCTCCACTCCAGTAACTTACTAGACAGGATGCTGTCCCAAGCACAAGCTTCTAACCCAAGATGAACACCCTCAAGTGGGTGATCCCGGGGAAAGTGCTACTACCCCAGGCATCTGTCTCTCCTTGCTGGCATTTCCTGAAGATGTTCCAAGCTCTCGCATTTCAGGCCTCCCAGGTCTGTCTCTTGGGAATGCTGTGCTGCCTGGCCTCAAGGTGGCTGCAGGAATGCGAAGGGCGCTACAGGGGTCCTTGGAGGCCGGACCTTCTCAAGAATGTTAAAGTGAAGCTGCTAGGCAGAGCAGCTGGGCCCCAGGGGCCAGGCTGCAGTGGGATGTGGCCTGGTGCGTCCCTTGCCCCCTCCCCAGAAGCAGGGAGGGGCGCAGCTCCTACCTGTTGCTGCTGGAAGTGCAGCAGTTCCGCAGGGCTCATCTCGCCGTTGCTATCTGCGCCAGCGGCCACGTCCCTACCAGAGCCGCCTCCCGCTGTGCTTGCGGCTCCGGCCCCGCCGCCGCCGCTGCCGCCATCGGCCTGCCCGGAGAGGCTGCCCACGCCATTCTGACTGGACGGAGCTGACCTGATTGTCTCTGAGGCGGATTCCACCATCATGTCGCTCTAGCGGGACCTGGAGGGGGAGGAGAGACGCGAGGGAGGGGCTGAGGCTCGAGACTGGACTGGCAGGGCCAGATGCACTCAGGGCAGCAACTGATGTCCCTCAACCCCCCCCACCCCCGACTCCACAACACAACCACCACCACTGAACCCGGTCGCTCCTGGGGTGTCTCTTCCTACTCAACTTCCCAGAGATCACTCATGGGGTGCATCCCCTTGTCACCAGTCCCCTAAGGCCCTGGTAAGGGCAGCTCTCCCGTGACGCTAAGGCCGCCCCACCGCCCCCTCCGCCGCTTTCCACTGCTTTTGGGAGACTTCTCAGAGACTCCAGGTGAGAGAGGGCAGGAGGAGACGCCCTCACCCCACCCCTCCATTCCTAAACCAGTTCTAGCTTTGCCCTCCAGGCCTGGGGGTAGGGAGAGTGGCTTGAACTGAGGAGGAGGCATGGAAGGGGTCCTGCAAAGACCTAAATGCAGATGAGCTACTCCCCACAGACATGCCATATTGTTCTTCTTCCTCCCAGTCATTGCCTTTGTTCTTGTTTCTGTCTAGTTATGAAGTTTCCCCAGGGGTGGGTTTCCATACAAGAGTCTCTTTCCCCAGTACACAGAAAGGCTCTAATCAGCATTTGTTCTACAGCATAAATGGCTGCCATTACCAAGCACCTAATGGGAGCCAGACACTCAGCTAGGCCAGGAGAGGAGGTATGCAATGAAGGCAGCCCTGGCTTCTCTGACCCCCCATTCTAAAGCCCTCAGCCCAGTGGCTGGCCCAGAGCAGACTCTCAATAAATATTTACTCACTGTCTTCACGGCCACCATAATTCCTCCTCACACTAATTGTTAGTTTTTATCATCTTGATTTTACACATGGAAAAACTAAGGATCTAAAGAGTTAGTTGATTTACCCAAGGTAAAGTTTCAAGACCTGAATTCTCCACTCACCTCTTTTTTTTTGGGGGGGGGGGTTGTTACTAGACCCTACTCCCTCTCAAGCAATGGCTGAAACATCCCTAGAAAGAGAGGGCATGTTAGGGACAGCCCAGGGCAGCAAGAGGTAGACCGAATTCCTCCCACAACTCATGGAAGTTCCAGGGTCTCAGAGGCTTGCACACACAGGCTATGAAGATAGGGGTCCTTCAGTTTAGTATGCAGAGCTGTTCTCAAATTCTGGGGTTTCTCCAACTATCTCAGAGCCCCAGACTCTTCAGTCCAACAGGACATATTTGAAGTCCACCATTGACCTTCAACATGATTCTTAAATCCCTAAACCTCAGCTTCCTCTTCTGTAAAGCCAAACCAAAATCAAACTCATGGCCATCAAGTAGATTCTGACTCATAGTAAGGATGGAGTAGAACTCCCTACAGGGATTCCAAAGCTCAAAATCTTTAAGGAAGCAGACTGCCCCATCTTTCTCCCAAGGAGAGGAGAGGATAGTGGGTTCAAACTGCTGACCTTTTGGTTAGCAGTCGAATGCTTTAACCACTGTACCACCAGAGCTCCTTTTCTTTAGAACTCAAAAACCAAACCAAACTCACTACCATCAACTTGGTTCCAAACCAGCAATCTTCATTGGGTTTCTAAGGCTATAAATCTTTACAGAAGCAAACCACTTTACCTTTCTTCCATGGAGCAGCTGGTAGGTTTGAACCAATGAGCTGCTGGTTAACAGTCAAATACCTTAACCACTACATCACCAGAGTGCCTATCATTGAGTTGATTCTGACTCATAGCAACCCCCTTTGGGTTTCCAAGATGGTAAATCTTTAAGGAAGCAGATTGCCCCATTTCCTTCAGCAAAGCGCCTAGTGGGTTTGAACTGCCCACCTTCTGGTTAGCAGTCAAATGCTTTGGGCACTGTGCCACCACAGAGCTCCTTATTCTAACTCATAGCAACCCTATATGGCAGAACAGACTTGCCCCATAAGGTTTCCTAGGCTGTAATCCTTATGGAAGCAGACTGTCAGATCTTTTCTCTTAGAGTGGCTGGTAGGTTCAAACCGACCTTTCAGTTAGCAGCCACTGGTGGTACAGTGGTTAAACACCAGAAAGAGTAAGCCCCATGATGATCAGCCCTTTTTTGAAACCTGTCCTATTGGCAGAAATAAGACCATGGAGCTCTGAGAGGTCAAAGACTTGGTCTAGACCACACAGAGACCATCAAGGGGGAAAGCCACACCTAGCATTTAGGAAGGCTGTGGAAGCCAGCCCACTGTTTCCTCCTTCCAGTTTGATTCTCTTTTGGCCTAGACAGACTCCATAACCACATGCTCTTCTGACCCTATGTGCGGCTGTGGATGAGCACTGTGCAGCTGCTCCTATGGCCCTTTCCATCTGTGACTCTGGCACCCCTGTCTTGGTTGGGTTGTGAGTCCTACTGGATGCCTCTATGCTGCTGGAGTGCCCTATATTGTGTGTTCCCAAGGACCTGCTCTCCTCACCCCCTCAGCTAGTGCTCCCACTCCTGGGTTCTGAGAGGAGCTGTTCTGGGGGTGAGGGCAAGGATGGGGGTGATGGTTTGGAAGAGATTGAGCACTTGGTCTCAGGCTTTAATGGCCGTGTCAGCCTGAGGGCCAGTGGCTGCCACATGATGGATGGGGTGAGTGCCTGTCCTCTACCCACCAGAGAACAGGGCCCCACCCCCACCTCATCCCCCTACACTGGAACCCTCCCAGCAGCCTCCAAGGCCAAGAGCACCTTCCCCCATTCAGGTCTGGGACTCAGCTACATGAAGAGGATGGGGAGACAGCAGAGACACCCTGGTCTCCTTCTCCCCCAGTTGGCCCTGCTGGAGTTGGAAAGCGGCTGCCTGCCCTGATTCCAAGTCAAGCTTCTATGAGATCTGAGAACTCCTAGGCATCCGAGGACAAAGACCAGATGCTCAGGACCGTATATGTGCACAGAAGAAAGTAAACAGAATCCAGCAGTCACTTCCCTGGGGTAAGGCACAGTGGTCCCTTCAACGCTCACACACGTATACACCATAAAGTTATAGATCATAAAGTAAGTTTGGAAAAAGGGAGGAAAAAAGAATAAGAAAGATGCAAACAGATCTGTCCCTTTCCTTTCTGTCTTTTTATTTGTGGTGGTGGTGTGTGTGTGGGGGGGGTACAGAGTGACACCCAGTGAACAACATAATTGCTGCAACGTGGTGTGTAATAATAGCTATTCAAGGGCCGATCATTCATATTAAACAGGGTGAAGCAAGCCTCTCATTTGCATGCTTGAGATTATATGCATTTGAAAAGTCATTTCCGCAGGGTGTATGAATGGCATTAATTCCCATGTGGCACACTCTGCCCCCTCCCAGGGCCTTCACTCCAATGACACACCCGTACACCTCCTTCCATGCTTCCAATCCTCCCACCTAAACCCCCAAACCTGCATGGCAGGTGCTCCCAGGCGATCTCCATGCCCTCAACTCTGCCCTGGGATACTTGTCACTCAAGGATGAGAAAACCAACAGCCTCCCACCTGCCTGCCTTTTCATGGGGTGTTGCAATGGCACTGGGGTATTCTCTGTACTAGGAGGTGAACAGGCTATGGAATTCTAGGGCCCAGCCAGCTAGGGACATGATAGGGTACTGGGGCAGGCCTTGATATCAGTGCCCTAGAACACCAAGAAGGAGCTCTGGTGGGACAGTGGTTAAGGCATTCAGCTGCTAACCAAAAGGTCAGCGGTTTGAACCCACCACCCACTCCTCTGGAGAAAGATGAGGCAGTCTGCTTCCATAAAGATTTATAGCCTTGAAAACCATATAGGGCAGTTCTACTCTGTCCTATAGGGTTGCCATGAGTCAAAATTGACTTGATGGTGGTAAACTGGGTTTGGTAACTACAACGGTGTGGGAAGTGAGGAAGAAAACTGTGACCCAGAGAGAAGGTAGGGTGTCAGGTGGGTCTGCCTGGTCCTAGCTGTGAATCCTTTGTTTCTTTCTTTTCTATACCTCCGTTCCCCTATCTCTAAATGAAAAGGTGACTTGGGAGTCCAGGAGTCAAAAGCCCTAGTTTAGTATATGGGCAGGAAGCCACAGTGTTCAAGTGGTTGGTGGGAGTTACTGAGGGTCCATTTGCATCATAACCATACCCTTTTCCCAACCTAGACCTACGTGTCCTGGTAGTGGGTGTGCTTCCTCTAAGAGCCCCCTCAAGGTCCTTCTGCATTTCTCCACACTCCTTCCTCAGTCACCCATTTTCTCAGCAAAGAGCAGCTGAGCAATTACAGAAAAGAAGGGAAGAAGATCTAAGAATCAGACCATCTGATTTCAAGGCCGAGGTGGGTGATCTTGGGTAAGTCACTGCCCCTTTGCCCAAGTCACTGGGCTATCCTTTCTTCCTCTGTAAAACAAATAGGAATCAGAAGGCCTTTCTAGGATTCGCTAAAACTGGGCCCAGCCTTCCTAGATGTCCCTCCTACCACGAGTTCTGGGAGGCAGGGGTAGGGGTGGAGGGTGGGAAGCTGAACCTTCTGGCTTGCACTTGGATGGGTCTTAGTCTCCTATCCCTCCGGGTTCCCCTTGGGGGAGCCAGGGCACCTCCTTCTTCCAAGCCTCTAGGCTCCAGCAGACACCGTCGGAAGCAAGGAAGCTGGTTAAAGCCGCAGCCGCCTCTTCCACTCTGGGGGAGTCTGCGGGGCCGCTGGAGGCTCCCACTTCCCCTTGAGGCTCCTGGCCCTTCCAAGAACCCAGGCTCCTGGGCAACCAGGGACGCCCTAGGTACTCGTCTATGGCGGTTCAGTCCCCTTCCTGGCCGGAAGTGACGCGCTCCACCTACCCTGGGGCCAAGGGGGGACTCTAGGGGCTGGAGTGCTTATGGGGGAGGAGAAACGAGACCTGGAGCCCCACACACGGAGAAACCTTTTGTGCCTTTTCGTGAGCCCATATGGTGTAGGGAGTATTAATTACCGTAGCTTTTTAATTAACAATCGCTTAATCTGAGCTGTAACATTTGCCACGACACCCTGCGCCTCGTCGCGAACCCGTGTCGCCCGCCCTGCCAACTCATCAATTAATTTTTATTGACGTTTTCTTCCCCAAACAGGCACAATACCAGGGTTTTCCAATTAACACCTCCGCGATCTCTAATTAGTGCAATTAACAGACTGATGGATGCCCGGAGTTTACCCTCGAGGGAGGGAGGGAGGGAGGGAGGGAAGGAGGAAGGGGCGGGGCAGCCTCCAGCGCACTCGGGTCGCGTGTCCCGCAGGGCGCACACGTGCATGCGCGCAGAAGGAGAGGGCTCCCCCCCCTTCGCCCAGCACCCACTCCTAAAAGAGCACGCGGTTGGGGCGTGACCATTGGCAACCTGTACCCGAAGCAATGGTGGTAGCTGGAGTTGAAATAAGAAGAAGATGCGTTTCCAGCTCTGGAGAAACCATGAATCCAGAATGGGAGAAACCTGATGCCTGCTCCCAGCTCTGTCACCAACGTGCAATATTACTTTTGGGCAAGTTAATTCCCTTCTTCTTGGCCAAGCTCTGGGCTGCTATCCATAATTTATAAATGCAGATTAAAATAAAAGGCAGATATTAAGCTTAAAATATCAAGGGGAAAAAAAGTAGGAGAGGAGAATAAATACACCAAAACTGTGAGCCAAGGGACCTCACATTTGCACATTCAAGACAAACTTAAACATTTAACATACCTAGAAGGAATATGCAAACACTTGTGGCTGTATCCCACCCCAGAGTTTCTGATTCAGCAGGCCTGGAGTGGGTCTGAAAAAGTTCCAAGGTAATGCTGATGCTGCTGGTCTAGGGACCAAACTCTGCAAGGTAATAGGGCTCCAGTGCAAGAGCACTGCTTTAGTTAGGAGCTTCCTAAAGGCCAAAACTAGGGGATTTCTCTGCAAGGCCACTTATTATTCATTCAGCAGGCATTAAGTACCTAATCACTAAGCACTGAGGATCTACCGGAAAATGAAACTCTGCCTTCTGCTGGCTTGCACAGCACCAACAAGCCAGTGTGGTAATATGCTAATGCTTTTGGAGTTGTAT
Source organism: Orycteropus afer afer (assembly GCF_000298275.1). Lineage (NCBI taxonomy): Eukaryota > Metazoa > Chordata > Mammalia > Tubulidentata > Orycteropodidae > Orycteropus > Orycteropus afer. Next base: position 17,348,513 of record NW_006921621.1, read on the forward strand.
GTAAAGGACTCAGCAAGGGCAATGGTGTGATCATGGAGATGCTACCCTTCCCTTTTGTGTAAATCTGGCATTTGTCTTTTTTGGAAGTTTAGCCACTAGTGGAGCTTTGGCCATGAATGAAGTCCTCTTCCTTTTTTCCTCCAGTGGGTGACTGACAGGAGTATACTTCTTCAACAATGACCCTTCCTCCATTCATTGGTTCCACAAATACTTACTGAGCACCTACAAGGGTGCCAGTCTCTGTGCATGCAGAGCTGAACAGAACAGGGCACAGACCCTGCTCTCATAGAGTTAGGTTCCCCTAAGAGGAAGCAGACAATAAATAAAGTAAGACACAAATAAATAGGTAAGTTCAAACAAGGTAAATTCTGTGAAGGATGAGTACAAGGAATAAATGGGGGGGTCTAGTTTAAATAGAGAGGAGCTCTGGTGGTTAAGGCATTCAGCTGCTAATCAAAAGATTGGCAGTTCAAACTCACCAAGTGCTCCATGGGAGAAAAATTAAACAGCCTGCTTCTGTAAAAATTTACAGCTTTGGAAACCCTATGGGGCATTTCTACTCTATCCATAGGGTCGCTATGAGTCGGAATCAACTCCTTGGCAGTAAGTTTAAAAGGGGGTGGGCAGGGAAGACCTTGAGGAAATGGCATTTGTACCTAGATATGAAAAATTAGTAGGTATTGACCAAGCAAAGTGTACACTGAAGGCAGGGCATTTGGAAAGGGCCTTATTCTATAAAAGAGAGGTCTCCAGTTTCAGATTTTTCCAGAGCTAGAAGTCTGAAATCTTTTTCCAGATTATCTGAAAAGACACACAGATGGGTACCACATAGAATAGCGTGAGGATGCCTTATATTTTCTTCTCTTTCATTTCCTTCTTTTCTAGCTACTCTATCAGATCATACAGATTGAGAGATACAGAGCAATGAGCACTATCTCTACATGTACCTGAAGAATGCTTTTCAATTGGTTATCCCAAGGCTCACCTCTCTCATTTGCCTTTGAGCCCCATAAATCCATCAGCTTTAGACTTCCAGGTAGGGAGGGCTCTAGGGAAGCAACCACTTTTGGCCTAGGCATTACTTAGCTAACCACTCATTTACCAACCTGCTGGCCTTTCTCTGGCCTCTTACTATCTTTGTAACATTGAGTAGTGAGGTCACCAGTCTGGGCCTTCCTTTCCTTATCTGTAATATGGAGCTGATACCAATAAACCTTTCTCTTTAGGGTTACTGCATAAAGCATTCAAAGAAAGGTAGTTACTATAATGATAGGAACCCAAGAAAGACCTGCTATAATCCAGTTCTGAGTGGGATATGATTTAAAAATGGATACTATTTTCTCTCCCAGCCCTTGGTTTTAGCACTTGATGAAACTGAGGCAGGAACCATGAATTTGTGGGGCTTAGCACAGAGTGTCGGGTGAGGACACGCCTATCTAAAAGGTTGCAGCAAGTCTCTGATTTGGAAGGTGAGCCATCATCCTGTGCTGTCTGTTCCAGCTTCAGTCTCAAGCTTTGCATGTTTTCTAATCATAAAGGTAACAGACATTCTGTTAAAAAATTTTGGGGAAAAAAAGTATATAGAAAAAATAAATAGTACCCATAAGTCTACCATGCAGAGAGAACTCCCCTGCTAGCCTTTTGGGATACAGGCAGTCCTAGGTTACAAATGACATCAGGCCCTAAGTGTGTCTTGAGGTAGGATTTGTAGTAAGTTGGAACAGGTGCATATAGTTCTTATTTGCCCTTACTTTAGTGCAAGAAAAAGCTCAAAGCCTTTTCAATGATTTAAAAGCTGCTTGTGTAGCAAGTGAAGGTGATTCTGATGAAGAATTTATTCTGAGTAGGGGTTGGTTCAGTTTCAAAGTGAGGGCAAATTTACATAACATTAAAGGACAAGTAGGAGTTGTCTGTAAGTCAGACATTTGTAACCGGGGACTTACTGTATATGCTTCTGTATATCAGTCCCATTTTCACTCTTGTGGCATATAAATATTTAAAAATGAAACTACAGTCATAATCTGTACATAGTTTGAATTTTCTGATTTTTCTACTCATGACTTACTACCATAAGCACTTCCACCAAAAAACAAAGCAAACCTACTGCCATATAGTTGATTCCCACTCATAGTGACCCCCACTGGGTTTCCAAGATGGTAAATCATATTGGAAGTAGACAGCCTCATCTTCCTTCTGCAGAGTGGCTGGTGGATTTGAACTGCCAACCTTCTGGTTAGCAGTCATATGCCTTAGGCACTGCACCACCAAAGCTCCTTAAAGCACTTGACACATGACATCAAATATTTTAAGGGACAGTTTTTTAATGGCCACATAATGCTTGGACTGGGTGCATGTTCCAGAATTTGTTTAACCAATCTCTTAAAGTTGGACAACCAGGTTACTACCTTTTTGTTGTTGTTTTTAGCCATAACTCTGCAATAAACACCTTTATACAAACAGGATATGTTGCATTGCTATTTGCTTAGGATACATTGCTAGAAGGTATAATTGCCTGGTCAAATGGTATACATATTTTTAAGGTCTTGAGACATGATCAATGTCTAAAAAATTTGTACCAATTTTGTCCTCTGTTCAGCAATGCACCTGCGTCCCAGAAGACTCACAAGTTTCTCACCTTTTTACCGATTTTCCTCCATTCTCCTCAGCTCCTTCTCCAGAAAAAAAAAAAAAAAAAAAACCAAACTCACTGCCATTGAGTCGGTTCTAACTCATAGCGACCCCTCCTTGGGTTTCCGAGGCAGTATCACTACGGAAGCAGATTGCCCAATCTTCCTTCCGAGGAGTGGCTGGTGGGTTTGAACTGCCAGCCTTCTGGTTAGCAGTCGAATGCTTTAGGCACTACGCTATCAGAGCTCTTTCTCCAGAAAATTTTCAAATCCCAACACAATAGACCCTGTCAAGTATGGGTGAGTTTACAGGACATAAAATACAGCTCTTGCTTTATGGAGGCTTACAATTTAGTGATGGGGGCATTAGTGGTTCAGTGGTAGAATTCTGGCCTTCCATGCAGTAGATCCAGGTTAGTTCCCAGTCAATGCCCCTTCTGTGCAGCCATCACCCGTCTGTCAGTGGAGGCTTACATATTGCTATGATGATGAACAGGTTTCAGCACCACAATTTCCAGGCAAGACACACTAGGAAGAAAGGCCTGGCAATCTACTGAAAAATCAACCAATAAAAAACCCTATGGATCAAAATGATCAAGTCCACAACTGTCTACTGGGATGGTGCAGGACTGGGCAGCATTTCATTTCCTTGTGTTCCTTGTGTTTGTAGTTGACATGAGTTGGGGGACAAATCGGCAGCTAACAACAATTTAGTGGAAGAGAAAGACAGGCAAACACACCAATACATCAGAATCACCCGGGAAGCATTATAAAAAAATATTAATGCCTGGCCCTGACCCTGTTGTTATTGTTATTGTTATGTGCCGTCGACCCTAGATCAATTAAATCAGACTTTGGGGAGTGGGACCCAGCCAGGGCTTTCCCAAGTGATTCTAAACTTCAAGTGCAATCAGAGTTGAGAAGCTCTGCGATATACAACAGACACATGTCACTTTGCAAATGTGATGTTAGATATACAGTGTGGGGCTATCTATGGGAGCCCAGAGGGAAATAGACAGGCTGGGTACGGAGCATTCTGGAAAGGTTTCCTATAGGAAACTAGGTCCTTTTGTGGCTCAACTACTAACCTAAAGGTTGGCGATTTGAACCAATACAGCAGTACCATAGGGAAAAGCCTAGTGACCTGCTTCTGTAAAGCTTATAGCCAGGAGAACCCCATGGAGTGGTTCTACTCTGTTAACACACGAGATCACCATAAGTCAGAATCTATTCGACAGCAACAGGTTAGGAGAGGACTTTTGAGCTAAGTCTTAAGGAAGCCAGGCCCCAGCACACACTTTGTGAATATATTTTATTCTTAACAACAACCGTTCTCAAAGAGTCCTTGAAAGCCCTTTCCTATACCCTGGCCCACCTCTCCCCTCCACTCACTTCCACAGAGGAAAGGGCCACACTTTAAAGACTCCCAGGGACTTGATAAAGTCACCTGGCTGCTAAGTGGCCAGACTGAAAACTGAGTGACTCTTCTGACTCCCAAACTAGTGTTTTTCACTACCTCCCACCACAGAGATGGCAAAGCCCAGAGGATCCTTGCTCTGGGAAGTCCCTGGAATCTGAACCTCTCTCCACTCGCGCCTCACCCCTTTCCTCAGTTCACCTCTCAAGGGCTCCAGCCCCAAAGTGTTCCCACCAGGCCTGGCAAGGTGGCCTTCCTCAACACTCTTTCCTTGTACTATGACCAAAAGGAAGAATTAACAATAAAAAAAGAAAGAGAGAAAAGAGAACCAAAGATCCCACTCCATCTCATTAAGAAAGTAAACATAAGAGCCATCTAAGTGTCTAATTAAGCTTCTAATTAGTCCCTGCTTGTTACTAATGCAAATTAGATTACTCAGCTTAACTACAGCATGTCCACAACACCCTTGTTAATTGCGGCCTTTTGAAATTAAATTACTCCCTAATTAGCATATCAAAGCCATTGATTCGGAGCTGGGAAAGATGAGGGCAAGAGGAGCCGAATGCCAAGTTTGGTTAATCAGAGATGGCTAATTAAATAGTGACGTCTTACGTGGGGGGCCTGCTGGCTAAAGAGTGGGGGCCTTGCCCAAGGCCTGAGTGGCCATATGGAGTCTAGCTCTGGTGGTGCTTTTGGTGGGCACACGAGGGTCTCCAGTTAGCCTGGGTCAGACCATTGGGCCTCACCCTCCTTTAGGCCCTGGCTGCTCTGCCCAATCTGTCCCTGATATGCCTTGCTCCCTCCCTTTATCTCTCCTGTGACTTCTAACTTGGGTATTTACTGGGACCTTAGGAACCAATTCAGGGGCATCCAAAATACATCCCTATTTGAATATGCAAAAATGCAGCCTCCTTCCACATCTCCCTGTCACAAGATGAGTTCCAGAAGGGTGACTTCTACCTCCCACTCTGTGTCCTTTTCTATTCCAACCTGTGTTCCTATTCTTGGAAGAAAATTCAAGAGGGTGGGACAGACCCGTTATCACTTCCAGCTTTGACCCCTCATCTGCTCTAAGAGCCTGTCGCATAAAGGGGTTCATCTGCTGGATCCCTAAATTTAGCTCAATCTTCTGCAAGAGGGAGGGGAGGGGCTTTCCTGAGCAGCCTCCAGCTCCCTCAGCATCTGCTGGTCCCCAGCACAGAATTAGGCACAGGGTAGGGAGGAATGATTCTCAGAGCAGTTCTTCAGCACCTGCCAATGGACAGTTTCTTTCCAGCAGAGGAAAGTTGGAGGGCTGGGTCCATTTACCAAACCCCAGTGGAGCACTTATGGTGTGCCACGTGCTTTCCCATGTTATGCCATTTAATTTTTACAACAGCCATATGAGGCAGAAACAATAATATTCATTTTGCAGATGAAGAAACTGAGGCTTGCACGAGTTCTATTGGTTGGTTTGGCTTCTGCTTTTTGGTCTAAGTCTGGCACAACCATAGGGTGTCCCAAAAGGTGATTGGAGGGTAGAGGAAAGGATGAGAAGAGGCTGAAGACTGAGACTCAGGGCAACATTTCCAGTTCTAGCTCTGGTGGCATAGTGCCTAAGACATTTAAATGCTAACCAGAAGGTTGGAGGTTCAAACCCACCAGCCACTCTGCGGAAGGAAGACTGGGCAATCTACTTCTATAAAGATTTACTGCCTCAGAAACCCAAAGGGGGTCTAGAGGAGGAGGAGTTGGAATCGACTCGATGGCAGTGAGTTTGGTTTGGTTTTTGGAGGTCACCAAACACCTTCCAAAGGGCACCTTACCCCACCCCCCAACACGAAGTTCACAAAGAGAATAAGGTGGTAAGGGCAGTTGGCTGGGGCTAGCTAACCTGGGCAGGGGTGGACTTGTTTCAGCTTGGAAAGGGCTCATGGAGACACAGGCCCCATAATTTGCTTCATGCTAAGGAATTTTTTTTCTTTTCTTTTCTTTTTTTTTTTTTTTTTTAGATCTATCTCTATCAGTTCTTAAGAAGGAGCTCTGGTGGTATAGTGGTTAAAGCATCTGGCTTCTAACCAGAAGATTGGTGGTTCAAACCCACTAGCTGCTCCACTGGGGGAAAATGAGAGGACCAAATTCTGTAAAGAGGTATAGCCTTGGAAACTCTACGGGGGTCACTATGAGTCAGAATCAACTTGATGGCAGTAGATTTGATGGATCAGTTCTTAAGCAGTTGTCAGGGAATCAGATTTGGGTCAGGGTGTCCTTAAAGGTCTTCTCTAAACTCCTCTTGTACAGACCCTCAGAGTGTCTCAGACAGCATACCTCCCATCTAGATTTCCCTTGAATACTGAGGACAGGTGAAATCTCCAGAATGATACTGCTAACCCAAATGCTCTTGCACGCTAGGTCAGTCACCTATGAGGCTAGTTGAGAAGTGGTGGGCACAAGGAAACAGCTGCCACTCAACCCCAGTCTATCCGTACTCAATAAAAATGCTGGCCGAGTGTTGACAGGGATTTTTTTTTTTTTTTTCCAAAGAAGCAAAGGTTGGGAGATTGATGTGAAATTTATGTGTGTGGGTCAACACAACTCATCAGGGGTGAAGTCAGTCAATCTGTGACTGCAGTCTTTATTGCCAGCATTCCAGAAAAATAAGTTTTCATTAGCTGTGTGACTGGGCAAGTCACATCACCTCTCTGGGCCTGAGTCCCTCAACCTGTCTTATAAGGGTAATAATTATCGGTACCTAGAGAATCTCTCAGGGATGTTGTGAGGATCAGAACAAGAAAGTATGTGAAACAAGAAAGCACATTTCTCCAGGGCTAGTTCTGCCCTGCACCTGTTACAGTCCCCTCCAAGATTCCTTAACTGAAATGCTTTCTCAATGCACTACCATGGAGTCGGATCTGACTCATAGTGACCACTCCTTGGGTTTTCGAGGCCTTATCACTACAGAAGTAGACTGCCCAACCTTCCTTCTGGGGAGTGGCTGGTGAGTTTGAACCGCCAGCCTGCTGGTTAGCAGTCAAATGCCTTAGGCACTATGCCACCAGAACTCCCGAGATGCTTTCTAGAAACTTCCTTTTCCATCTTCCATGCAGGGGACAGAGCCAGACTTCCAAATGTCCTTGAAAATGCTGAGGGCTTGTTCCTGCAGGTGCCTGGCCTGCCTATTAAGACAGCTAGGAGGTACCACACACTGGTGCCTTCTGCCCCTACATTTAATGGATCAGCCCTGGCAGAGGCAGGAGCTCCTAAGTGACTCTTCTTAACAAGATGGAATTTTTATAAGAACAACATCCTAATGGCTGCCAGGTCCCTAATCTGTTCCCTCAGTGGCCCCTCCACTAACTAGGGTGTGTGTGTGTGTTGGGGTGGGGAGGCACCATGGAGTCTGTCCTCAGCCCTCCCTCCCCCAGCTCTCCTCCCCAAGTTTCTCACCAGCAGCCCCTAGAGCACACAGGGTCAGGGTCAGGGTCAGGGCCAAATTCCCACTGGGTGAGGTTTTGTTTATTTAAGGAGGGATCAAACAGGGCCCTGGAGAGAGGAAGGGGCCCATACAGCCCAGAAAAGGGGAATCCTAGTCAGTGCCCAGCCCACCAGGATCCATCCAAGTCAAACTGGGCAAAGGGGCACATAGCAATGATTTTATTTTAGAAAAAGAGTGAAATGAAAAGCAAGGCAGAAAAAAACATGGGGGGAGGGGAGGCTGTCCTTGCATGGGGGGGAGGGGGATGGTGGCACACAAGGGCCAAGCCGCCTGCTGCACAGAGCTCTCTCCCAACGAGATTCAATTAATTGATAACAAGAGGCATCAAATTAATTTCTGGAGGATGTGAGGTTCTGATGAAGGGAATTCTCGTTGATGGGGATCGGGTAGGAGGGGGCGGACAGAGCCCTTTCTAATCATGGCTCCACTTGGGCGACCTAATTGGGAAGGAGGAGACTTGCCTGGGCTGCAGGGTCCCATGCCCTGTACTCCACAGCGCCCCTTTCGGGACATGCCCCCAGTGGCAGAAGCCTCCTGCAGGCAGTCAGAACAAAGAGGGTGTGCATTGGGACCTTCTGGCCTCTTTGCATCTTTACCAACTGCTTAGTTAGGAACAGCGAGGCCCAAAGAAGAGATGGATCATGCCTAGATCACAGAGCAAATTAGGAAGCCAGTAGCTGTGCTCTTACTAGGACACCTGTGGAAGGGAAGGGGAATGGTAGATCACAGTGATGGGCCATCGTATATACCCGTGAGTCCAGACCTGGTTTCTAACCCAGAAGGCCAAGTTATCCAAAGCAGGAGCAGTGCAGCGCACAGCACGGGCTGCCCTCCCTGTGGATAAAAGACAGGCCAAGCTGCTGAGTGGCCTAGTCTTCCACTGTTCTCGGGACCGAAGGCACAGGGTGGAGTCGTCCCCTTGCCAGCATTTTCCCAGACACCAGATGCTGCCTCCCAGAGCTCAGGTCTTGGAGATCAAGGAGCTTTGCAACTCAAAAACACTGAAATACTTACCGGGGCTCAGAGAAATGCTGGTAGGCAAGCAAGCTGAGGCGAATGCACTCAGCTAGGGAAGAAGGAAAAAAGCCTGGAGGCTTCCCAGAGAAAGGATTCTCCCAGTGGCCCAACTCTGCACCCTCCACACAGCCCCGTCGGTTGGCAATACGCCCGGATCCAGAGATGCGGGAGCCTGGGCAGCCTCTCCGCATCCCGGAGCTTTGCGCCACGGTGCGTAACACAACTACCCCTCCCTGGGTCTCCCGCAAATCCTGACTTGCCATCTCTCTCCAGCTGCACCTTTTCCCCCCAGGGACTTGCGGATGCGTATCTGGGTGGGGAACCCCTGGAGGAAAAGAGTAAGTATGCCATACCCTCTTTTGGATCAACTTCTTTAGTGTTGGATCTCCTACAGATGTGGGCTCAAGAGCCGGGGGAAACTGAATCAGAGGGAGCTGGCCCGGGCCTGCCCGGTCGAGGCAACCAGAACTGAAACCCCCTCACCCACCCGGACTCCCAGCTTTCCTTCACACAACAAGGCACCCCCTGGGGCCGGCACGTGCGGCTTCAGGACTTAAGGCCATCCAAAAAATTGTTACTTGGGCACGTGATCCATTTTTTATCTTCCAAGATGCTACAGAGCCACCTCTTACTGAATCTCTTTGCTGCACCCCTCCTCACGCAACCTGTATGCAGCAGGCACTCCACAATGTTTGTGGAGTGGATAGAAGGAAGAGTCCCCTCTCCATTCCTAGCCACTCTGCCCTCAAATAGTCATCGCTTGTGCCCCCTTGCTGTTCTGTGAATTCTGTCACTTCCTGCCCCCCACTGACCCTGCCTACCCAGATGCTATTTTATACATTCCACTTTGTTATCGTCTGAGATCAAACCCCCCATGCCACCCACCCCCATCATTAGCATGGTGCCATTAGGTGCCATCAGAACCAATAGTGAGTGGGATAGGGAACACAAGTTAACCCCTCTCTTGCACCACTAATTGTCACTGACTCCAAGCCCCAGGCCACAGCTCTGGAGGCTCTGGTTAGGTAGAGGATGGGTTGCGGAGAGTGGACAGAACAACTGGGGACTCCAGGCACAGGCTACAGGGCTCAGTTGGGGCTGGGGAGAAGTAAGGCTCCAGGAAGCTGCACAGGAGTGCGCAGAGAAGACCTTGGCTGGGAAGAGGGGTCCTGGGACCAGAGAGTGAGTTAGGAAAGGGAAAGCAGGGGCCAGCGGCCAGGCTTCTGTGTTCCCACAACCCACCGAGGACACCACCTCACCCCATCCGGATGATGTGCCTCTCTCTTGTCAGAGCTCTTGCCTCCCAGCTCAGAAAGGCAGTGCCAGGATTCCACGCTCTGTGTGGCCTGCCCAGCACCATCTCATAAAGCCACTATCTCTGCACTTGCGTCGTCGTGGTGTGGTCATATGAAGGTCAGAGCGTTCCAGCTGTGATCCTGGCGTGGTCAAAATGTTGGCAGGGTGAAGGTGCACATTTCCCTGCAGCATCTGGGAAGGTAACGCTGAAGAGAGTCAGCAAGCCCAGGCCCAGGGAAGTTAGTTTCCTTTTGCTTCTTTGAGATGATCCATCCAGGGGTAGCTTCCAAATTGGTATGGGACTCACTGACAATCCTGTCTTCTACAAGCCTGGGTAAAGTAGGGTTTCCAAAACCTACAAGTCTTCTCTTTTAAAGAGGGGGGTGCCAGTCATTTTTCTTCCTCTGTATCCTGGGTAATTTAGCCCTTACATTTATGTACCTGTGAATACATTCGGCATGGCTGGGGGACACTCCAGGATCATGTACAGGGGGGACATGCCAAGTTCTGAACCTAGAACCCTCCCTTAAAGGGAAGCCAGGAAAGGAAGACAAAGCCTTCACAATGCAGGGAAAAGATGAGGCCCAGGCAGGAGCTTATGAAGCGGGCAGGGGGGTAGCTGGCAACTTCATCCATCCCATCCTTGCTCTCTTAGCCACAGCAGAGGCTCAACCCATAGTGGGCACCCACATTTCAGTCCTAGCTCTGCCACCAATGAGTTGTGAAGCCTCAGACAAGTCCCTTCCTCTCTCTGGGACTCATTTTCCCAACCCATAAAATGGAGGTTAATACCAAAGTATTTCCAGTCTTCAGCCCAACATGTGGCTTGGCAGTAGTGGGTATCTAATAATAAAAGCTACCCTTTGATCAGCACTACCACACATCAGGCCCTGTGCTAGGTACTTTACATCTACTCTCCCATTCATATCTCAAACTAACTAAGGTGGGTATTATTATAGACCTACTTGACACATAAGGAAACTGAGGTTCCAGAGCTTAATTAAGTTCCCAGGAGCCCCATCACTACTGCCAAGTCCCAAAGCCCTTTTCACTCTGATACATACTCTGCCCTGGGGAGGCCCTCGCCCTGGGTTCCAGAGTCCCAGAACCAAGACTGAGTTCTGGAACCAAGTCTTGAGGAAGCCAATTCAGTCAATGGAGCCTTATAAAAACCAAACCCACTGCCATCGAGTTCTTCCCGACTCATAGAGACCCTACAGAACAGAACAGAACCGCCCCATATGGCTTCCGAGGCTGTAAATCTTTATGGAAACAGATTGCCTCATCTCTCTCCCATGCAGTGGCTGGAAGGTTCTAACTGCCAGCCCTTTTGTTAGCAGCCAAATGCTTTAACCACTGTGCCACCAGAGCTCCTGGAGCCTTACAGTGCTGTCAAAAATAATACATGCCCTGCCTTGGTCTAGAGAAGTGGAAGATCCTCACATAAGATCATGAGGGAAACTGTGAGGAGTTCCTTGGATGGGAGAGATTAAGATTCTGCAGCTTGGGCTATTAGAAAAGTAAAGATAATTGTACCTACTTGGGGTGGGAGCAGGGAGGCTTGCATTTTGGCTGGAGAGACCAGAAAACTGCCAAGGCAGTGGAGCAGCGAATGGTTACGAAGTAGAGCAGTTTGAAGCAATTTGGCCAGGGGAGGCTTCTTAAGGGGAGGACCCTTCACTCTCCTCCCCAGAGTACTCTGCTGCCCCCAGCCTCCTTTTGTACCTTGCGTGTCTTCTGAAACTGATGCCACACTCCCAGGGTGACACTTTATCTGTATTCCCAACAATGTTAAGTCCAGAGAGCAGACCCCCACTGTCAGTCATTGCTTGGGTACCAGCGCCTAGTCTGGAACCTCCCCAGACAGAGTGGCGGCTCGGCGAACACTTGAGGGAATTACTGGATCAAAACAAGTCCCCCTCCCTCAATTTCTCTGCTCTCCCCTCACATTCACATACCAGGAAGATGTGTGTTTAGAGCAGGGGTCCAGTGGGATGTGCACATTCCAGCAAAGAGAGACCTATATGCCTACAACCAGAAAGAAGTTTTTGGCCAAAGGGGTGTTATTTCTAGATATGACTTCAAGTGAGGAAGGCACCTATACAGTAAGGATCAGGGACAAGTCATTTGGTGTAGGATCCAGTCTTCCTTGCTCCTGGCGTTCTCCAGCATTGGGGTCAGGCCTTTCCCTTCCCAGGGTTCAAGGATTCCCCAGCCCCATAACTCCTGAGTAACCTGTGCAGTTCAGGGAAAGGAACAAAAAAACTATCCAGGGGACCAGCGCATAGGGCCAGGAGAGAAGATGCCCTTGGTCTCCCTCCTTAGTGACAATGCTGGGGCCAGAATAAGATAGGGGCAGAAGGGTTCAGGCAGGGAGAATTTGATCTAGGGTCTGAGGATGTGTATGGGGGGAGTGTGTGTCATGGTACCAAGCAGACAAGAGTGGGAACCACCCCAGAAAGAGAGCTTAGCAAAGCACAGCCCAGGATTTGAAAGGGCTCAGATGTACCCAAGCCATCCAAGTGCCCCAGAGTGTAGTCCCAGTCAATACCCCTCTCTCCAATCACCAGGTGACAAAGAGGGCTGGCGCCTTGGGCAAAATAGTTTCTCAAGAAAACAAAAAACAAGTCTACAGACGTCCCCGCAGTAGTTTTCCGCGGGGGCGGTCAGCTGTCTGAGGCCGGTGGCTCCCCTTCAGGCAGCTCAGTCTCAGCTGGGCTCCTGACCCCATCAGCTGGCTCACTGGGGGCATCAGGAACTTGAAATGCCTGGTGCCTTCAGGGTCTGTTGGCTAAGAGACCATTCAGGCCCCGCACTCCCCAGAAAGTGAACTTCTGAGTCTGAATTCCCCAAGTCGTGGTTTTAGCGGGATTGGTCAGACTCTGGAGGCTACAGGCCACTAACTAAGGTGGGTACTTCTTTCTGTGTTGGGGAAGGGGCCAGTCCTCAGCCATCTCTCCAACCCTTGTAATTGCCCCTCAAGTCGCAAACCCCACTGCGGACCTCAATCTCAGAGCCAACACGGTGATTCTTCCTTCTGAGGCAATTGCAGGTGGTGTGCTTTGAAATTGGGGTAAAGATGCAGGTAAAAACCCGCGCTGGCCAAAATGTTCCTGGGCTTTCTCTGGAACTGCAGGGATGGCGGCTTCAGACTCAGGTTTTCTCCTCCAGAGAAGCTGTCCAGGGTCTCTCTGCCTCCCGCCCCCCACCCCCAGCTCCTTTCTCCGAAGTTAACCCGGCAGGGAGACACCACGCTAGGGCGGGAAGGGCCGCTCGGTGACCTCCAGACACCTCAAACCCTAGGCGCCGAGTGAGCGAGGAAACCCGCCAGGGTTTGGCAAAAGAGGACAGGGGTGCGAGGGGACAAACAGCGTGGTTTTCTGCACTCTGGATCTCCCCTTTCTCTTACTCTTTTCTCTCCAACCCAGGGAGTCGGGGTGGTATACGGGTGTGTACTGGAGGTCGCCCCAGCTGGGGTAGGGGAGGGATCTGCTGCCGTTAGGGCCTCTGGCTCAGAATCCGCGTCCCACGAAATCCAGGTCCTTTTCAAGAGTGAGGACGGCGGGGGCCCCACATGGATTAGAGAGTCCCATATTCTAGCAACACGGGTACTGCCTGAGTGCAGCCTAAAGTAGTTTGTTTGGTGTTGGCGGGGAGCGCGAGGTTGGAGCACTACTGAGGTAGCAGCTGGGGTGGGGGGTTGTCCAAAGAAGACACCAGAGTCAGTCTAGGAGATCCTGCTTGGTCACTCCGAGATACCCCTCCCTGATGACCTCCGGGCTCCGCTGCCGCCCCCCCCCCAAACGCAGGGTGGGGCGAGAGCTTTCCTCAAATTGGGTGAGTAGAAGTATCGGCTACATCGGTCCCCCACCTTCCAGCTCCGGCGCACAAATTCACAGGAGGCGATTGCAAATGCTCTCAAGTCCCTAAGAAGTTTTCTGCTCTACCTCGGAGCTGATCGAGGGATGTAGGAAGGGGTCTGACTGGCCCCCCGGTATCTCTGAGGTGCGACCCTGGCCGGATGAATTCCGAAACCCGAGGCGGCGCAGCCGGTGGGATCGAGGCCCCATCTTCCCCCATCTGCGTCAGGCGCGTCTTGGGGAGTCCCGTAAGGACTGGGGTGGGGGAGCCCACTTCATCACTTTCCTCCCCAGCTCAGGAAAGTCCAGGCCAGGAAGTATTCTTTGTCTGACTCCGGACTGGGGGAGTGGGAAGGCGGGTCGTGCCCCCTTACACCCCATCCCCGGCGGCAAGGCCAAGAGGGGGCGGGGCCCAGATTCTTGGGGGAGGATGGGCCTCAGTGGCTTCGCCTAGGGCCCCCCCTCCTGCCGGCCTCCAGCTGCCCCCTGCCCGCCGCCGCGCTGTAGCCCCCACCTGTTCCCGGGGCAGCTCTGGGCCTCAGGGGCCCGGGCCGGGGGCGGGGTGTTGCGGCTGCGCCGGGCCAGTGCGCCGCGGCCGGCCCAGGCTGGAACAAAGTGCGCCGGCTCGGGCCCGGCAGCTCTCGGCGCCCGGCGCTTCTCCCGCCGGCAGTTTGCAAACACAAAGTGAGCCACTGAGAGGGCGAGAGAGTGCGCGAGCTAGGGAGTTGGTCTGGTCGCCGGCCCAGCCCCCACCCGCGTCCCCGGGCCCGAGTCGGGCCCGCCACCTACCTGT
>NW_006921621.1:17363319-17368674 GCF_000298275.1 Orycteropus afer afer
GCCCCCGGCCCAGCCCTGGTTCCGGCCCGGGCTCCTCCCCGCTGCGCTGCTGCTGCCCGCGCCGCGCGCTCCTCGCGGGCCGGGGGGCTCTGTCCCGGTCACCGGCCGCGCTGTCCGGTCCGCAGGGGCGGCCGGCTCCGGACTCCGAGGGGCTGCGACTGAGCCGGGGCTGCGAGCGGGCGACGTGCGGGCGGGGCAGGAGGGGGCGGGGGAGGAGGAGTGGAGGGGGAAGGAGGGAGCGAGCGGAGAGAGAGGGAGGAGGGAGCGAGCGAGCTAGCCGGCGAGCCGCGCTGGGAGGGGAGACCAACTTCTACCGCTACCATAATTCGCCTAAAGCAGGTGCAGCAACTTTCACCCAGCGAGGTTGGCGCTCGTGAGGGAGAGAAGACCACGTGGACCAAACTTTAGGGGAGGATAAGTGGGATCCTGAGTAGAAGACGAGGGGCTGCGGATCTGAAAGGAGAAATGGAGAAATCTCAGGGATTCACCCTGTTTTCGGGCTGCTCTTCCAGCGTGCTTTGCAAACCCTGGCCTCTCCCCGGAGTCTGGAGGTACGGCCAGGCCCTGCTCGTCCACGGTTCACTGGCTCCTGGCGGTCTGTGCCCAGCGCGGGGAGTGGCCAGGGGCCCAGACCCGGCGTCCGGCCCTGACCCTTCCTGGCCTCTCTCTCGCTTTCCAGTGCGCGGGGCCTTGCAGTGGGCTTTTGAACTGGCGTGGGGGAAGCTCCTTCTGGGCTTTGTGAACCCTGTCTACCCCCACCTCCCGGGCGCGTGCTGCCTCCCTCTCGGATCCGGGAATTTCCCGTATAGTGCTTTCCGAGCTAGTGAAGAAGGGGCCCAAGGCCGGATCCACCCGGGTAAAGTGAAGTGCAAAGTCGACGCAATACCCTGACAAATTGGATTGTAAACAAAACTCAGCGTCTCTGAATATCGCTTCAGCTCAGGGAGAACTGGAGGGATTAGGGTGGTGGCGGTGGTGTACGTTTGGGTTTGGAGGGGAGAGCCGGCAAGAGGAAAGACCCACCATCCGATAGGAGCTTCAGACGCCGGTGAAAATCGTAATAAAGCCTCCTGCTCATGTTCCACCCTCCCCCCTCAACACGTACACCGACTGTGTGTGTTGGGGATGGGAAGAGGTAAGGGACACTTGGAATCTCCCCTCGGAGTGCCTCCGGGAAGCCCACCGATGCCAAGTCCTTCTGCCTAAGGGAGGACCCTGCAGTGGGGTGAGGACAGGAAGGGAGTGGTTCTTGAAGGCTCTCCTGGTCCAAATCACCTGAGGCAAGTGAATAGGAACAGATACAAGATGCCTCTTGTAGACTGTGAGCTGGAGTTGCTGTGGGGATTGGTGGGCAGGTGAGTCAGTGCTGTGCCAGGGGAGAGGATTTATTGAAAGAGAAGCCTTTCCAAATGCTGCTTGAAAGAAAAGGGGTTTCAGGAGAGGAGGCTCCCTCTTGGGTTGTTCTCCATGACTTATTCCCTCCCTTTTCTGTGGGTACAATAGCTAGACGTTGTTGTAATGTTAGTGGCACCTGCCCTCGTTCAAATCCTACGTGTTCGCCCTATTGAGCAGATATGACAGGCATTCTTAGGTCCTCCTAGAAACTTTCAGGTTTAAAATTGTTGGGGGCGGGGCATGGGAGAAGAAGGACCATTTATTTGGATAGCACATTGTCCTTTCCAATGCAATACTAGTATCAGTAAGAATAAAATAACAATAGTTAACATTTGAGTCATACCACATGCCAAGTATAAAACCAAAAAACCAAACTCACTGTCATCAAGTCGATTCAACTGATAGTGACCCCTCCTTGGGTTTCTGACGCAGTATCTCTACAGAAGTAGATTGCCCAATCTTCCTTCTGAGGAGTAACTGGTGGGTTTGAACCTTCAGCCTTCTGGTTAGCAGTCAAGTGCCTTAGGCACTATGCCACCAGAACTCCCCATGCCAAGCATATGACTCTTTTACCCTCCACAATTATCTATGAGGTAAATAGTATTATCTCCATTTTACAGAGGAGGAAATGTAGGCACAGACAGATTAAGTTGCTTGCCCAGGGTTCCATAGGTAGTAAGTGACAGAGCAGGATTCCAACCAAAGCCACTTGGATGAGGAGAGGGAAAAAGCTCATGGAGGCTTTAAAGCTTCATTGCCAGCTTAAAGGGTCACCTGAGGAGGAGGCTCTTTGGGGAGGAAAAAAGCCCTTGGTAGCGTGGAAAGTCAGCTCTGGTGGGGATCAGGGTGGGCAGATACCCCTGGACCAAGTCTGGAGTGCCAGGTCCTAGTGTAATGCCAGCAATCAAGCACCTTAGCCCTCTCTCCCATCCTACCTGCAGCAGAGGCAGAAGTTGGGGTGGGAATTTCTAGATGGATTTTCTAGAGGGATTTCTAGATGCAAAAGAAGGGATTCCTGCTGCTTTGGGGAGGTGAAATGAGATGACCTCCAGCAGGCTTTTCCAGCTCTTTCCTAACTGCCGTTCATACCTACTGACTCTTTTTCCCATGCCCTCTCTGCAGCAGCCCTCTGCACCTCACTTGCCCAAAGAGATTTCCCTGGGAAATATGTTTGCTTTCATTTCAGTCAACCTACCGCCTCCAAGCCAGTTCTGCCCTCAGCACCCAGTAAATCACAATGGGAGTGCCTAAGGGAGGCAAAACCCTGCCTTGTCCTCACCTAAAGGACAGTTTAGTGAGGAAAACAAGGCCTCACCAAAGAAAGGTACACAACAAACACTCCCAGATCAAAGCAGCCAACCTCAAGCCCTCCCTCCAGGTACAAGGGCTCTGAGAGAAGGTTCAAAAGAATAGGACCCCTGAGGAGAAGTGACTAGGAACAGGTAGGAGGGATCCCTTTCTGTCCTTGGCCCCACTGCAGGGTCCCAGTCTCTGGCTCTGGCAGGAACAAGGGCTCATGGCCTGGCCCTAAAGAGAAGGCTATAGTTAAGATAGCTGGGGCTGGAGTCTTGGCAGCCTTGGGTTGACCTTCAGCCTCTCTAACTAACCGGTTGTGTGACCTTGGCAAGTTACATTATGTCTCTGAGCCTCCATTCCCTCATCCACCAAATTGGGAAAAAGAGCATGACTATTTCCAATAAATGCTCATTTTCCCTTTTTTGAGTCCCATTCCCTTACCTAAAAATGATGAATATCCACCTCATAAAATGGGAAACCATAAAAGCTGACACTTATCACATGCTTGTTGTGCACCAGCCACTTGGCTGACGTGCTGTTCAGCCTTATCACCCCAGTCCTAGTAGCTCTTCTCCCCATTTTACAGGTGAAGAATGAGGTTTAGAGAGGTCAGGTAATTTTTCCTAGGTCACACAGCTAGGAGGTAATGCAGCAAGGATTTTCACCCAGGTCTTCCTGCTCTGAGGCAGCTGTCACCTTGTTGTGAGGATGAAATGGACTAATGGATGAGTTTGTTCACAGTACCAGTCCTGCCCCTCGGAGCGCATCAACCATTTACGTCACCCAGAGATGACCCCAAAACTCCTAGGCCAAGATATTTTATATTTCTATTCATCTGAGTGCTTGGGTCTTTTTTTTTTTTTTTTTTTTTCCTTCAAAAGCTTTTTTTTTCCAGTTACTAAGGGATAAAACTTAACCAGTATAATATAGCAGCTCAACTCCTAAGTGTATACCACCAGGAATGCAACTATATATATGTTTATCAGAAGGTACGCACTAGAATAGAATGTTCTTAGCAACACTCTTTGCAGTAGTCATCAACAGTGGGCTAGATTAAATAAATCATGGTATTCTTGTTCATGGACTAATATTCGGCAATGAGAATAAATAAACTAGATCCATCCACCATCTACAACATGAAGGCATCTCACAGACATGTTGAGCCAAAAGGCTAGACACAAAATAGAACACACAGTATGTTTCCATTTATCTGAAATTCAAAAACAGGTCAAACTGATCAATGGTGTTAAAAGTCAGGAGAGTGGCCATAGCAGGTAGGGAGACACTAGGAGGGGCATGAAGGGGCTTCTGAGGGGCTGGGAATGTTCTGTCCTTTTTTATTTGGGAGGTGGTATGTTCATTGAACTGTAACAATTATTTGTACCTCTCTGTATGCTTAAAAGTGAAAAGTTTAAAAATTGTTGCTGAGTTAAGATCATTAGTCATTAAAATCAAACCAAAACCAAACCCTATTGCCATTGAGTTGATTCTGACTCATAGTGACCCTATAGGACAGGGTGGAACTATGAAGTGTTTCCAAGGCTGAACTCTTTTATGGAATCAGAGTGGCATATTTTTCTGCCATGGAGCAGCTGATGGAGCAGCTTGTAGGTTCAAACTTCTGACCTTTCAGTTAGTAGCTGAGTGCTTAACCACTATACTACCAAGACTCTTTCCTTTAGTCAGAGAAACACAAATCAAAAACCACAATGAAATACCACTTCACAACCATTAGGATGGCTATTAAAAAGGAAAATAACAAGTGTTGGTGTTGAAAGTGTGAGGAAATTAGAACTCTCAGCCATTGCTGGTGGGAATGTAGTTGGTACAGCTTCAATGGAAAACATTTTTGGTGGTTCCTCAAAAACTCAAACACAGAATTAGCATATGACAATTCTACTCTTGTATACATGCAAAAGAATTGAAAGCAGGAACTCAAACAGATACTTGTACCCCAGTGTTCATCATGGCATTATTCACAATAGTCAAAAAGGTAGAAATAACCCACGTGGCGTAGTGCCTAAGGCATTTGACTGCTAACCAGGAGGCTGGCCGTTCAAACCCACCAGCCACTCCTCAGAAGGAAGGTTGGGCAATCGACTTCCGTAGTGATACCGCCTGGGAAACCTAAGGAGGGGTTGCTATGAGTCAGATTTGACTCTACAGCAGTGAGTTTGGTTTGGTTTCTCAACAGATGCATTGTTTGTTGTTGTTAGGTGCCATTGAATTGATTCTGACTCATAGTGACCCTATGTATAACAGGACAAAACACTGTCCTGTCCTGAGCCATTCTCACCACTGCTATGTTTGAGCCCATTTTTGCAACCACTGTGTCAATCCAGCTCCTTGAGTGTCTTCCTCTTTTTCACGGACCTACTTTACCAAGCATGATGTCCTTCTCCAGGGATTGGTCCCCCTTGATAGCATGTACATGAGGCAAAGTCTCACCGTCCTTGCTTCTAAGGAGCATTCTGGCTGTACTTCTTCCAAGACAGATATGTTCTTTCTTCTGGAAGTCCATGATATATTCAATATTCTTCGACAGCCCATAGTTCAAATACATCAATTCTCCTTTGTCTTCCTTAGTCATTGCCCAGCTTTGGCATGCATAGGAGGTGATTGAAAATACCATGGCTTGGGTCAGGAGCACTTTAGTCTTTAAAG